>NC_046169.1:24290620-24590620 GCF_011064425.1 Rattus rattus
TTTCTACTTAGTTATGAATTCAATCTTTAATCTCTGCTGTCTCCCATTTTACTATGTGCAGTTTTATAAAAGCTCCACGGCACCTTGTGTGTTTTGCTAATTTAATATCGTTTTTGCACTTAACCACCAGGTCTCACAGACTGAATTCGATCCCCGGAATCCACATTCACACTGTAGCACTGTTCAATCAACCCATTAGAAATAATTTAATGAGTATAATCATTTTTTTACAACATCTTTAAAAAATATAAGACTAAACCAGAGTGGAATCACCATGTTAAATGAAATAATCAAATACAGCTTCAAAATGGACCAGTCGTAGTTCAGCATAAGGTGACTTAACAAGTATAAGGGTGCTTAAGCTAAGCCTGGTGACCTGAGTTAGATCCCTGGGACCTCCATGGTGGAAGGAGAGAACCCATTGCAGACAAACTCTGAGAGAATATAGTCAACCTGAGTTAGCGAATAAAGCTTCTCTTTTAAACTTGTAAAAAAAAAAAAAAAAAAGCAACTTTTAAATACCCATCTGGATTTTGTCCTTGGTTTCTGTTCCTCTTCTGTCTTTAAATGATCACTCTGCTCATCCCCTTGGCATCCCATTATATTTTGTATTATTATATAAACTTATATAAACTATTTATAAAATTATATAAACTATTAATATAATAGGTCCACTAGAATGGCCCATTGCCTGACTCTAGAAACAGAAATAGAAGCCAATTATTAGAATTATTAGAAGCTTAGTTTTTAAAATTTTATCTTTTGACTTTTTGGGCTACTCGAAAGGTGACTGCTAATGACTTCCAAACCTCGAACAGTAGAGGAACGGTACCCTTGATGCCTCTTTAAAAATTTCTATAGTCGGGGTTGGGTATTTAGTTCAGTGGTAGAGCGCTTGCCTAGCAAGCGCAAGGCCCTGGGTTCGGTCCCCAGCTCCGAAAAAAAAAAAAGAAAAAAAAATTTCTGTATTCCTCATGGAAGCACAAGGACTTTTAAATAAGTTTTGCTAGGGCTAGAGTCTGCCTTTTGGGTTTTACGAATCTCTGTGACAACAGGGTTACCTCTCATTGTCTAGCTGCAGGACAAGTTCGAGCATCTGAAGAGAATCCAACAAGAGGAGATCCTGAAGTTGGAAGAAGAGAGGAGAAAACTGGAAGAGCAAATCATAGATTTCTATAAGATGAAGGCTGCTTCCGAGTCAGCACAGGCTCAGGTGTGCATGAACGTAAAGAAGGACAAAGATCGTAAGAAATAGTCTTCTCTTACCTTGCCGTCTGATTTCAGAATGTCCCGTCTGATTTTAGAACCCATTATCCTCTACTCCTATACCTGTGAGCTTGTCTTCATAGCACTTAGTTTTGACTGAAATGCTAATCTTTTTTTAAAAAAGTGACTCAGCACATGTCGTTCTCCACAAGAGTGTCAAATACTTGGGAAGAAGATACGGTTTTTTGTTTGCTTGCTTGCTTCTAACAAAATTTCAATTGTGGGAGGAAGATGTGTGTTTTTTTTTAAAAAACAAAAATCTCAATCATTTGATTTTACCGATGAAGGCTCAGGAGTCAGATGCTGGGTGAAAGCCTGCTAGCTCAGAGAGGCAGAGAGAGAACCCAGCTGACCTTTCTCCAGAGCTGAAGTGACCCTCACTGAATTCCCCTCTCCCATGCCACCTCAAGTAACCTCCAAACTGAATGTTCCTCCCTTCTGCTTCCTGTGCAGCTATCTCTGTCCTGACTCTCTATGGTTTTTTTCCTTAGTGATTCTATGTTCCTGTCCTATCAACTGGCTGCTTGCTCTATCTATCTCTTGACCTATGGTTGACTTTATTAAATCTTATCTACACTATTCAAGTAGAAAGTTCTTGGATCAAAGGTGTGTGCTAAGGCTGAGCTGCACCACAACTAGAAACAGACTTTTCTATAAATAGCAAAATCTCGGGGTTCGAAGTGTAATCAAATATCCTGCAGCATTTCCCCATTTTTTGTCTAAAAATGAAAGGGGTTTTAACTCTAACACAGTTTAGAACTGCTTTAAGTTATAAAAATAAAGCTGATTCTTTAATTACACCATTATTAGAAGTTGTGGCTATAGAGACAACAGTTTTAGAGACATAGTCTAAAACTGTTTATAACAATGTAGCTATTTCTGCCGAGCTTTCTACAAAGTCTAGCTTGGTTGTATTTTACAGTCTTATGATTAAATATTTTTTTTTTTGGTTCAAAGTTCCTTTAAATGTTTGTGTCAGTCTCATATGAACTCAGCAATTTGAATTTCCTATTAGTTTATAGTGTGAAGCTGATCTTTGGGTGGTGTTTGTCAGATAAATGGCAATCCTGATCAGGCAGAACACAGCAGTCAAGCCCAAAGGCATCCATTGTGCGCACATCAGTAGCAAGAAAGCTATCCTGGGACAAAGTCCCTGGTGTTGTGCCTTTCCAGGCTATACCCATTGTAGCTGAGCAAGATGGTGGGCTGTCTTCAAGATGCTCACTCCCGAGTGGAGTCCACCACAACCCTAACTCTAAGACTGGGGGTTTCCTCTTTTGGCAGGTTATATCTTTTCTAGGGCAGAATGTTTTTGGCAACAGAGAAAGTATTATGTTTCGATTGAAATTAGACTCTTGAAAATTTGAAACTAAATATACCTTAGTCTGAGTGGATAAATATACCCATATTCCCCTTTCTCTTTGTATATTGATTTGAGGCTTAAGTGTATTTATTTTTAGATCACAAAGGACATTCACTTTAAATTTCAGCCTGCCGTTTTTGCAAAGCATCTTTTAAATCAAAATCACTGTAATTCTTATAGGCCTGCCTCTCAAATGTTGGGATAGAAGGTGTGAACCACTACCTGGCTATGGATCCCTTATAATAGTCCTTTTCATAGGGTTGTCCTGCTTTAATTTGTTTCTCCATTTCTCCGTATTTTTTTAGTGTTAAGGGTAAACGTTGACTTACCTTGTTGATTCATTCTGAATTTGTTCTCTAGCAAATTTTAACATTCTAGTCTTAATTAAACACGATGCCAATTTATCCACTATTTTATTATTTTCAGATGTTTTGTCCATCTTGCCTGAATGAACCACACTAAATTTAATGCTTTTGCTAAGTTTTGATAGGTTTTTCACTTCCATTCATATCTGCTAGTTAGTGGTTTATCCATTTTGATGTCCGTATAGTTAAACCTTTGCACACACACCATGAATTGGATAGAATTGTGTGGTATACCTGTAATATGCTTTATGTTGTAATATGCAAAGAATTTCATTTTACTAGAGACCTATGCTAGAGCATTATCAGTCTTAATTTGTACAGGTATCTGCCGCAGACCACCCAGGGGAGTGTGTCAGCAGAGGGACCAAGGCTTGGATTTCAGGTAGAGAACGGATTCGGTGTTACAGACAGACACAAACTCGAGGTGTGTGCTGCTGTGAAAAGCTTTACTTCTTGGCGTAGATTTAAGCAGTTAGAACAGGCACCTCATAATTGGCAGTCATCCAGCCCGTTCATTCAGCCATTCATCACCCAACCCATGTCCCTTGCAAAGAGGAAAGCTGAACGTACAGTCTAGGAAACAGTTCTCAACTGCAAACAATAGTTTAAAAAACTGCAGTTATACTGCCAGATTTGTGGGCACCAGGTATGTGTTCATCATTTATCTTTGTCATAATAAGGTTTAAACTCTATATTTATGGCCCCTCAGATTAGTAAGGAAACTTTTGTAACCATAGTTAACTCTTGATAAGTTTGTTCAACTTGTTGGAACTTGTCTATGATCTTTTTAAAAGAATCATTACTATTTTGAATCATGCTAAACAAAACTTTTCCAAAAGGGGGGGAAAGGCTTTTCTGGAACAGTCTTGTTGTTAGTAACTGCAATTAATTTCTCTCCTATTTACTGGGAGCTAATGGATACAGCAGTTGAATGCATTGCAGCCATTGAGTTTATCAGGATCATGGTGATGGGAGACGTTTCCGTCTCTGAACTTTCAGTTCCTGAGACATCTGAAGGTACATGACCATCTTCCCACACTGCTATATTCTTAAAATCAGATATTGTTGACAGGCTTAAAGTTGCTAAAATCACCAAGGCTAAAACACAGAAGGTACCTCCACTGCAAGCATAGACCCTAGTCATCATCTATTTGTAGGGAGACTGCCAGGGACCTCCAGGAGGCCAACCCATTCTAGGCACATGCCTCTGTTCTGGATAGATGTCGCACAGACTCTACTGGAGTGGGTGTGGCAGGTATCCTCATAATAGCCACAACTTCTAATAAAGGTGTAATTAAAGAATCAGCTTTTTTTTTTTTTTTTTTTCCGGAGCTGGGGACCGAACCCAGGGCCTTGTGCTTGCTAGGCAAGCGCTCTACCACTGAGCTAAATCCCCAACCCCAGCTTTTTTTTTTTTAATAACTTAAAGCAGTTGCTTATTGAAATCCTGAATACGGTATGGTACAATACTTTAATTTTCCAGACTCTGAAAAATGAAACAAATCTGTTTGCCAAACTTCATTTCTTTGGGTAACTTTTGGATTACTTCCTACAGGTAATGGAGTTTGGTTATACGCAGAACAGTTAGGACACTTATAATTTCTTGGCTTGATCCCATGGGATAGAAAAACCTTTCTTCAAACTTTTGCTGTTACAATGTTTCTTATAAAAGTCTGAAGCTTCTAGCATGTTTCCTATGAGTAGCTGCTCAGTCTTATCATTGCCTTGTGCTAAGGGGCCTTGTAGACCCTTATGGGATCTGATATGTGTTATATACAATGTATGATTTCTATTTCTGATTACTTGCTGCTGTTGCATAAATACAGAAGTTAATCTTGAATCATCTGGAATAAGCTTAAAGGTTTCAGTATGTAAAATAACGCTTTCTGACCTATTAAGAGTCAGTAACTATATTGAGAGATTCAGGAAAATCAAATACTATGGCATATTTCTTACTTTTCCTAACGTATAACCTGCCTTTCCTGATTTATTTGCATCAGTATAGAATGTAAGGGCTTCAGAAATTGGTGCTGCCTTTACTGTATGAGGCAGAGTTCAGTTATTTTTATAGACTGAAGTCTCATGTTTTGGGGATATTTGTGTTAATCTCTCCCAAAAAGTTGTTGCAAGTTCTTATCCGTAATAATCTGGAGGATATCCATAGCCACCTCTACCTCCACGCCCTCGACCTCTTTTTGGAGCGGGCGTATGAGGTGGACCATAATAGTAGTAATCATCATATATTTGACTCTTTGCTGTTTGCCTCTGAGCTTTCCTTTCTTTTCTCTCTTTTTTTTTTTTTTTTTTTTTTTTTGGTTCTGGGGACCGAACCAGGGCCTTGCGCTTCCTAGGCAAGCGCTCTACCGCTGAGCTAAATCCCCAACCCCTTCTTTCCTCTTTTCTTATCTGGTGGCTTAGCAAAAAACAATTTCAATATTTTCTCCTCCAAGTCTTTACCATTCATTTCTTCCATAATTTCTTCCTTGATAGCACCATCTCTCTCTTCTGTTAGTGTTGGCAAGGTTGCGTACAAACAGCACTTTTACCTTTGCTGTAACTTCAGGATCAGGATCTTCAATAGGATCAGCCCATTCAACAGTTCCAACATTTCCCCAGACTTTAACTTTACCACTCATTAGCCTACGCCTTGCCTGGGCAGCTGTTTTATGATCTTCATATTCAAGAAAGCAAAAGCCTCTGTTTTTTTTCTTGTCATCAGGTTGGTGGTATAAAATGACATCTGTGAGACCCTCTGTCACTTTACTAAATTCTTCAAGAATCTGTTACTTGGTTTTACTTGGCAACGGAGATGCAGACACCAATATGCTTCCCAGAACGAATTTCATGATTCGTTTCAGCCTCTTGTGCTACTTCTTTTGTACAAAAAGTGACAAATGCATAAACTGTTGAGACCAGTATGTGGATCCATCATTAAACGAAGATCCCATATAGGTCCAGCTTTCTCAAATAATGGAACAAGCTCATCTTCAAACAGATCTCTGGGGTCTTCCCCACAAATATCTCAGTGCCAACAGAAGGCTGCTGACCTGAATAAACAGAATCTGGAGGTGGTCCCCCATACTTCCTCTGACCTGTAGTCACATCAAGAGTGTAGCCTGTTCTTTCCAAAAGTGCCTTAATCTTCGCCTCATCTGGTCCTTTACTAGAGTCTGCTACTTTGGTCCCTTGTTTCTCTCTCTGCCTGTAAGTCTTCATGACTCCACATAAAAAGGCACTTTTGTTCTGAACATGAGAGAGAGCACTGTCTTTGAACTGTTGAAGCACTGCCAATGAGCCGTCTTCATTGAACTCTCTTAAAGCTTCTATGATAGCTATCTCCTCTAAATCACTATGTGCAACTAGCCCTGCAACGTAAATTTCATCTAGTTTTTCAGCAACTTTCTGTGGTAAACCAGCATCAAGCAATGTCTGAAAATTTTCTGAATGGATAACTGCTGAAGTAGTATCCATGGGCTCTTCAGTACCATTTCCATTAACATGTTCTGTAGCCATGTTTCCAGAGATCTCCCCGAGAAGCTGGGGCCAAGGAATCCTGTCCGACCGGGTCGGGTCGCGGGGAACGCGTGCTGGCTGCTTCCTGTGTCCGTACGAGTGGAGCTGTGGTAAAAAGGCAGCCGAAGATCACGCCGCTGGCAGCAAACCCGATCCAGTTCCACGCGCCTCCGAGCGCGCTCCCATTGCACGTGCGCGCCCCCGCGTGCGCCCCCCGCGTGACCCCCCTTCCCTCCCCTCCCTGGCGCGTCCGCTTCTCTCACTCACTCCTTCAGCCCCTGCCCTCCTACAGCTCCTCCTTCTCCCCTTGCCACCTCTGCCGGCCGTGGGCCGCCCTGTCCTCTCGGTCTTCGTCCTTCCTTCCCTGCACCTCCTCCCCCAGCTTCCCCACTCCCGTCCGCGGCCGCTCAGGCACGAGTGGCCGCCCTTCTCCTCGCTGGCTCTCTGGCTCACGCCCTCCCTCGCTAGCTCTCTTGGCCCCAATACTTACCTCTTGAAGAAGCCAATCTGGATACCAAGATTTTAGTGAAATTATTGTTACATCTGCTCCTGTGTCTACTAAACCTCTGATTTCAGTATCATTAATTTGGATTTTTAGCATTGGTTTTTGATCATTTATAGCAATTTGCCAAAATACTTGTTTTCTGGTCTGTCCTTAATTTTTTGTTTTATCTACTGAAGTTGTTCTGTTCACGATTACATTCAGAGCAGTGTTTTTAAACAACAGGCATTAAATCTTTTAATTGGCTCTGTGGACGAGTTTCTCTTGTGCTAATGGAATGAATGAATGAAATTTGATATTGGAGTCTGTGGAAGCCCCCTAAGGTGTTTCCCAATAGCAAATGGTTATCTTGTCTGTCCCTCCTTAATAAGCATTAATTAGTCCATTGCTGGCCTTTGCCATAGATTCTGTATACTCCAGAAGGCTGGGATCTTCTTTTCACATTATCACTAGGAAAAACATTGTTTCTAGGAATGCCATATCTACAATCCCTTTTCAAATGACCTTGCTTACCACAAGTAAAACATCTAACATTCTAGTTTTTCCTTAACTTTTAGAAATTACTTCTATCAGAAGCATAATAAATGTGAGATTCAATATCAGCCATATTTTTAGTCCATTCATCTATTGGTGCTGATCTTGTCTTTAAAGGCCTAATCACCCTTTTGTATTCTGAATTAGCATTTTCAAAAGCCAAAGATTTGATTATTATTTGTCTGCCTTCTGAATCTGATACTATTATATTTACAACTGAAATCAATCTTTGCAATAAATCAATGAAGGTTCCTTTGGGACCTTGTATAATTTTAGTAAAGGACTCAGACTTTTCTGATTCTTCAACCTTATCCCAAGCATTTAAAGCTGTTAAATGACACAGAAACAAGAGATAATCTTCAAATTCAAGCTGCCCTTGTAACTCAGCATATTAACCCTCACCTAGCAACTGATCTTGAGAAATATTAATACCCCTAGCCTTATATCATTCTCTGGCCCTAGCTTCCCCTTTTCACCATGTTCACCTTTGTAACTAGGGACCAGCTTCCAATATCGCTGTTGCCAAATCTTTCCAGTCTTGGGGAATAAATCTGTTCTGAGTTGCCCATGATTTTAATATCTGGTTCACTAAAGGTGAATGCATACCATATGAGATGACAGCTTCCTTAAGTCTCCTCAAATCCAATACATCTATAGGATTCCATTTAACTTCTCTATATCCTTGGTATTGCCTATTGCCTGTTAGTAGTTCTTGTATAGTAACTGGATAAACTAAGGTTTCTTTTCTCATAATCTTGGCCTGCCCTCCTTTAGTTTCATCATGCAGTGGTGTGGTAGGTTCTTATCTAAATTCCTCTGTCTGTGTCTGAGTATTTTTCTTATTTTCATCTATAAGTCTTTCTAAGGCTTGTATCAATCCACTTTTAATATGTGGCACAATTATCAAGTCATTTTTCATATTTGCATTATGAATATGACATTTCTGTATTCATAACATAAATAAAACAATCTTGGGATTTAGTGTGATCAAATACTATGGAACAAATTGGCATAATGTATATAGCATTAAGGATAAAATATGAATTATCAGACTGATAACTAATTATAGTCAATATTATATCAATCTCAGTTATGTCATTTATCTTTTCATTTTCTGCTTCTATTTTCAAGCTATCTAAAATAGCACTATACAAGGCCCTAACACCCTGTATTATGATATTTGCCATTCTTAACATGGGAACGATTTTTCCTTTTAATATTACTTAACTCTCTTCCTTGAGGACTCCTCTGGTGTCTTCCCAAATCTGATGGTTTCTTGGTTTGTCCTTAGCTGTTGTGATTTCTGTCTGTTTCTTTGTTCCTGTGGTCCTGCCCCATGTTGGGCAACAACTGTTTTTTTTTTTAAACAAAATTTTAATTGTTCAATTTTATCAATGATGACTCATGAGCCAGATGCTGGGGTGAAAGCCTGCTAGCTCAGAGGGGCAGAGAAAGCACCCAGCTGACCTTCCTCCTCAGCCAACATCCCACCACGAATGCCCATCTCTTACACTGTTTTAAACAACTGCCTTCAAACGGAATGTCCCTCCCTTCTACTTCCTGTGCATCTCTCTCTGTCCTTCTGCCTCTCTCTTACTCTATGTTTCTTTTTCTTAATAATTCCTGTCAACTGGTTGCTTGCTCTACCTCTTGACCTGTGGTTGACTTTATTTAATCCTGTTTATAATATTCAAGCAGCGAGCTCTTAGATTAAAGGTGTGTGCTAAAGCTGAGCTACACCACAACTAAAAAATGGTTTTTCCAGTAAATGACACAATCTCAGGATTCACAGTGTGATCAAATATCCTGGAACAATGACACCATGTGTATCTTGCCAGATGATTCAACATAGACTAATACTCAGTAATACCTAGTAAATATTTTATTAATCAAAATAGCCAAGGACATAATAGCATAGCATAAACAGATATGGTCAGAAGGAGAGAACTCCATTTTAAGCAAAAAGTAATGAGAGAAAGAAATCATATGTGTTGTTAAGTCACCTTAAGATGGGAAGAATCTTTGTTCTGATCATTTATGTATCCATCTAGGCTTAGGACAATTCTTGATACACACTGAATATTGTCAGCTGAATAAATATCTCCAGAAGCAGTGTATTACCTGTATTTTATGCATGGATAATTTAATTCAGATAATTGACTTTTAAATATTCTATAGTGTTAACTGCTTTTAATCATGGCTGTGAGTTTCATTGCTTGAATGCTTTTATATTGCTATTCTTTAATTTTAATGAATTGTTTGTAAAATTGGTACTGACAATGTTAGATAGACAATAAAATCAATAAAATTCATGTGTGCTAGTTATTTTTCCACCCCTCTTCCAAATTACTTTACATAAGTATCTTAAAGGAGAAATCCCTATTCTAACTCATGGATACAGGGGTCCACTTTCTTGTGGCTGGGAAGGGAATTCAGGGCAGCTTAGTTTACACCATGGTGGGCTAGAAAATAGAGATCAAGACAGAAAGTGACTGAGATACATTCCCAGTGACCAATTTCTTGTTGTCTCACATTTTCTAAAGCCCTTTTTGACCACCCAAAGTAACAACATCAACTGAGTCCCAACCTTGAAAACGTGAGTATATAAGAACAATTTCAGACTCAAGCCACAGCATTACGTCAGTGGATACGGCGATCTCCTCATACAAGATGGATTTATTCCATTTACAAAAGGACCCAAGATGTATCTGTCATCACATTTTCTCAATGCCTAAGTTCATAATCTCTTCCGTATCTGCAAACAAACTCCTAGCTGTGATCCCTTGTAAGATTAAAAAAAAATTAAACAAGTTTAGATATCTAAGATAAAATACCAAACAAGATCATACCTCTGCAAGGAGCGAAGTAGGGAGCATAGAAAGGAGGGATCAGGCCACATTAAGACAAACATAGCAGGGGAAGCTTCATGTTCAGCCTCTGGGTCACGTGCTGGGATCACCTGACCGCAATGCGTGTTCTCAGGCTCATTCCTGTGGTCTTGCCACACAGCCTCTCTTAGGCTGGCTTTGATCATTCCCTGTACCTTTGCTTAGAAAACATTCCTTGTTCCCAGCACCTCCAACTTTGATGTTTTGAAGCTTTAGAGGTACCCTTACCCCTGACACACACATTCTTTGTGACAAGGTCTCACTATGTATTCCTAGATGGTCTGAAACTTGTTGGCCTAGAAGTACAGAGATCTATTGCAGGGCTTTTGAGATCATGTTTGAGGTTTAAGACATGGAGGTATCTATATAGGTTAAAGCTGTTGGTCTGTCTACTGGGGCATTGTCTCAGCTAGCTGTCTAGACTTATCCTGACTTCTCTGCCATTCCATCTCTCTATGTGGCTTTTACTTCTGCTTCCAGCTCTGTCCATCTCCCTTCTACCTCCTTTCCTGTCTCCTTCACTCTGCCACATCTCCTGGTCTGTACCTGACTGCCTGCCTGCCCGGAAATTCTGCCGTCATTCATCCTGCCCCAGCTCCACATTCCTTACTCATCTAGATGGCTGAGGAAAGTCACCTTCCCCATGGCAGCTTGCCTTTCTTTTAAAGGCAGGTGATTTACTTACCCTACTAGTAAGTGTTGCTGGTGTGAGGTCCGAATTGAAACTCTACTGAGACCTCCTGAAATGAGACTCACAGAGGCGGTGATCAATGCAAAAACAAGAGGAGTTTAATCATTCTGACATGTTGGGGTCATACCACTTCAAGGGGAAATGACCCTGAGCAGACTCTAACAGGGAGTTATATACCTTGCAAACAGTTGGGGCAGAATTTGCACAATGGTAACTAGGCAGGGTACTATTGGTGGGAAGAAGTGACCTCCAAACTGACTCTTTCACTGACTCCAAATAACAATTGAAAACAGAATTTGCTAGAAGGCTACCTAATCAAAGACAATATATTTCATATTAAGATATTTCAAGAGGGTATGGTGGCTTGCATCTTTAATTCCAGCACTCCTCCTCCTCCTCCTCCTCCTCTTCTCCTCCTCCTCCTCCTCCTCCTCCTCCTTCTCCTCCTTCTCCTCCTCCTCTTCTTCTCCCTCCTCCTCCTCTTCTTCTCCCTCCTCCTCCTCCTCTTCTTCTTCTTTCTCCTCCTCCTCTCCTCCTTCTCCCCCTCCCTCTCCCCTCCCCTCCCCCTCCCCCTCCGTTATCCCTTCTCCTCTTCTTCCTCCTCTTAAGACTAATGTGAGCCTGCTCACCTAGAAAAAGAAAATTCTGAAAGAGGAAGCAAAAGCAATCAAGTCCATATAGCAAACTAATCATGTTCAGAGCTTCAGTAATCATGAGTGCCAGCAAAAAGGCTATTTCTGGTTTCAGCCAAGGTTAGATAAATGATTTCTGCCATTTAATGAGAACAGAAGTAGGAGAAAGAAGAAGAGGAAGAGGAAGAAAGAGGAGGAGGAGAAGGAAGAGGAGAAGGAGGAGGAGGAAGGAGAGGAGGAGGAGGAGGAAAGGAGAAAGAGAAAGAAGAAGAAAAGAAGGAGGAGGAGGAGGAGGAGGAGAAGGAGAAAGAGAAGCAGAAGCAGCCTGCCCCAAGTACCATGCCTCCTTCAACAAGTTCCCACCTCCTAATCCTTCCCAAACAACTCCACCAAGTAGGAACCGAGTATCCAAGCATATGAACCTATGAGGGCCAATATTCAAACTGCTACCCGTGATTTAGTGCTAATGTTCCCATTACTGATAAGCTACTAGAACTCAATAACATGTCAAATGCACATCACCTGACAACTGGAACTACCCTATAGTCTCTGATTCCAAAGCCATCAATTTTAATGTTCCCTTTACAATTCGATCTATATAAATGCATGCATATGGTTAATGCTTAAACATGGAGAGCACTCCATAGCACGAGAAAAAGCAACTCAGTCTGACCATTAGATCCACAGCCGAGATGCAAAATAAATTTGCCTTTAATCTGTTGTCCAGCACTTTGCACACCACAGGGCACATCAGGTTTTTCTCCTTCTGAGCTCCTTTATTTGGTGTCTGACCTCTGAACCAGAGATTGGCCTGTACCCAGCAGCAGCAGCAACGTTGGAGCAGTAGTCTAGTAGCTTTGGATGCTTTTGGGGTAGCAGCTTTCTTTCCAGTCTCTCTCTTGTTCATGACAAGACATGTTGTTAGGGCAAGGGGCTCCCTTGCCTCTGGCACGAAAAGGAGGCACTCAGGCCCCTCGTGTCCCTGGGTTCAGAGGAGCTGTGGCTCTCAAAGATGGACTGTGGGTATTCCAGACTGAGTTGTGCTAGGGTCCTAAAGTACAGCTTGGAAGATGCTCCATGCTCAGTAAACTTTCTTACAGGGGGAAGCCAAGACTGCAGACTGTGGGGGAAGGGTGGCCTCCACAGCCTCTTCCAGGGGTGATAACCTAGTGCCCCGATGGCTCATCTGCTTAGCACAGGCCTTTCCCAGCTGTATTGTTTAACCATTCATGTCTCCCTTGAATTCCTCGGGCTTTAAAATCACTAAGAAAGTTATGAGCACAGCATACAGCTTCCTGTTAAAATTTCCTCTAAGAACTCTGGCTCGACACAAAACATCACATTTGCCCCTGGGTGACCTGGGCAGACTGCAAAGCCCACCGCACCTTTCTCCCATCCCCTCTTGGCTTCTCTTATATTTTCTTTTCTTTTTTAGAATATATATATATATATATATATATATATATATATATATATATATATATATATATATGCTGTCTTCACACACACCAGAAGAGGGCATCAGACCCCATCACAGATGGTTGTGAGCCACCATGTGGTTGCTGGGATTTGAACTCAGGACCTCTGGAAGAGCAGTCAGTGCTCTTAACCGCTGAGCCATCTCTCCAGCCCTCTTATATTTTCAAAACTGGGGTACCTGCTCATCAGCCTCACTCAGAGCTGCCAGGACTTTCCTTCTGCATACAGATCTTATTCCACCATAATGCTCAGCAAAACCACATATCAACCCTGAAGTCCCAAGTGTCTTCGAGCTCCCATATCACCCCTGAGGTCCATCACATCCATGAATCCCCGCACCACTCCTGATATGTCAGCTAAATCAACCTCTTAAAAACAATACCAACCACCACCAACAAAACAGTCCCTACAAAACGTCTGCTGTGAACACAAGCTTACCAGACAAGGTGAGCTGGGCATCGAAACACTGACTTTTGCAAACCCAACTCTCACTCTGGCCTCTCTTTCGTCTTGTTTTCTAGATGCTGATATCCATGGCAACCTCAGCTAGTGATAGCCCAGTGTCTCTAGTGGCTTGTATAAGCCAGTCTATAAGGCCCGATTTCTCTCTCATTACGTGAGTTTGTAGCCCTGATCTCAAGTGCTTTCTTTGACTCAACAGGACTCCAACAGGTCCCTCCTGTTCTGTGTCCCATAGCCTCCTCAGCCAGGCTAGGAGGGACATGCCATTTCTTTCATTCAAAGGATGCTCCAGGAGGGCTAGAGAGATGGTTTAGCAGTTGAGAGTGTTTCCCGTTCTTGCAGATGACAGTGAGGTTCAGTTCCTCACACCTGACTGCAACTCCAGTTCCGGGAGATCCAACACCCTCTTCTGGCCTCTGTGGGCACTAACTACACATGTGGTACCTATACTATACATACATGTAGGCAAACACACAGAATAAGAATAAAATCTTAAAGCCTTTCCCAATTCAAACAGGTCCTGAGTATTCCCTTGTTATCATAACTTCTTGTATTAAGGCTCCTGTTTGCATATTAACAATTGTCCTGAGTTTAATATTACTTTACTTCTCTTGAGTCCTTTTCCTGTTCATCATCTGATCCTTCCCATGGGTACCATGGGTTTGGATCCTAGAAAGCACTCTTCAGTTTAGGTCTAAATTTTAACTTTCCTTTGCATCTGTAAGAAAGTGCAAGTTAATGGCTCCATATTCCAGTCCCCAGTTTCAACTTCCTTTGCTAATTTAGACACCCACCCAGCAGATAGCATCCACAGGTCATAACCCCTCTTATACACTGACAAGTTCATTTTGAGACATCTGAGCCTCAGTTGCATTTCTTCATGGCCACACAGCTGAACGACACCACAGCTGAAATGCCACCCAGACCATTCGTGCCACTTTCAGAGACCGCAACATAGTCTTTATCCACCATTTTGAAGCATCCGTATACTCACACGACGCACCTAAATCATCATGCATTCTGCCCCTTGCCACATACAGTTAGGTGCCCACTCTGGGATTTCCCAATCAAGAACACTATACTCAAGGAGGTGGCTGGCCTTTGGTTGGATAGCCTATCATTCATCACAGAGAGCACGCAACTGTTGCAATGGTGAGGGGGCACCCCATCCCCTACCATGAGAGGCAAGGTGGCCATATTGAGATGGCCTCCACGGGCCTCATCATCTGTGGCTGGGACATTCAACTACTCTTCCCAAACTCACTTCGGTCCTTTGTGCTGTGTGACTCTCCACACGGAAATTGACTAAAGGCTTATTCTCCTCAGAATTATTCACTGATCACACACCAAGGAAACTCTATGACCCACCAAGCTCAGCGTAGTGAGACAGTGAGTTGACTCGGGTTATTCAGGGGTCTATGGGTAAAGCATTACAGGAGTGAGGAGGACCAAGAAGCAGATGCGTCTCTGAAAGCTCATCACGGCACGCGTGATGACTCCAAAAGCTGTGCGCCTGCGCAGCTGACGTCACGTGGTCATTTAGCTGTACATGCTTTTACTTTTTAATCTCAGGAGCTGCTGTCACTCAAGGGTGTGTCCATCGATGTCTCTCCAGAAGAACAGGAATGCCTAGACCCTGCTTGGTGGAATTTGTATAGGGACGTGATGTCGGAGAATTACAGAAAGCTCGTCTCTCTGGGTGAGAGTCTCTCCCCTACAGAATTCTTACTGTCCCTCCCCCCCGGTTCATATTTCACTCCCTCCCTTTGTAAAATATTTCTCAGGAGCTTGCACCTTGCATGGAAGGCACGGACAGGTTCATTTTAATTGTATTTTCTTTAAAAAAAAAATCTCTTTCCTTGAGGGAGCATGCTTCTTACATTCTCGACTGGTGGTGTTTTAGGAGTTTGTTGGCATGAAGTGTTAGGAACTGCAAATTACAGTCCAACTCTTCCCTTTGACTTAGTCATACGTGCAAGTGAGGCTTTCATCTCCAAACTGAAGATTCTTAAGGGGTACTCTACTGTAGGAAACCACTGGGGGAAATAATTTCCTAGAGACTCCTGTTGTGCACCCTGCCCCCCCCATAACTCCCTCCCGCTACAGCTCAAGGTGGGAAAACTCCAAGCAAACATCATTTCTGTATTTTCAGCAAATAGGTCTTGCTGTGTGCAGTTCTTACCTGGTCATATTTCTGGAGCAGAGGAAGGAGCTTTGGAATGGGAAGAGACAAGAGTCAGTGACCGTATGCCCAGGTAGGTAGGAATGAATGAATCCAAGGACACAGGTGAGTGGTCCAAAGATCCTGTCTTCCAGACAGGCTTTGAGATGTAGACCTTTGATTCAGTGGAGATGATTCTTCAAGGGATGGGGAAAGACAACTGCCCCATGTCTGTCACACTGCCCAATCTTCTAAGTCTCCTCTAGTGACCTCACTGCACAACAGTGGTGATGGCAAAGTCCTTCCTTTGAGGGTCTACATAATCCTCACTGGTTTCCTTTTCTTTTCTTCGTGGGCCTCAGAACTGTGCATATTTCTTTTCTTTTCTTTTCTTTTCTTTTTTTTTTTTTTTTTGTTCTTTTTTTCGGAGCTGGGGACCGAACCCAGGGCCTTGCGCATGCTAGGCAAGCGCTCTACCACTGAGCTAAATCCCCAACCCCAGAACTGTGCATATTTCTAAAGGCCTCCGTGTTAAACCAAACACATGAAATATTAACATCAAAAAGAAGCTGCTCTTTGAGATGACCTGAGTTTGATTTCCAAAACCCACATCAGGTGGCTCACAACTGCCTGTTCAGTGGGCATGACTTCCTCTTCCGGCCTCCCTGAGCACTCTCACCATGTGGCACACATGCACGTGCGCTCGGGCGTGCAAACATACACACACACACACACACACACACACACACACACACACACACACACACGGTAAAAAGATTGTCTTAATGTCGTTGATATTTCTGTTTTGTTTTGTTTTTTCTTTTTTCTTTTTTTTTCGGAGCTGGGGACCGAACCCAGGGCCTTGCACTTGCTCGGCAAGTGCTCTACCACTGAGCTAAATCCCCAACCCCAATATTTCTATGCCTTACAGTTGCTTCATCAGAGCTTTTTGTCTGATCTCGCTGCTTTCTTGGTTGGCTTGGTTTTGTCTGTGGGTGTTAAGATTTGTTTGTTTTTAAACCTCTGAATGTCAGTCACTTAAAATGCTCATTATTCATGGGCCTATTATCAAGATTGAAAATTGTGCTTATCTGGGAAACATTCTTCATAGCACATTACTGTTTATTAATTCTATGAAGTCATTTTTCTTGTTTTCCAATTCCACAGAGTGTGTTCTGTTTTTCTAAGAGTGGGGTCTTTCACACCAGCTAATAATAATTTTAGGTTTTAAGCTTCTTGTTACCGTTGGTTGGCAGTTTTTAATAGTGTGTACATTAGGACAACAAAAAGTGAAATTAAAATGTCTATTATTTCTACAGTTCCAGAAAGAGTGTGTATACTTTTATTCACTTCAATAAAACTTCAATAAATACACGTGCATGTAAGAGAGAGAGAAACATACACTTGGCTGGGGATATAACTTCATTTACTTAACATAGCTTTATTTGCTTATCATAAGGTATCAAGTTTGATATCCAGAACCCCAGAAAATGAAATACACTAAGAAGAATTAGAAGTACCATTTAGTCTGACAATCTTACTGCAGGATTTATAGTCAAAGGAAATGGAATCACATCCCAAGGAGACATCTCGGCTGCCTTGTGTAGGGTGATGCTCTCGTGGTCATGACGCCGATCAAATCAAAGTTTTTCCTTCAGTGCACGGGAGCACATGCAGCCATCAAAAGACAAAGTGTTCCCATTATTGCAACATGAGGAAGCATTCCAAGTTTTATGATATCTAAAACACCCAGAATCACCCAGTCTGGCGACGTGACCTGTTTTTATGTGGACTCTAAATGTAATCGCAGGTAGATAGTAAAACACCCAGAATCACCCAGTCTGGCGACGTGACCTGTTTTTGTGTGGACTCTAAATGTAATCTCAGGTAGATAGAGAGTAAGTGGTGTCTCCAAGAATCCTGTGAGTTTTGGGAGAGGGGTTGGGTGATGTGGGTCAGACACTACGAGATCTTGTTTGACCAGGCATAACACATGCAGAAGAGCTGCCATACAGTAAATCGAGTCTGGCTAACATTCTGTATCATTGTGAATTTTTTTTTTTTTTTGGTTCTTTTTTTCGGAGCTGGGGACTGAACCTGGGGCCTTGCGCTTGCTAGGCAAGCGCTCTACCACTGAGCTAAATCCCCAACCCCCTCATTGTGAATTCTAACAGGGGATCTATAAGGCGTTTGAAATAACACAGAAATGATGTTATATATTTCAAAACCTCATAAAGTATGTGGCAAAGTACATTCATTTAAACTGTATAAATAACATTCAAATTAAAAATCTATTATTTTTCTCTATTCTGTCGATTGGGATCGTCTGGGTAATACTCATGCCAATCAAGTGTGCTAGAGTTCATCTGAGCCCCGAAATTTGCTTTTGTTATTTGCTTTCTATAGACTTCTATTTTTATTTTCCCCATTGGAATAGTTTGAATATGTTTCTTTTTAAAACTTTTATTTTTTTTATATTTACATGCATTAGTGTTTTGCCTGCATGTGTGTCTGGGTGAGGGGTTTTGGCTCCCCTGGAACTGGAGTTGCAGACAGCTGTGAGCTGCTGTGTGGGTGCTGGGAATTGGACCCAGGTCCTTCGGAAGAGCAGCCAGTGCTCCTAACTGCTAAGCTATTTCTCCAACTCCCTTGAACGTGTTTCTGAAGCCTCTGTGAACTTCCCTATTCCCGTTGCCTAAGCTACTGACATCTCTTTGACATTGTAATTATCGTAATTTAGCTTTCCTCTCACCTTTCCTGGGATGTGATCTAAAATATCTATTAGTCTTCTATATCGTGTGGCAAAGTATACGGAAATCAATTCCCGCATAACCTGGAAGAATTTCAGAAGCATAACAGTATGTTCTTTTTTTTTCTTCCCAAAAGGTAAGGATGGTGTTGGGAGATTTAAAATCTTGTAAATGATAATTATTACCATTATCACAGAGAATTGTGTTGCGGGGGAAGAGCTCACATTGGTTATCTTCTTAGGGTCTTCTTTTTCTCCTCCTCATCCTCTTTATCCTCCTTGTCCTCCTCCTTCTCTTCCTCCTTGTCCTTCTTGTCCTCCTCCTTGTCCTCCTCTTCCTCCTTGTCTTTCTTGTCCTTGTCCTTGTCTTCCTTCTCTTCCTCCTCTTCCTTGTCGTCCTCCTCATCCTCCTTGTCTTCCTCGTCTTCCTCTTCCTCATCCTCCTCCTCCCCTTCTTCCTCCTCCTCCTCCTCCTCATCATCTTCCTCCTTGCCATCTCCCCTCTCCCTCTCTCCCCCTCCTCCCTCCTCCTCCTCCTCCTCCTCCTCCTCCTCCTCTCTCCTGTAAGCTTTGGGTTTAGTGAAATTCTAAACAGCTTTAGGAGTCTTTACAATGATAATTACAAAGATAATTATTTACAAAGTAATTCTCTTTTGGTGAGTCTTATATACCTGTATGAAAATGAGCACACACGAGTTTTCATTCACTATTTTCCTAGCATGTATGCAGAGTAAAAACTATTCCTCCAGGGTTGGGGATTTAGCTCAGTGGTAGAGCGCTTGCCTAGCAAGCGCAAGGCCCTGGGTTCGGCCCCCAGCTCCGGAAAAAAAAGAAAAAAAAAACTATTCCTCCAAACATGTCCTTAGAGAAATGTGGGACCTGTAAGTCTTGACAGTTGACACTAGGGAATGTGTGGGTGAGTGTGGAGGTCAGAAAGCTTGGGAAATGGTAGTGTAATAACTGTCTGTAACAATAACCTCACTGTTAGCAGAGGCTTACTGCATAGAGCAGTCCAGAAAGTATCTCAACTTATGGCGGTTATCGAGGAGCAATGTGTGCATATAAATTAATATATACCCTAACATGTATTTTACAAAGAATATTCGGGAATCGGTTGACAGAATGCCTTTCATGTTTTCATTAATACCTTCTGTGATTTAAAATATAGTATTGCACTAAGCTTTTATTTAGACATTTTTATTAGAAAAAAGGTTCAAAAAAATGAAGGGTCCAGAGCTGGAGAGATGGTCGGGTGGATAAGAGCACTTGCTACTCAGGTCTGAGTACCGGAGTCTGGATCTCAGCCTGTCATATAACAAGTGGCCGTGGTCCTACACACCCCTGTAACTGCAGCACCACATGGGACTGGGATGGGGGCTCACTAAGAGCTTGCTGTCAGCCAGCTTAGACACAAATCATGAGCTTTGGTTTCAGGGAGAGACTCTGTCTCAAAACAAAATGGCAGAGATTTGTAGAGAAGGACCCCACTGCCCTCCTCTTCCCTCTGCACACATACAAACCACTCATACACACCCTCCCCACACAGAGTGAAACATTTATAAATGTGATTAATCCTCATTCTTTTGAAAGAGTCATAACTTTCTCAGTAACAAATGACTTTTCCTTGTGCCCCAAAGTACACATTTAATAAATATAGGAAGCCTCCTCCCTTTAAAAATAGGATCTTATTCTGTCGATTAGGCTGCTCTGGAATTTTCTATGTAGCCCAGGCTAGCCTTGAACTCATGACACTTCTCTTGCCTCAGCTTCCCAAGAGCCAATAGATGTGAGCCACCACATCGTCACTCCATTTTTCTATCCTAAATCCAAATAAGGACATGGAGAAAATTTAATATATATATATATATATTAAATATAATGAATTCTTTCCTGCTGGTGCTGGGTGAGTATTGAACTATTATTAACCATACGAATTATCTGGTGTCGGGTAAGGGTTGAACGATTAGTAAAAGCTTTGCCACATTCTTGACATGCATTATATATATATATGCATTATATATAATATATATATACTATATATATATGATGAAACTAGGAAGCTATTCAAGGAGGGTCCTATCCTAGGTAATTATAAAAGATATTTATATAAGAGAGAAATACTTGTTATTACAAGTGTATTCACAACTGGGGTGATGGTTCGAATCCTGTAGACATCAGTATACTCTTTTTCCAGAGCAACCCAGCAAAAATAACTCATGTGGGAAGGAATTTGTTCAACACTCAGAGCTCACACTGCCCAACCACATGTACATACATGTTCAAGAGAAGCCTCACAATTCTACAGAATGCAGCCAAGCTTTTAGGAATGACACGATTTCTAGTCAACAACAGAGGGCTCATAAAAGACAGACACTTTACCAATGTCAGGAATGTGGCAAAGCCTTTAGTAAGCGTTCAACCCTTAGTCAACACCAGATAATTCATACAGGAGAGAAACGCTATACATGTCAAGAATGTGGCAAAGCTTTTACTAATCGTTCAACCCTTACCAGACATCAGATAATTCATACAGTTAATAATAGTTCAATACTCACCCAGCACCAGATATTTCACACAGGAAAGAATCCCTACAAATGTAAAATGTGTGACAAAGCCTTTAACTGCTCCTCATACTTTAACCAACACCTGAAACTTCATTCTGAAGAGACCCCATACAGATGTAATGAATGTGGCAAACCCTTTAGTTGTGTCTCACAACTTAAGCAACACCAGAGAATTCATCCTGGAGAGAAACCATATGCACATAAAGACTGTGGCACAGCCTTTAACCAGCACCTTGACCAGCATCAGAGGATGCATTCGGGAGAGAAACCCTAGAGGTGCAAGGAACGACGTTGAGCCTTAAGTTCTGCACATCTTAGCCAACATCAAGTAGGTCACACTGCTGAGAAGCCCTACAAGTGCAAGTCATGTGGCAAAGGCTATAATTGCTCTTCACACCTCCATCAGCATCAGAGAGTGCACACTGGAGATGTGTAGATGCCTCTACAGATGTAAGGAGTGTGACAAGGTTTGTAACCGCCCCTCACACCTAAGTCAGCATCAGGATTCACACCAGAGAGAAACCCTACAGGTGTGAAGACTGTGGCAAAGCCTTTCAGTGTTCTTCACACCTGCATTGGCACCAGGTCATCCACCTGAGAGTCAAACACTACCAATGTAACGAGCGTGACAAAGCTTTTAAATGACAGCTCGACGCTCTTGTGGCATCAGAGAATTCATACTGGAGAAAGACCCTGTGAATGCAAACAGTGTGGGAAAGCCTTTAACAATCGTTCAACTTTTACACATCATCAAAAGACTCACACATGAGGGACACATGACATGGGTAAAGAGTGTGGTAAAGGGAGCTGGATAGATGGCTCAGTCGTTAAGAACATGAACTGCTTTTGTGGAGGACCTGAGTTCAGTTCTCAGCACTCATATTAGGTACCTGAGAACCATTTATAAATAACTCCAGCGCCCTCTTCTGGCCTCCAAGGGTACCTGTACTCATAGGCACATACCCACACACAAACACACGTATACATGTAATTTAGTTAGGGTTTTACTGCTGTGAACAGACACCATGACCAAGGCAAGTCTTATAAAGGACAACATTTAATTGGGGCTGGCTTACAGGTTCAGAAGTTCAGTCCAGTATCATTAAGGCAGGGAGCGTGGCAGCATCCAGGCAGGCATGGTGCAGGAGGAGCTGAGAGTTCTACATCATCTGAAGTCAGCTGTTGGGAGACTGACTTCCAGGCAACTAGGGTGAGGATCTTATAGGCCACACCTACAGTGACACACCTTCTCCAACAGGGCCACACCTCCTAATAGTGCTACTCCCTGGGCTGAGCATATACAAACCATCACATTATTGAACACCCAATTCACAATGAAATGGATTTTACTAGATTGTACTGATCAAATTCAATTATTGTATGTGAGCCAATTCTTATTAGATAGAAACTTTATACATTAAAAATGTTAATTTTGTTTGTTTGGATGTTTTGTGTGCATGTACACCCCATGCGTACAGTGCCTTTGGAGGGCCGAAGGGAGTTGTGAGATGCCATGTGGAGGCTGGGAACTGAACCCAGGTCCTCTGCAAGAGCAGCCTGCGCTAACTACTGAGCCACATGTCCAACTCCAGAAGATGTATATGTGTAATGACTCAGAAAAAGACCATTGCCTGGGATCCGCACCTCAGAAGGGCCACCTATTCACTTCGGAAACTCTTTTACAAAATAAATGGCACACGAGTGCTTTGACTCCTAATTTAGTTCTTCACGCACATACGAGAATTAGTATAAGATAGAAATCCTACAAATACGTAAAATATACCAGAGGCGTCAGGCAGGCAGCTTATCTGTGAATGGATATAAGCACGACCAACCCCCATTTACTAACTCGATCGCCTGACACTGCTCACTGCCCAAGGCAGGACTCGCCGGTCCTTCCATCAGAAACAGGGAACTGCTTCCTGGAAACTCATCTGTTTTCTCCACAGATCGCAAAGGTGGCTTTTGGAATGTCGTGTAGATCTCACATGATGTTGGTTTTCATAAACAGAGAAAGGCTTTCAATGTGTTAGCACTGGCGCGTATTGAGTGATATCTCATTTTGTCACAGACATGGAGCCACCATACTCAACAAGGCAGGTGGCAGATTCCGCTTAATAGGGTACTGGGAATTAGGACTCTATTAATTGATTTCCCTGTGCTGCCATATATTAAACAATTCATAGGAGACTATTTTGTATGAATAATTTTTTCACCTATTTTAATAATTATCCCAAAATTATGAGGGTTACAGGAATAGAATAACATGTTCTAAAGTTCTGGATCTCAAATCACTATTTATAAAATTTTACCACAACCCCCCCTCCCTCATCTCACCTTTTCGGTTTCAAAAAGCACACATAAATTTTTGGCATTCATTTACATAGACTCAGATGTCCAACTATTATAATTTAATGGTAAATTTTAGGAGAACTGCAGATGGATCTGTTTGCATAATGACTGGGAAGATAATTATAGAATTCAGGATAGAATTATCAGACAGTGAATTCTAAAGGAACTGGTAAATTACAGCCACCTAGAGTCTCACGTATTATGAGTGGGAACCTCTCTTTGTTGTCACCGAACATATTTCTTCAAAATGACATAGATCCTTGGTTTATAATTTCGTTATTAATTAGTTTTGATTTACCTGTTACTCATGGAAGACATATGTGACCTGCCTCACGAATTTTATAGCTTTGTTCATATAACCAGTTGCCAGATTTTTAAGAAGGTTTAATTAGGGGTTGGGGATTTAGCTCAGTGGTAGAGCGCTTGCCTAGCAAGCGCAAGGCCCTGGGTTCGGTCCCCAGCTCTGGAAAAAAAAAAAAAAGAAGGTTTAATTAAATTTCGTATTAGAACTTGATTCTACAATGCCATTTATGTATAATACCATAGTGAGTGTACATAGAGAGATTTTTAAATTAGTGCATTATATTCTTTATTTTTTTTCCAAGACAGAGTCTTACTGGGCAGCTCTTGCTGTCCTGGAACTTGTTCTGTGGAGCAAGCTGGTCTTGAACTCACAGAGATCTGCCTGCCTCTGCCTCCTCAGTGCTGGGATTTAAGACATGCACCACCACACCAGGCATCATTTTTTTTTTTTTTTTCTCTTCTTTTTTTTTTTGACTCAATAAAGTTTTTTTTTCCCAAATGCACAGCTGATTGAACCTGTTCACGCATCTTCACCAGCAGCTGGGGCATCTCCACCCTTTGTGTCAATTCCTTGGGCTCTGTGCTTTGAAAGCAGCTTCATAAGTCCTTTCCTGAGTAGCTCCTGAAGGGCTGCCCTGGTCACGGAACCTCAGATCTCCAGTCTCCGGGAGACCACAGCTGGAGTCATAATGGGAACTTCCTACAGAGTTTGCTGGATGTAGCTTTGTCAAACAGGACCAGATTGTTTGGCTTGTCCTGAACTTTATCTTTGGACCACTTCTTCTCTTTGACCTTGCCACCAGATTTGTTTACTGGGTGTTTGTCTTATTTGGCCGACTTTCCAGCATCTTTCTTCTTCTTGTCATCTTTGGTCGGCATGGCGGTTTCAGAGAGTAGTGAGGACTACTGTAGCCTCACTAAGATGTCATCGTCGTCATCATCGTCATCATCATCATCATCATCATCACCATCATCCTTCTCATCCTCATTCTCTCTCTCCCTCTCCCTCCCTCTCCCTCCCTTCCACCCTCCTTTTCCTTCTCCCCTCTTCCCCTGCCTTCCTCTCTCTCTCCTCTCTCTCCTCTCTCTCTCTCTCTCTCTCTCTCTCTCTCTCTCTCTCTCTCTCTCATTATTTATTTTATTTATATAAGTACACTGTTGCTGCCTGCACACACACCAGAAGAGGGCATCAGATGAGGAAGGAAGGTGGATCTCTGTGAGTTCAAGACCAGCCTGGTCTACATAGTGAATTTTTTTTTTTTATCTTCCAGGGATACACAGTG
Organism: Rattus rattus; assembly: GCF_011064425.1. NCBI lineage: Eukaryota > Metazoa > Chordata > Mammalia > Rodentia > Muridae > Rattus > Rattus rattus. The sequence goes on from NC_046169.1 coordinate 24,315,728, forward strand.
AGATCCTGTCTCAAATAAAATAAAATGTTAAAAAATGCTGTTTGGATGGCTGACTTGAGTTTTATGGAAATGTGTTAAATGAAGTTTTGCTTAGCATTAGGACAGGATTTCCAATGGTTTCTGAAAGGCCCTGTCTTAGCTACTTTTCTCATTCCTGTCAAAAAATACCCTCCCCCAAGCAATATACAGAAGGGTGGGTTAATTTTGGCTCAGTTTGAAGATCGAGTCCACCAGTGCTGGGAACTGGCTACAGGAACACGAGGAGGCCGGCGATACCAGACCCACAGTCAGCAGCAGAGAAGTTCACCCTGACATTTAACTACCACTCTCCTTTATCCTTTGTTATCCAGAGTGGGCCCTGGCCTGGTGGGGGCGAGTACCATGAACTTTCAGGGTACGTCCTTCCTCCTCAGTTCAGCCATTCTGAATAAAATAGGTGTATAAAATAGACATAAAAAACAAAACTTTACTAAGATCAAATCATCATTTTAAAGTAATCTTCCACATTATTTGTTATTAGCAAATGTTAAGAAACTCCAAAGTCATTACCTTAGTTGCTTTTTTTCTATTGCCGTGATAATATACCATGACCAGGGACATAGGCCTTTGGTTCCAGAGGCTTAGAGTCCTTGACAGTGAAGCAAGATAGGAAGAAGCAGATATGACAAGAGCAACAGCTGAGAGCTCACAAACTGAACCACAAAGAGGAAACAGAGAGCACAGTAGGAATGGCTCAAAGTCCATCCCCAGTGACAAGCCCCCTGTGAGGCCACACCCCCTAATCCTTTGAAAACAGTTCCACTATCTGGGGACCAAAATTCACACATGTAATCCTATGGGAGCCACGCTTATTCAACCCACCACATTCCACTCTCTAGATTCCATAAACTCCTGACCACATCATAATGCAAAAATGCATGCAGTCCAACTTCAAAAGCCCCCGTAGTCTTTCAGTCTCGACGCCATTTAAAAGTTCAAAGTCCAAAATCTCTGAGACGCAACGCAATCTCTTCACTGAAACCCCCCTATAAAATAAGAAGCAAATAACATACTTTCAACATACAACGTACAGAACGTGCATTCCCATTCTAAAAGGAAGATTTCATTATTGAAGCCCAGCAGGGCAAATTCCAAATCTTGTAGCTTCGTGCCTGATGTCAGAGGGCCAAAGTGGCCCCGCCCTTCCAGCTTTGCTGCCTGGTAAAACTTCTCACCAGGGCCGTTCGCACTCTGTGTCTGTAGCCTTTCCTATTGGATATTCCAAGGCTCCAGCACCTCTAACATCTCAGGATCTCCAACAACAACAACAACAACAAAAAACAGGCTTCACTTTCACAACTTTCACACAACGGCCTCTCAGGGCCTCCATACAGGGTGGCCCCCACCACACATTTGTCTCTTTGGCTCTCCAGGACCCTCTTCCTAATGTATCCTTCATGATTCAAAAGCCAGTACCACAGAGATGGCATTGCCAAGTTTGCCGATCAGCTTCTAGTGAAACCAGCCCACTCAAAAATCACATTTGCAGCAACTTAATTTGCTCTTCCTTCATAGGGGCAGAACATTTCTTCAGGCTTTTCTTCTCACAAGTTGGAAGCTTATCTGGGTGAGGTCCTGTCCCAGGGACACCCCTCCCTTAGTCTGTGCTGATCAGGCCTCTCCTTGAACTCTCTCATCTCTTTCAGCACCAGGCTTGGTTCCAACATTAAATTCCCTGGTGCTCTTTTTCTCCTCAAATTACATTTTGTATTTCTCTTTGCCCCGCCTGTCCTTTTTCATTGTAGACTCACGCAAGAGCGATCACTAATAACCATGCAACAGAGTCAATATTAGACTGTCTTGGAATCTCCTCCACCAAAGTAAGCAGTCCATTGCTTTTCTTTTTTCTTTTTTTCTTTTTTCTTTTTTTTTTTTCTTTTTGGAGCTGGGGACCAAACCCAGGGCCTTGCGCTTGCTAGGCAAGCGCTCTACCACTGAGCTAAATCCCCAACCCCAGTCCACTGCTTTTCAATTTAACCCCAGGCACATTCTTAGAACCAGAGAAGAAATCAGCCACATCATTTGCAAAAATATCACAAGAATGGTCCCTAGCCCAGTTATTAATATTATTCCCCTGTAAAACCTCTTGATCCGGACCTCCTCGGTCCACAAAGCTCTCATCATTATTGTCTTCCAATTCCTATCTGGATAGTCCATTAAGCTCTGCTTACAATGTTCAACCACTTTTCTAGTCTAAAGTCTTAAATTCCTCCAAAAAACCAACATGGTGATTTTTTTCATGGCATTCCCCCACTCCTGGTACCAACTTTGGTCTATTACTTTTATATTGCTGTGGTAAGACAAATGAAATGTCTTCCATTTAAGTCTCTGGCTTTTGAATACATGGATATTTAGTTGGTGGCTGTTTGAGAAAGAGTAATTGATGTGGCTTTTTTAAAGTAAGGTGTCACTGGGGTGGCAGGCTTTGAGGTTTCAAAAGAGTTGGACCATTCCCAGTGTGCCTCTGCTCCTTATTTGTGCACTAGGATGTGAGTTCTCAGTTGCTACTCCAGCACCATGCCTGCCTGCCATGAAAACTGCCATGATGCTGATGGATTTCTCTCCTTTTATTACTGCAAACTCCAAATAAACCCTCACTTCTATCAGTTGCCTTGGTCATGGTGTTTTATCACAGCAATAGAATAGTAACTAAGACAGCATCATACTTAGCTTAAGCTGTCAATTTAACCCATCCAGAGTCAATTTGGAAGGGACAACCTCAATTGAGGAGAAGCCTCCATCAGCTTGACTTGATTGCTAATTGATATAGGAGGACTGAGTCCACTGTGGGTAGCACCATTCCTATGCAGTTGGGCCTAAGAGAAGTAGCTTAACGTGACATCAAAAGCAAGCAAGTAAGCCATGTTCCTTTTGTAACAGGCCCCAGAACTTCATAGGTCCCCAAACTTAACACGGCTGACTCCATGATGGAAGTTATTCAGGCCCTAAAAACTGAACACATAGACAGTTCCACCAGCCAAAAGGAAAACAAAGCTCTAATCCACGAAGGTCCATAGCTCTTGGAAAGTCTCTAAATGTACTACCTTTCCTTTTTGGCTGCTGTAGTTCCACTTCTGGCTAACTGTCCTTGCATCTGAAGTATGTCGACCCATGATATCGTTCTGTCCTGAAAAAGGCTTAGGGCTACACTGGGATCTTGAAAACCCAGTGTTAATAGCTGTCTATATTACAGCGACTCTATGTTGGCTTAAACCCATGTGCAAGTAGTCTTCTCTGGTGGATACCCCACAAACATTTCTGGAGGTCGTGCCAGTGGTTCTAGTGACTATAAATTACTAGCATCCCCTCCTACTGTACCTCACTGGAAGCCGTTAGTTATAGGACCCCACCTCTCTGCACATAATTTCTTAGAAATCAAGCTTTAATTTGCATCTTATTAGGAGGGCTACCTTTCCGGACAGCTCATCTTTCTCCATGAAAGTTATGTTCGTCTTATGATTTGAAATGCCCTAAATCCCACTTTCATCTCTCTCCTCCTCCTCCTCTTTGTTCTCCTCCTGCCCTTTTTCTTTTTGTTCAATTTGACACAATGTAGAGCTGAGAAGAGGAAACCACAATTTTTTTTTTTTTTTTTTTTTTAAAGATTTATTTATTTATTACATATAAGTACACTGAGCTGTCTTCAGACACACCAGAAGAGGGCATTGGATCTCTTTACAGATGGTTGTGAGCCACCATGTGGTTGCTGGGAATTGAACTCAGGACCTCTGGAAGAGTAGTCGGGTGCTCTTAACCGCTGAGCCATCTCTCCAGCCCGAAACCACAATTTAGAAAATACCGCCATAAGACTGGGATACGGGCAAGCCTGTGGGAACATTTTCTTAGTTAGTGTTTGGTAAGGGATGGCCCAGCCTATTGTGGGTGGTGGTCCTGGATTATATGAAAAAAGTAAGCTGATCAAGTCAGCAAACAGTACTCCACCATGGCCTCTGCATCAGTTCCTGCCTCCAGGCTCTTGTCTCTTTTTCAGTTCCTGTCCTGACTTCCTTCAGTGATGAACAGTGCTGTGGAAGTATAAGGAAAAGAAACACTTTCCTCCCCCAGGTGCTTTGGTCATGGTGTTTCACAGCAATAGTGACCATAGTTACACCATAGCTAAACTGGAAACATTCAAAGATTAACTGAAAACCAAGAAAGAAACCAGCAAAATCAACACATATCTAGGCAACCTATGATCTCAGTTACAGAAATATGAAATCAGTAATAGAAATTAAAAAATGAAGCTGGGGGGCTGGAAAGGTGGCTCAGCAGTTAAAAGCACTGACTGCTTTTCCAGAGGTCCTGAGTTCAATTCCCAGCAACCACATGGTGGCTCACAACCATCTGTAATGGGATTCAATACCCTCTTCTGGTGTGTCTGAAGACAGCTACAAGGTACTCATATAAATAAAAATAAATCTTAAAAAAATAAAGCCAGTGGCGGTGGTATATGCCTTTAATCCCAGCACTCAGGGGCAGAGGCAGGCAGATTTCTTAGTTTGAAGCCTGCATGGTCTACAGAGTTCCAGGACAGCCAAGGATACATAGAGAAACCCTGTCTCAACAAAGAAACAACGACATCAAAAACAAAGTTACATGTATAAAGTCAGAGAAAAAGAATATCAATACAGGATTCTGTGTCTATCAGAGGGTTCTTTCCAGAACAAAGTGGGAGTCATGTTGCCATGCCATGATATTTAATTCATATCTAATAGAGATTTGAAGCTACTATATGGACATGCAAAAGATACAGGAGTAGATTGGTCAAAATACATTGTACGAAATTGAATTGCTAAAAATTCAATTGCATTGAAGAGAATTGCTAAAAATAATCTATACAGCAAAACCTATCATTTTTGTCCCTACTCAGCTTGGAAATGATTGCACTGTCAAGCAAGGCTGTGGGAAGCCCAGAAGTGGTCTCCATTCAGGACCTCTAGCTTGAGAACTGCCATGGAGACAGGCTCCAACCTAGGCGAGCCTTGTGTGGGTTGCCACCAACATTGGAGTCCGTTTCCTATTTGCATCTCCGGTCCAGCTTTTGCCGGCCAGCCTGTGCCCTCATGACTTGGACTCACAGGGAGGATTCCTAGACAAGTCGGAACCCAAACACTCCGGAACGGCTCACCGTGTAACCCGGAGATCCGGGAACCCAGATACCCCGGAATGGAACCCTGCGGAAACCGGAGACGGGAGAACCCGGACACCCCGGAATGGAACACCGCGGAAACGATCCGTTCCGGAATCCGGACATGGTGAGTCGGGGCCCGGCCTCCGAGCCAGGAGGTTTTGCTGTAGCTGCAGCCATACAGGGTTGGAGGCGAGTCCCGGGTCGACTCCTTCTGGGGCGGCTCTTTCGGCTCGCGGCGAGGGCACAAGTCTGGCAGCCCGATGGCGGGATACTGGGGACACCCCGACTCCCCGTGTGCAAGTTCTGCCTGAGAAAAGCTTTGGGCTGGGGTCCGCGCCCCCTTCTCCCGAGCTTCCTACATCACTGGCAGCGTCCATTCAGGACAGTGACTTCCTAAGACTTTTCCATGCCAGTTTCCTGTCTTCACATTAAGCTGTCCCCGTGTAGATTTCAAACAGACTCTGTGCTTTTTATATTTCTCCCCCGGTGGCAATTTGAAAGAACTTGTTTTGTGTTCGTGGACTTTGCGCTGGTGCAGAAAGCAGGGGACTCCTGGTAAAACTTTTCACGTCACACTTCTCCCTAGGCACAGACAATTTAGCACGAAATCTTTGGGTTGAGCTTTCCCCTGGCTGATTTCAGAGGTGATGGGTCTTTTATTATTATTTTTTTTTCGGTACCGGATTTCAGTACTTCGGACCTCAAGTGCAGATACTAAGTGCTACCGGTGCCAGGTTTCAGGATAGGCGTTGTTAAGGTCCCTGGGATTCTGCCCTAGGGCGGATCTGTGAGCCCGCAGCTTTTAAGGCTGGATACCAAGTGGATAGGGGGAACGTTTGGTATATTTTATCTGAAGACACTGCGTTTGTTTACATATCTTGGCTACTATAATATTATAACTGTCCTTGTCCTGGTGTACTTACTCTGTACTATGACTTTTGGGTCATATAGTAAGTCAACTTTAACTTCTCTATGTAGAGTTTTCACATTATTTAAAAATTCATATAGTCAATTTGCCATCTTACCAATAGTTCCCAAGGGCTGCCCCTCCCCATGTTTATGTTTCCTAGAACCTCCCCGCCCCGCCCCGCCCCCCTTTTCCTTCTAATGACATCTCTCCAGGTAGCCCATGCTGGCCTGGAGGTTTTCTCTCTCTCTCTCTTTCTTTCTTTCTTCCTTCCTTTCTTCCTTTCTTTCTTTCTTTCTTTCTTTCTTTCCTTCCTTCCTTCCTTCCTTCCTTCTTTCTTTCTTTCTTTCTTTCTTCCTGTCTGTCTGTCTGTCTGTCTTTTTCTTTTTTTCATGATTCCTGAGAGCTGGATTAACTTTTTGATAAGAGCTCCCAGTCTGGGGTTAAATTACTGTTGCAAAGAAATTAGAGTCCATGCTTTTTTGTAGCTCCTGGAAGTATATACCAGAAACACTTTCTGGGACTGTACAGGGACCTGTCATTTTTAGCTTTTCTACCTCAAACTACCCTGTGGATGTGCTTACACACGTATGTATAGCTACTCACTGCCTGAGGTCTAGGGAGACCTTCCCTCTCCTTCGTTCCCAAAAGCTTGGCAGTTCATATACAGTCCCTTTAATGAAAGAGGGTATATTTATGTCACTCAGTGCCCCCACCCCACCCTACCCCCAGCCCTTGCACCGCCACCATGTCCGGATTCCGTGACTGAAACACTCAGGACCTGTGTAGTCAGTGTATCAATGTGGCTGAAACCCTCACATGCCTTCTACATTTTGGCCAGTTGGTGTTTTCTGTAACGGTCTCCATCTGATGCAGAGAGGATTTTCCTTGACGCTGGGCGAGAGCCACATTTATCTGTGACTGTAAGGATGGGTATTTTGCATGCAGTTAGAAGCCATGCTAGCCCAGGAAAGTGACAGTTGCAGGTTCTCCTCCTCGATCCATGGTCTCCCTGGCTCTGGGTAGTTGGTTAGGTTCCCGGTACCAGGCACGATTTCCCTCTTGGTTAGAAGGATCAAGTCCAGATGAGTTGTTAGGTAACTTCCAAGCTATTTTTGTGGCTTATTGTGTCATGATCCCATGGCGTCATGTATAGGCATCCTAGCTTGTAGCACTATTGCCTGCCTCTCTCCTTTGGAAACTTGCGTGGCACCATCTGGTACCTTGAAAACTTGTCTTCACGGAGGGGACTTTCAGATCACATTCCCTGGGTCCTGTATCTGAAGTACACAGTGTTTTGCAGAAGAGAACCAAAGGCAATGGCAGTAATTTATCATGTTTTGGGAGTCTCCAGTATTCCCTGTAAATTCCCCTTTAATATATATTTATTCTGTTGGTTCGATTTTTCTAGGGAATCCTAACGAATACAGTGTGTTAAGGTCATTTAAGCTGACAATTTGTGTTTCAAGTGTGCAGGGTGATTTTCCATAAACAAAGTCTCACGGCCAGTTCAAAATCAGGGAAGCCACTAAACCAGTGGTTAGCAACCTGTAGGCCATGGCCTCTCTGGCAAACTTCTCTCTCCAAAATTATTTATATTACGATTTAGAACTAGCGGGATTACAGTTAGGAGGTAGCAACAAAAATAAGGTTGTAGTTGGGGTTCACCACCATAAGGAACTCTTTTTTGAAGGGTCACAGCATTAGGAAGGTCGAGACCTACAGCTACTAATGTAATTTGCTTTGGTTAGCAAAATATTAGAAATGGTGGAGACTAGTCCCTTCATCTAGTCCCTTGGTACCCAGAGTCTGCAGGTACTCCCGTAGTCTGTGTAATGACGGCATACACAGACAAGCTACAGACGTCCTCTGGGAGACTTTAAACTTCTCAGAGCACTTGTTCTAATAGAAATACTACATACTACCTATTAGCTTTTCTGCACTGGCACACAATAACGACAAGAAAAGTGTGGGCTTAGCTCAGGTGTCTTCCTACAGTCCTTCTATCATCTCATGCTGGGTGAATCTGCAGATGTGAAACACAGAAACGGTCACCTAGAGTTTGATTGTGAAGACACTACAGTGGTTGTGATTGCCTGTTGCTTCTCACACGGTTGTGAAGTTGGGGCTTTTTTCTTGGTAATAGTGGGGGGTTGAACCTTGGGCATCCTGCTTATGAGGTGTGTGCTCTTTCACTGAGCTACGTCCCAGACCCAAAGTTATTCCGCGACATGAAAATAATCTTGATTTGCGGACTTCGCTGATGCTTCATTCATTTTGATGTGCCGAGGTAGGGCTTTACTCTCCTGCCCTGCCTAGTTGAGACTGCTGAGTAACAAAGGCTGGCCCAGTGTATTTGACCCTCCTGAGTGCTAGGACCCCAGGCATGTGACAGAGGCTGTGCTTCTTCTCATCTTCTGGTAGAGTTTGAGCATCTTTCCTTATCCTTAAAGTCACAGAATGTGATGGTGGGGATGGGGGAGGGGAAGTACAGGGGAATGACTTGTGATATCTCTCCATTCTGGTAACCTTGCCCCTGTTCTATCGTAGGGATGCAATTGTCAGTTGTCATTAGTAAAGTTCACTGTTTTTAATGCGATCGCTCGTTTCCCATTGCTTTGCGATTCTTATTTGTATTTAAGCTTTGAAATGGATGCGCTCAGAGGTCTCCATTTCTTCCTTTGATTTTTATTCATTTTCGTGCACATGCACTGTGTCTGCACAGTCGTCTGTGACTGTAGGTGTAGGTGGGCACACAGATATGGCGACACACGCTGAGGCCAAGTGCCAGTGTCAGGTGTCTTCCTCAGTTGTTTCCCTCTGACATACTAACCCAGAATGTGCCGATTTGTCGAACCCAGCTAGCCACCCTGCCCTGGTGATTCCTGAGCAGTCTCCTGAGAGTTGGGATTCCAAGGAGGCCTCTCGACCCAAGTGGCATTTCCACGAATGCCGTGCCCCCAAGTGTTTGCTCGCCAAACCATCTCCCTTCCTTCAGTTCCCAGTTTTAACACGTATGAATTCTTGGAACTTGGTTTCCGTTCTCAAGGCCATCGCCAGAGCTGAGCTGTGAATCCTATGGTTGTCCTGTCGTTCTGTCGCTTCTGTGCACGTGGCGGGAACAGGAATTTACATTTAAGTTATTCTGTTCCTGTGCTCACTTGACAGTGCTTACTGAAAAGTCTGTGGTTCTATAACCAGATTTCTGGTGACATCTGCATGGAAATGGCCTTTACTTAACTCGCTTTTTGGGCTTTCCCAGGATAAAGGTATACTCATTAGTTATACTGAGTCAACTATGTTATCCAATAGCCTCAACTTGAGCGGAGTCCAAACACCGATGATGTGTGTCAAATGGCCGTGAGGCTGCAGCTGGTCCTTGTGGGTTGAAGGAAGAAGAGCTGCTTTTTAAAACTATGAAGAGGGCTGGAGAGATGGCTCGGTGGTTAAGAGCACTGACTGCTCTTCCAAAGGTCCTGAGTTCAAATCCCAGTAACCACATGGTGGCTCACGACCACCCGTAATGAGATCTGATGCCCTCTTCTGCTGTGTCTGAAGATACATATAAAATAAATCTTTAAAAATGATGCAGATGATTTCTCCGGGCAGCTCTTGGGCCTTCCCTAGTTTCTCTGGTTGTGGGGTATGTGTAAAAGGATTTATAAACAGACCAACCCCAACAGGTACTCGGACATCTCTGGAGAAAGAGTACTGAAAATGAGCGACCAGTGTTTGCCAGACTCTCACATCAGTTCACAGCTCTGGGCAGGGACGACCCTGAGATATATGCATTTATTGCTTTTTACTACAATCCAGGACTCCGATCACTTCTCTGGAGACCTTTCTTGATTCAGCGACCTCAGAACTGAAAGAGAACTTTTAGTCAAATCTATTCAAGTTAGCTAGTGTCCAACCGGTGAACTTGTTTTCTAGTGTCGTGGTGACTATTCTGTGTCTTTCCTTTTTGTCCTAAAGTTTACTTTTTTTCACTCTATCTAGTGTGTGTGTGTGTGTGTGTGTGTGTGTGTGTGTGTGTGTGTGTGTGTGTGTGTGTGTGTGTGTGTGTGTGTGAATGGGGCTGTCCCCGGCATGCTTGTGGAGGTTAGAGGACAACTTGTAGGAGTTAGTTCTCTCCTGCCACCAGGTGGGTCCTCAGGATGGAACCCTAGCTTGGTCAAAAGTACCTTTACCCTCTGTAGGGAGCAGAAACCCCTGAGCTATTTCTCTAGCTCCCCAGTATGTCTCTCTAAGCAGAACACAAGTGTCCTGGTTAGGTGGTTTTTTTTTTTTTTTTTTTGTCAACTTGGCACAAACTGAGGAGGGATCCTCAATGCCCCCATCAGACATTGGTCTGTGGGCACCTGTGGGGCATTTTCTTGATTGATGATTGATTCGAAAAGAGCCAATCCACTGGGGGAGGTGCTGCCCTAGTACCCTGCCCCAACCTTGTGACTTCCATGTCACAAGTATTACACTGTCCCTCTTCTGTTGAGACCTCACCAGCTTCATCAGCCCCTGTTTAGCTTCTTGACCTCCAGAAACAGCCCAAGTGAAGCGTACAGTTCAAAGCTAGGATAGCATACTAGGGAGAACATGTGGCGTTTGTCTTTCTGGTCCCGCAGTGAATCTCATTGTCCTTCACAACTGAATAAAATCCCACGTGTGTGTGCGTCACATCTCCACTGTCCACTCGCCAGCTGATAGACAGCCAGCTTGGTTCCATTTCCAGCTGTTAGGACAAGAGCAGCCATGGTCATGGACAAGCAAGTAACTGTGACATGTGGCAGTCTGTCTTTAGCTTTCCGAGGAGCCTCCCCTATTCCCACAGTGGCTGTCCCAGTTTACATTTGGCATCAGCGGATTGGTCTCCTTTCCCACATCCTCATCACCCTTTGAGGCCATGTTTTCTTGATTCTCCCCATTCTGACCGTGCTGAGACAGAACCGGAAAGTACTTTACATTTGTATCTCCGCGATGGCTGACGATGATGAACCACTTTAAAAGTACGCCTTGGCCATTCGCGTTTCTTCTTTGGAGCATCCTCTGCTCTGTTCCTTAGCCTGTTTTTTTGATTAGGCCATTTGTCTTCTTTTCGTTTAGTTCCCTCTGCTATCCACTTATGTTTCAGGAGCTGTTGTCCTTCAAGGATGTGTCTGTTGATTTCTCTCCTGAAGAGTGGGGATGCCTAGACCCTGCTCGGTGGAATTTGTATAGAAATGTGATGTTGGAGAATTACAGAAACCTTGTCTCTCTGGGTGAGGATCTCCGTCTACAGAATTCTTAATTGCCTCTTAACAGTGGATTTCCGTCCTCTGTAGACAGTATATGAGGGGCTTCCATTCTGTATGAAGGCAGTTCGTATTTCCACCCACAGAGAAGTATTTAGGGCTGTTATGGTCAGTAGAAGGTCATTTTAATTGTGTTTACCCTGAAATCTCCTTTCTTGAGGAATATCTTCAGTCTAGATCAGCAGTTCTCAACCTGTGGGTCATGATACCCTTGCAGGGCTCGAATATCAGATGTTTGCAGTATGATTCCTAACAGTCCAAGATTACAGTTATGAAGTAGCAACAAAACAATGTTATGGTTAGGGCTCACCACAACGTGAAGAACCGTATTAAAGGGTTGCATCATTAGGATGGTTGAGGACCACTGCTCTAAACCATTGTAACTGGCATGAAGCACTGTGCCTGAATCTTACATTCCATCTCCCCTTCTGCTTTGAGTTGGTCAAGTGTGCAAGCGAAGTTTAGCATCTCCAAGTTGAAAATCCCTCACACATATTCTAATGTATACGTCAGGGAATAATCGCGAAAATCATTCCTTCAAATCTCTTTTTATATTTCTTTTTTTCCAGTACAGTCCAGTCAGAGAAATGTGTTTACTTATTAGGAGACTCGTAACTGAACCACCATTCTCTGTTTGCAATACACAGGTCTTGCTGTGTGTAAGCCCTCCCTGGTCACACTGCTGGAACAGACACAAGAGCCTTGGGATGTGAAGGGACAGGAGTCAGGAACCATGTACCCAGGTAGGTAGGTATGGCACAGAAGACACAGAAAGATGCCCGGCTTTCAGACGTGGACTGGGAAGCTCTGTGTCAGTGGAGATGATTTTTCTGGAGCTGGTGTCACAGATAGTTGTGAGCTGCCATGTGGGTGCCAGGAACTGAACCCAGGTCCTATGGATGAGCTACACATGCTTGCAACTGTGAGCTATCTCTCCGGCCCTAACTGCATAACCTTTAAGTATATAAATAATGAATTAAAAGAATGGTAATGTAAAGTCTATCATCTGTTCCTGTCTCTGTGGACCAGGGCCATCCAGATAATATGCCAGTGAACCACATAGAGTTCATCAGAGTCCTTCAAATAGATTTTTGTTTTCTGTAGGGTCTTACTTTTATCTTTATCTGCTTAGGACTCCAGGGCTTAGACTGGAGGGAATTCTCTGTGGTTGAGAACAAGTCCTGCTTTTTGGGGAGGACACAAATTTGATTCTCAATGCTTAGTTTGGTGGGGAGGTCACAACTTCCCATAATCCAGGGGCTCCCTTGCTCCCTTCTGGCCTCTGCAGGTGCGTGCACATACATTCTCCTGTTCTGACTACACTGAAGTTACCTGTCAGCCCTTAGACACCTCATACATGCATCGGTCCTCTCTTTTCCTCTCCCAAGAGAGCAACTGATGTGGGAAGTAGTTTATATTTTGGGGTGACATGGAATGCTGTTTTCAGAAAAGAGGAGCTGTGGTTGATGACAAAGATAAAACAAAACAAAACAAAACAAAACAAAAAAACAAAAACAAAAAAACAAAAAACTTCCCTCAGGTGGCCTTAGTTGTTGTCCTCACTGGGGCATGTCCGTCCATGTTAAGTTCTTTGGGGATTTACCACAAAGGCAGTTGACTGTTATCTGTTGTTAGTTTCACATTTCTGTGGGGCCATGGAGAGGCTCCTCGGTCTGCTCTTCTGCCATCCCAAGGATGTGTCCTCTTGGCCTGGCTTTGATGTTAGATTTAGAAGTAAGCCACCTTAGTGTAGCAACTGAGGTGACTGGTTATTTTGTAGCTGCTGAGGTGACTGGTTATTTTGTAGCTGCTGAGGTGACTGGTTACTTTGTAACAGCTGAGGTGACTGGTTACTTTGTAACAGCTGAGGTGACTGGTTACTTTGTAACAGCTGAGGCGACTGGTTATTTTGTAGCCAGATGTGACTGGTTATTTTGTAACATCTGAGGTGACTGGTTATTTTGTAACATCTGAGGTGACTGGTTATTCTGTAACAACTGAGGTGACTGGTTATTTTATAACATCTAAGGTGACTGGTTATTTTGTGACAGCTGAGGTGACTGGTTATTTTGTAGCCACTGAGGTGACAGGTGTTTCTCATTCTCCCTAGGCTTTTCACTAGAGCAGGACAAAACAAACAAACAAAAGACATTTATTCTAAACTATGATATCTGTTATCTGTTGTTAGTTTCACATTCCTGTGGGGCCATGGAGAGGCTCCTCGGTCTGCTCTTCTGCCATCCCAAGGATGTGTCCTCTTGGCCTGGCTTTGATGTTAGATTTAGAAGTAAGCCACCTTAGTGTAGCAACTGAGGTGACTGGTTATTTTGAGAAGATTTGGGAATTATGACCTTAACAATTTGTATTAAAGAAAGACAAGAATGTAACACAGCCTTCTGATATCAGCTAACCCTTACTTGTCACAAAATTGTTCCCATTGGGGCAAAACCCTACTGATGCCAAGAGTGTGGCAAAGGCTTCAGTAATAGCTCAACTCTTAGTCGACACCAGAGAGTTCATACAGGAGAAAGGCCCTACAAATGCGCAGTTTACAGTATGGGACAACCCTGCACAACCAACAGCCCATGACCAACTGAGATCAAGAGCATACAGCATCCCAGAAAATCAGTTAAGAGACTATATGTTTGATGAAATAGCCACATCACATGTGGTAATGTAAGTTTCTACTAATGAAGTTTGGGTAATTCCTTAATGCACCTGTTCCATGCTTTAACTAGGAACTTGAACAACTGAAATGCAGCCGGACTGAACTTTGAAGCAAATGTTCATTTAGAAGGAGACTGGGCAATGAGGCTGCCATGGTTTTGGGGGCCTCATTGCTCTGCTGCTGGCTTTTGTTTTCTCTGCACCACAACATACAGCTGAACACACACAGAAGTGTTGTTGTTGTTTTGGGGTTTGTGGTGCTTTGAATATGCTTGGCCCAGGGAGGGGCACTATTAGGAGGTGTGGCCTTGTTGGAGGAAGTGTGTCACTGTTGGGGTGGGCTTTGAGACCCTCCTCCTAGCTGCTTGCAAGGCAGTCTTCTGTTTGCCTTTGGAACAAGATATAGAACTCCCACTCCTCCACCATCATGCCTGCCTGGATGCTGCCATGCTCCTGCCTTGATGATAATGGACTGAACCTCTGAACCTGTAAGCCAGCCCCAGTTAAATGTTGTCCTTTATAAGAGTTGCTTTGGTAATGGTGTCTGTTCACAGCAGTAAAACCACTTAAGACACTGTTATTAGATTTTGTTTTTTGTTTGTTTTAGTCGTTGTTTATTTGTTTTAAGACAAGGTCTCACTGTATAGCCTAGGCTATCCTGGCCCTTGTTATGGAGTCCCTGCACCCCTTGAACTTGCCTTGATCTTTCTGCTTCACCCTCTTCAGTGCTGAGCTTACAGCTCCCACACTCAGTTAACCCCCAATCAGTTCTTTTCTCCATGCACATCGCCATCGGATCCTTGGAGAATCCAACCCACGTGTAATGAAATGGGCCATTAATGAGGCTGTGAAATAACGCATGGGAGAGAAAATGCTGTTAGTCTAATGTCATTCATAGCTTTAGCCATGAAATTGTCCCTTCTCTTTCCTCTCCAGAGAATCTTTCTGACTGTAACAACTCAGCAAAAGACTTTGATCAACATGCAAAACTTACCATCCATCAGTGTGCACACCGCGAAGAGACGTCAGACAAGCAGGAAGACGGTGACGAATCAGCTTCCGATCAGCATCTCAGGGTGCGTACAGGAGACAAGGTCTACAAGTGTAAAGACTGTGGGAAAGCCTTCAAATACCGCTCAGTCCTCCACCAGCACCACATAAGTCACACGGCCGCAAGGCCCTACAAATGTAAAGAGTGCGGCAAAGCCTTCAAGAGAAGCAGAAACCTCGCTCAGCACCAGGTGACTCATAAGAGAGAGAAGCCACACAAGTGTGAAGAGTGCGGCCGAGCCTTTACCACACTTTCTGTCCTTACACAGCACCGCATCACCCACACCGGAGATAAGCCCTACCAGTGTAAAGAATGCGGCAGAGCCTTTAAATATAGCTCGACCCTCACTCAGCACGAAGTCATTCATACTGAAGCCAAACCGTACAGATGTCAGGAATGTGGCAAAGCCTTCAAGAGAAGCCACACGCTCAGTCAGCACCAGGTGACTCACAGAGGAGAGAAACCGCACAAGTGCGAAGAATGTGGGAAGGCCTTCAGCAAGCATTCGTCTCTTACCCAGCACCAGGTCATCCACACCGGAGAGAAGCCGTATCAGTGCAGAGAGTGCGGGAAGGCCTTCAAGTATCAGTCAACCCTTACCCGACACCAGATTGTTCACACGGGCGCGAAGCCCTACAAATGTCCGGAATGCGGCAAGGCCTTCAATAACAGCTCCACCCTTAGTCGGCACCAGATAATCCACACGGGAGAGAAGCCCTACAAATGTCAGGAGTGCGGCAGGGCCTTTTACTGCTCCTCCTTCTTGATCCAGCACATGAAGATTCACTTCGAGGAGATGCCCTACAGATGTAAAGAGTGTGGTAAGCCCTTCCGGCTTTCCTCCCAGCTTATCCGACACCAGAGGATCCACACTGGGGAGGAGCCCTACATCTGCAAAGAGTGTGGCAAAACCTTCAAGTATCAGTCAAACCTTACCCGTCACCAGATACTTCACACCGGCGCGAAGCCCTACAAATGTCCGGAATGCGGCAAGGCCTTCAATAACAGTTCCACGCTTACAAGACACCAGATAATCCACACGGGAGAGAAGCCCTACAAGTGTCAGGAGTGTGGCAGGGCCTTTTACTGCTCCTCCTACTTGATCCAGCACATGAAGATTCATTTCGAAGAGATTCCCTACAGATGTAAAGAGTGTGGTAAGCCCTTTAAGTGTTCTTCCCAGCTTATCCGACACCAGAGGATCCACAGCGGAGAGAAACCCTATATATGTAAGGAATGTGGCAAGGCCTTCAACTGTACCTCATACCTTACCAAGCATCAGAGGACCCACACCGGGGAGAAGCCCTACGTGTGTCAGGAGTGCGGCAAGGCCTTCAACTGTTCTTCCTATCTCTCCAAACATCAGAGAATTCATCTTGGAGACAGACTCTATAAATGTAAGGAGTGTGGCAAAGCCTATTACTTTTCCTCCCAGCTTAATCGGCATCAGAGAATTCACACCGGGGAGAAACCCTATGTGTGTCAGGAGTGTGGCAAGGCCTTCAACTGTTCTTCCTACCTTCAGAAGCATCAGCGAATCCACATTGTAGAAAAGCCCTATGTGTGTAAGGAGTGCGGCAAGGCTTTTAACTGTTCCTCATACCTTACTAAACACCAGAGGGTCCACACTGGAGACAGGTCCTACAAGTGTAGGGAGTGCGGCAAGGCCTACTACTTTTCCTCACAGCTCACGCGACATCAGAGGACTCATACCAGAGAGAAACCCTATCGATGTAAAGAATGTGGCAAGGCCTTCATTACTTCCTCCAGCCTTAAGCGACACCAGGAGACTCACACACTCTTGAAACCAAGCCACGTCTAGAATTGGTGTATGTGTATATGTGTAGAAGCGACGCCTTAATGGGAAGAGAGTTGTTCTAGGTGTTTCATAAAGGACAAAAACTCGTTCATGCACTTACTGTCTTTAAAAACTGCTGAATCTTCCGTTTGCACCAAGAGGCCCATATATAAGCAGAGACAATGCAGGTGTAAGGGATGCGGCAAAACCTTTAAAAGGTGCGTGGCGCTGTTTCAGAACTGTTACAGATGTGATAATGTGGCCTGGCCTTTGATCAAAGCCCTTCTTTGTTGGACAGTAGCAAATTCCTATTGGAAAGAGTATTATTGTCCTATGTCTAACCCCTAGAACGGTCCAATACTATACTGTAAAGCCCCTCATAAAATGAAAAGATTAATATAGCTTTCACTAATACCTCAGCAAATCCTTTTTAAAAAAAAAAAAAAAAAAGACAGGGTCTCTGTAATAGCCCTGGAACTCACTTTGTAGACCAGGCTGGCCTCAGATTCACAGAGATCTTCCTGCCTCTGCGTCCAGAGCACTGGGACAAAAGGCTGGCATCCCCGGGCCCAGCCCATACCTCAAAAATTGACGTGTATAAAGAATTATCATGGGGTTGGGGATTTAGCTCAGTGGTAGAGCGCTTGCCTAGCAAGCTCAAGGCCCTGGGTTCGGTCCTCAGCTCAAAAAAAAAAAAAAAAAAAGAATTATCATAGGCAGTTGAAAAACTGTGTATTATGTAGAGACTTTATTTTAGTACATACACGGAGTGAATGGTTCTTCATTTGTCCTCTCTGGTATATGTTGTTTGACCTGTTATTTTTGTCACAGAGATTAAACCACCTTACTATAGCATGCACAGAAGAGATCTTAGTAATACATCATTGAGGAATACTGAATCACTGGTGGTTCTTGTTCCCCTTGTCTTTATCCCTCCAACAGACGTATGGATTTGGAGATGTTTTTGTATGTGATATTTTAATCCATCCTTTTTGCACTTAACCCAGAAATTACAAAGGATGTGAAAGTGTAATAAAGTGTTCTAGCTTTCTGAATCTTAAATTACTTGTTCATTTCTTTGTCATATGGTTTTTGTCAACTCCTTTGGATACATACAAAGAACACAGAAATGTTGGTATTCGTTTGTGTTGACCGAGATGTACAAATCACAGTCCAGTGGTAAACCTTAGGAGTAGAACTACAGAAGCAGTTCTATGTTTATGGATAATGATTAAGAATAAGAGGAAAATAGAACAACCAAAAATAATTTTAAGGGAGTTGATAATTTAAGGCAAGGTAGAACCCTTGTGCTTGGGGGGAACAAAATCTATTTTGTCTTAATGGCACTCATTTAAACAACTTCATGGTTCTCTGTTTAGAATAGTGACTTCCTGATTCGATGTCTGTTAATCATAAGGGCATATGTATGAGTTACAGTTTATGACTGTTTATGTGACCATTTGTCGGTCGTGGTTATCCTCTGAGCCAATCAACCGCAAACTTCAGGAGTTCAGCTGAGTCTGCTTGCAAAGCATCAGCCCAGTGGGGTTTGTTGCTGTGGGAAAGCCGTTGTGCTTTCTGAGGTAGCCTTGGTAGGGGGAAACACCCACACCATAAGTAACCCCTTACCTAGGTTCTATAAGGAAGCCCAGTAAACTCATTGTTTCCCCCAGAGTGAACTCGGGCGGACTCATGCCTCTGATTGTTGTTGGGGCTTTACGAGAAGAGGTAGATGTTTATATCCGATCCCCAGAAGGAATTTTAGCAACACTTGGTGTAGTTGGCAGAATATAACAAGACCAGGGTTGCTTTTGGGTAGAGTCATGGTGGTGAGCCTGGTAGGGGGAACGAGACAACCAGAGTGAAGTTGTGTATGAGCACGTATGTGTGTGTGTGTGTGTGTGTGTGTGTGTGTGTGTGTGTGTGTGTGTGTGTGCGTGTGCGTGCATGCAGAGAAAATGTGTACAGACCATAGGTAGAGTTGCGAGACATGAACAGTGCAGAGGTTAGTGAGACATGTAACTAAGGGAGATTTCCTGGGCAGGAGCCATCAGTGGGGGAGTTCCAGAATGGCGGTCTTCTTGGAGGTGGTGTGGAGTTCCCTGATGGTTGATGGGTGCGGTCCTCCCTGATGGTTTGGAGAAGCGTTAAGAGCAGTTGAAGGGTTAGATCAGTGTTGGCCGGTTTCATGTCAACGTGACACTAGTTAGAGTCAGTTGGAGACAGGGAACCTCAGTTGAGAAAACACCCCCACTAGATTGGCCTTTTCTTGATTGACGTTTCATATAGGAGGAGATAGCACACTGGCAGTGCCACCAGCCCTGGGATGGTGGTCCTAGGTGCTATAAGAAAGCAAGCCGTGGGGGGACACAAGCCGAAAAGCAACACTCTTCCATGCATGGCCTCTGGATCCTGTGTTCCGTTCCACCGGTGTGCATAAATGATGGCTTCCAACATTTCTGGTAGATTATAGGAAGTTGCTTTTGGCCTCTGTATCTGCTGCTTTTAGCAAATGATCCACATGCATTATCTGTGTCAGGGGCTTAGGAGAGTACATACTTTAAAAATTACAGCTGTGCCTTTAGCTTGTGTTGTAAACATTTATTATATAGGAAATCCAAGGTTAGTACGGGTGATCGTTCCACTTTTCTCTTAAAGGCAGGTTAAGCAAACACTTTGAGTTCATGGCAGACCAGCAGTCTAACGGGGCTTCCAGGGGTGTTATGAACTCTGGCTGTGGGGTCCAGCAAAAGTTCCAGCCTTTAGGAATGTGAGTTATTTTCATAATGTTGTATCTCCAGTCTCCAAGAACACTGCCCCACGGGCGACACTGCTCGGTGCAGCCTTCAGCTTGGGTGGGCTCCTCACCACTCTGCCTACAATCGAATCTGTTCTCCTATGCTTTCTAGGATCAGAGAACTCCTTCGGCTCGCTCCTTTCACAGATTGGAGCTGGGTGATCTCCCCGATATCTTCCTGTCTGTCTGATGCAGAGCAGGTCACGTCTAGTGATCCTAATCTCTAATGGTCACTGCCTCTTTCTTAGCACATGGCTTCACTGCACTCTGAAGCTTCCTTGTGCTCCCTGCCTCTCCAAGCTGCACACTTTGTATTCATTTCAGCCCATGTGTTGCCCCTTTTCACCGTAGACTTGGATAAGAGTAGCCAGTAATGACCACACCACAGCCTCAACGGCATGTCTTGGAATTTCCTCTGCAAAAGATGTTGGACTATTCCTCTTGAGTTGAGATTCAGACAGATGATCAGGACATGGACAGCATAGTCAGATTCTTTGCCAAGGTATCACACACATGGCAGCCAATAGAGTCCCCACTCCCTGCGGTGAGCTGAGTCTCCACTGTCTGTGTTATAATTAGCACTTCTGTCTTTCACACAAACTGGTGAATTCTTCATACAGCATTCAACAGATTTTCTAATCCGAAATTCTGAAGTCTTCCACATTCCTTTAAACAAAACACACCAACAAAAGGGATTAAGTTCTTCACTAGCAGCAATGAGGTGTAATCTGACAGAGCATTGTAACAACACAGTGAAACTTTACATTCACAATGGAGCTTTGTAATTCCTCATTCTGTGCTTGTGGGTTTGAATAGGTTTGGCTTCCACAGACTGGTGTGTTTGAATGCTTGTCCATACACAGTGCACTATTAGGAGGTGTGTGGTCTTGTTGGAGGAAGTTTGTCCACTGTGGGGGTAGGCTCTGAGATTTCCTAGGCTCAGGCTCCACCCAGTGCGGAAGAGAGTCTCCTGCTGGTTTCCTTCCAGTCAAGATGTAGAACTTTCATGTTTCCATGCTTCCCGCCATGATGATAATGGACTAAACCTCAGAAACTGTAAGCCAGCCTCATTTAAATCATTTTTTTTATAAGAGTTGCTGTGGTCATGGTGTCTCTTTAACAACAATAAAACCCTAAGGCAGTGCAAAGACAAAGAGAGTTGTCATGCGAAAGAGGAGCATTGTGATATGAAAATGTGGCCTTATGGCGTCACACCAGCACACCACCCCTAGTGGACCATTGTGATGCCAAACTCAGCATTATCACAGTGGGACACTGTACCAGTGGAAAATTTGACGTCACAATGGAAAACTGTCACCTGGCAATGCAACACTGAGATGTTACGGTTCAACGTGGTGATGGCTCAGGGAAACATTGTAATGTAACAATGATTCTTTGTGGCACAACTCAGAATTTTGGTGTAGTTGGACATTTGCATGACAATGATGGAGCACTGTGATGTCACCTTAGACCTTTATTATGGAAACATACCCCAGTGATGTCACAATGGAATGTTGTGATGTCACAATAGAATGTTGTGATCTCCTAATGGAATGCTGTGATGTCACAATGGAATATTGTGATGTCACAATGGAATGTTGTGGTGTCACGATGGACTGCTGTGATGTCACAATGTAGCAGCACTGTGATGTCAGATTTCAACATGTTTTCATGATGAAAAGGAGCAATGTGAAGACACAATTCGGAATAACAATGTCACCATGCAGCATTGGTTTTGTTTGGGGTTGGGGTGGGGTTCAAGATAGGGTTTCTCTGTGTATCCCTGGCTATCCTGGAACTCATTCTGTAGACTAGGCTGGCCTTGAACTCAGAGATCCACTTGCCTCTACCTCTCAAGCCCTGGGATTAAAGGAGTGCGCCACTGCTGCTGGCTACAATGTAGTTTTGTTATGTCATAAGGCAGCAGTTATGCAGAGTGAGGTACTATGTCACCATGTCACAAAACAGCATTGCAATGGGACAGGTGGAGGAGGAAATGAAAGGCCGAGATGGCTTGACGGTGAAGACAGGTTTACTTTGGAATAGACCTGAAAAGGGTTCTTCTCATCGATGCGAGAGTCCAAACTCCTCTTTCAGGCTGGGGTTTTGTCAGGGCTGGGGATTGTGATGGAAAAGGTTGGAGGTCCACTTCAGCCAGGTGCTGAAGTAGAATGTGTGGGAATGGACAGTGGTGTTGACTTAGGGCATTGACTTGGGAAGATGAAACTGTTAGTCACGGGAAAGGGTGACGTTCAAGCTGGGCAGGCATTCATGGGGGTGGGGGTACTATTCTGGTGGGGGTGCAAGTGTCTCTAAGTTGTGTTCTTGTTCTCTCTCACATGCACTGACCCAAAGGGCATGTTCATGGTACGATGAGACATTGGGATCAAATACAGCATTGCGATATTTACAATTCAACACCAAGTCATTAAAATTCAGCATCCTGGTGGCATGATATAGCATCACTGAGCCACGACTCAGCATATGTTAGCTCGATTGTCATTGCAGTATCAAAATTCAGCATTCTGATATCACAATGGGGCTTTGGACAATTTAACATTACACAAAGGACTGTCATTTTATGGAAAGTTGTCACGTCACAAGCAAGGATTGCGGTGACCCAATTAAACATCGTAACATCTCGATGCTGGAATTCAGCAACACAACATTGCAATGTAGCACTGTGGTGGTCCTACAGATTAGCGATGTTGCAGCAGAACACTTGGATGTTACCCAGTCACCATTGTGATAGCAAAATGTGGCATGGTTAGAGAGTCATGTGACCTGTGGATGGTGATGACACACTGCAGCATCGTGACAGCCGACTGCAGCACGGATGTCAAAATCCAGGCTTGTGAAGACATAATGTAGGATTAGGATGTCAAAGTTCAGCATTGCAGTAGAACAAGGCACTCTTGTGTTCCACCATCATTAAGTATTAGCACAAAAGAGCATTGATATGGAGTGATTTAGCACAGCGATGACACAGTGAAGCATTATGATGTCACAATTCAGCATTATGACATAATGGAGCACCGCGGTCGCCAAAGGTGGCAAGGTAGAACATTGCAAAGCACTCTGCGGGTAAGTGATGTCAAAATCCATCACAGTGATATCATAACATTGTGGTGGTAACACAGAGCATTGGGTTAGCACGATTGACCCCTGTACGGTCACAGCGTGGCTTAGTCAGGGTCACTATTGCTGTGCTGAAACATTGAGAGCAAAGCAACTTCGGGAGGAAAGGGCTTATTTGGCTTACACTTCCAGATCACAGTTCATCACTTCCAGGTCACAGTTCATCATCAAAGGAAGTCAGGACAGGAACTCAAACAGGACAGGAACCTGGAGGCAGGCACTAATGCAGAGGTAGTTTCTTAACTTGGGCTCCCACCTCTTTGATGACTCTAGCTCGTGCCAGTTGACATAAAACTAGCCAGCACACTGCACAGTAGTGTAATACAGCAGTGGTGCATTGTGTTACATGGGAGCGTTGGAATAAAGGGACATAATGGTGGTGTGTTGGGGTATTGTGGTGGAATAATCTAGCAGTTAATGAATGAGCATTTTACATCAACTTGTCACAAGCTAGAGTCCCTGGAGAGGAGGGGCCTCAACCAAGAAAATTCCTCAAGAAGATTGGGCTCTATGCAAGCCTGTAGGGCATCTTCTTAATTAGTGATTGATGTAGGAGGGTCCAGCCCATTGTGGGTGGGGCCATCCCTGAGCTGGCGGTCCTGGGTGCTGCAAGAATCCAGCTAAGCAAACCAGGAAGCAGCTCCCCTCCATGGTCACTGCATCAGCTCCTGCCTCCAGGTTCCTGCTCTCTTTGAGTTCCTGTCCTGACTTCCTTTGGTGATGAACAGCGACATGGACGTGTAAGCCAAATAACCCCCCCCACACACAACTTGCTTTTGTTCATAGCAATCGAGACCCTATGAGAAGTTGGTCCCAGGGTAGTGGGGTATTGCTGTGACAGGCCTGCCTATGTTTTGGGGAGAACTGTGGAAGGACTTTGGAACTTTGGGCTAGAAGAGCCATGGAGTATTGAGAGCTCAGTGAACGACTCTGTAGGATCAGAATGTTGAGAGCCGTGCAGACGTCGGAGGCCTGACTTGTGAGGTTTCAGAGGGACGCAAAGGCTCTACCAGGTCATTTGTGTGAAGCATCGAGGTTCCGGTCAGCTGGAACTGAAGAATCAGCTGTGATGAACAAGAGACCGGCACAGCTGAAGTAAAAGCTTTGTTTTTCTGGGACAATTGATGCTGGCTGGCTGGAGCCGAGAGGTTAGCAGTGACTAAGAAGAGACCAGCATCACTGAGGTGAAATCTTCTGGGAAGTGTTTCTTAGAGTCAGTTCCAGCGGTGACCAAGGTTGTACCTCGTGCTGGTATAAGAACTTGATAGTGTAAGACTCACCCAGGTGCTACTTGTTTTGAAGGCATGAAGGAGTCACAGAGAGCAGCTGAGGCTTAGCACTGAGAGAGGCCAGGAGAGGCCATGGGTGAAGGGGCAGCCTCAGTGGTAGCTGAGGGCCCAGAATTGAAGGGGTCATGCTGAGAAGTTGAGACCTGGCACCATGAAGAGAGCCCAGGAGAGGCTATTGGTGAAAGTGCAGCCCTGGGGTTGGGGATTTAGCTCAGTGGTAGAGCGCTTGCCTAGGAAGCGCAAGGCCCTGGGTTCAGTCCCCAGCTCCAAAAAAAAAAAAAAGAAAAAAAAAAAAAAAAAGAAAGAAAGAAAGTGCAGCCCAGTTGCAGCAGAAGACCCCAGCATGTGGGAAATGCCAATACCATGGGATGACCGCCATGAATAGCCGCAGTGGGGAACAGAGCCTGCCGAAGCCTAACAGACAAGCTGTGCTTGCTACAGAGAGCAGAGCCGAGGAGGAGTGACCCAAGCCCCTTGGAGGAACCTCGAAGATGGTGAGTCAATCCCTGATAGTCGTACACTAAGTTATTTACAGCTTGGGAGTTTGGCGATGCTTTGATCAGATTGCGGTAGTGCCCTGGTTCTTCCCTCTCAAAGTAAAAGTACTTGGTTATTTTTCTTTTTAGTTAATAGGAGCCCACAGTTCAAAGTCTTTGGATTTTAAAAAGCTTTTGATTTTAAAAGACTTTTATTTTTTTTCAAGGCAGGGTGTCTGTGTAGTCCTGGACTGTCTTGGAACTCAGACATTAAAGATGAGGAAGTCGGGGAGGCAGGAGCAGGTCTCAGGAAGAGGACAGGTTGACTCAGTAAGCGGCGGGAACTCTGAAGATTTCTGGAAAGAGTATGTGTGTGGGGGGAGGCAGGGGTGGCGAGCGTTGATGGGAAATAACAGGGGAGCCTGTAGGAGCTGCGCTGAAAAGTGACGAGAAGAATGCTGTGCCTTTGAAGACAGAAGTAACATTGAGCATTATAAATAATTCCACCTGTCAGAAAGCTTCAGGCTACATCGTAGCAGGTTAGAAGGGATAAAAACTTGAGCTAGAAACGTTTTTTATTTTGTTTTTATTATTTTAGACAAGGTCTCGCCAGGAGGGGTGGCGCGTGCCTTTAATCCCAGCACTCAGGAGGCAGAGGCAGATGGCTCTCTGAGTTCTCGGCCAGCCTGGTCTACAGAGTGAGTTTCAGGACAGCCAGGGGTACACCGAGAAACCCTGTCTTGAAAACAAAATGATAGACAAAACCTGCCAAGTTTCTCAGGCTGACCTCTGTCCAAGATTCTGCTCCTTTAACTTTTCAAGCAGCTGGAATCGGTGAGAGATCGTTTGGAGGGCAACTTCTTTGTTTTTGTCATACAGAAGACGTAGTCTCATTGCATAAATGACAGCCCATCTTCTTAAACTGGGGGGTTGTGGTCCTGTATGGCTCTGTAGATGAGGCTGGCCGAGAACTCAGAGAGTGATAGGATGAAAGGCACATGCCACCTTGTCCAGCTGAGACTGACTTTTAGAGAGAGAGAGAGAGAGAGAGAGAGAGAGAGAGAGAGAGAGAGAGAGAGAGAGAGAGAGAGACTGAAATTTTAGGTGTTTTGAAGACTGTGTGACTTATAAAATTTGGAATATTTTATATTGTTTCTGTCGATGCGAGATC
The DNA here is from genome assembly GCF_011064425.1 of Rattus rattus. Taxonomy (NCBI): domain Eukaryota; kingdom Metazoa; phylum Chordata; class Mammalia; order Rodentia; family Muridae; genus Rattus; species Rattus rattus. The sequence goes on from NC_046169.1 coordinate 24,341,480, forward strand.
TTCGAGGTGAATAGGGCAGGAAAGGTTGTGGTCTAGTAGTGGTGTTTGTGTGTCAAGTTGACAAGGGGTCAGTTGTGCTGGCTGGTATCATGTCAATGTGACATAAGCTAAGGTCACTGGAGAGGAGGGAGTCTCCCTGACAAAATGCCTCCCTAAGATCTAGCTGTAAGGCATTTTCTTAATTAGTGACCGATGGGTGAGGGCCTAGCCCATTGTGGATGGGGCCACCCATGGAAAGAAGTCCTGGGAGCTATAAGAAAGCAGGCTGAGCAAGCCAGGGTGTGCAAGCCAGTGAGCAGCACTCCTCCATAGCTTCTGTGTCAACTCCTGCTCTCAGGCTCTTGCCCTGTCTGAGTTCCTGTCCTGACTTCATCTAATGATGGACTGTGGTGTGGAAATGTGGCCAAATGAACCTTTCCTCCCCAAGGTGCTTTTGGTCATGGCGTTTCATCACAATGACAGTAACCCTGACTAAGACAACCATTCATCTTTTTAAAGTCAGAATGGATCACTGTCATGTCACAATTGGCACTGGGATGTCACAACAGAGAACTGTGATATCACAAAGGAATAAGGGATGTCAACACTGGGCGTTCTGCTATCACAATGAGGCATTGTGAGCACATAATGGGGCTTGTGATGTCACACTGAGATAATGATGGTGTCACCACAAAGAATTGTAATGTCACAATTATATTATGTCACAAAACAATGTCCCTTATTATGCCACATTGTGTTGGCATAATGAAGTATTGTGATGTCAAAATGTGCACTATGATGACCCAGTGGTGCATAATGACCTAATGGTGCATTGTGTTGTAATAATGGTGCATTGTGGTGTAACAGTGGTGCATTGTGATGTAACAATGGAGCACTGTGATGTAACAATGGAGCACTGTGATGTAACAATGAAGCACTGTGATGTAACAATGGAGCACTGTGATGTAACAATGGAGCACTGTGATGTAACAGTGGTGCATTGTGATGTAACAGTGGTGCATTGTGATGTAACAGTGGTGCATTGTGATGACCCAATGGTACATTGTGATGTAACAATGGAGCATTGTGATGACCCAATGGTACATTGTGACGTAACAACATAGCTTTGTGATATAACAATGGTACATTGTGATATAACAATGGTGTATTGTGATGTAACAATACAACACCCTGATGTGACAATGAAGCACTGTGATGTAACAATGGAGCATTGTGATGACCCAGTGGTGCATTGTAATGGAGCAATGGAGCATTTGATATAAAAGTAGAGCACTGGGATGTCATAATTCATATTCTAATAGCACTACTGGGTGATGTGATGTCACAAACCAATATGATGACACACTGAAGCATTGGGATACAGCCTCAGAGCATGGACTTATCCAAATTGTCCTTTGTGATGTCACACACAGTGAAGCATGGCTATTTACAATTGAGAACTGTCATGACACAATGGGGCACTTCGATGCCATCTTGGAAGTTTGCAATGACACAATGCGGAATTTTGGTGTCAGAATGGGGCATTATGATGTGAACATTGAACACTGTAATACCATAATTCTAATTGCTATGATACAAGTGTGCCCTGTGACATCACAATACATCCATTGCCTCGATGTGGTACTGGAGCAGCATACAGGACCACTGTAAAGTTATAATTCAGTGTTGTGAATGGTAGGATACATTGTCGCCATGGCTAACCCAGGGCTGTGAGGGCATAGTGGATCTTTGTGATGACATTTCTACTATAGTGATGGGGGGTGACATTTATACTACAGTGATGGGGGAAGGCTGCACCGGAATAAAATTGAGCATCATGACAGTGCCCTTCCAGATTGTATGACGTACCCTTCTGTCGCTGTGATAGAAAACACAATCATGACTGAGACAGCTGATGGAAGAGAGAGTTATCTATATTGGCTTTCATTTCCGGATGGTTGGGATCTGTGGGTGATGCTGTGGAGAGGCGACAGGTGTCAGTCAGGCTGTCAGTGGGAACAGCTGAGAGCTCACACTTTGAACTGTGAGCACGAAGCAGAGAGAACAAACTGGAAGTGGTGTATGCCTTCTGAACCACTGAGCCATCTGTCTCCCTTCCTATGTTGTGTTTCTTTAAATTATTTATTTTATGTATATGAGTACACTGTCCCTGTCTTCAGACACACCAGAAGAGGGCATCGGACCCCATTCCAGATGGTTGTGAGCCACCATGTGGTTGCTGGGAATTGAACTCAGGACCTTTGGGAGAGCAGTCAGTGCTCTAACCACTGAGCCATCTCTCCCACCCTCTATTTTGTGTTTTGAGACAGGGTCTCACCACAAACCCTAGTCTGCTCCTGAACTCTCGGTCTTGCCCCTAGAGTGTTGGGATTTCAGGTGCGGGTCACTGTTCCCAAAACTTCCCACTTCTTTTAGTCTGTATAACGTTCTGACTACCTCGGGCCAGTAAATTTTATGAGCTTGGGTATGGTGGCAAACAACTGTAATCCTGATACTGTGGAGGGTGAGGCCCAATGATTGACTGTGAATTCCCAGACCATGAGACACTGCCTCAAGGGGTTGGGGATTTAGCTCAGTGGTAGATCGCTTGCCTAGCAAGCGCAAGGCCCTGGGTTCGGTCCTCAGCTCTGGGGGGAAAAAAAGAGAGAGACCCTGCTTCAAAACAAACAACTAAAAGCCCCCTGGGAAGCTGAGGCAGGAGGATTGCTATGTTCAAGGTTAACCAGGGCTTTATAGTGAGTCCTTAGCCAGTCTGAGCTCTGAGAGTCATACCCTGCCTCAAAACAAAAACACAAGCAAAGAAATTGTGTGGGCCTACGTCCTGCTTCTGGTAACCTGGCCAAGAATGTGCCTCTTACAACGCTTGGCTGGTGTTGGGTCTTGTGAATGATTTCTAGAGCAGGGGGAAAGACCGATCAATTTTAATCAACAAAGATTCTTTACTGGTTCTGTAGACATGTATTGAGATAGATTTTGGGCGATCAGGAGGCCCTTTAATTAGGCCAGCCACTGACAGTGGTGGTTGGCAGGGGTTGGGGGTATATGTGTGAAGCTGGTCTAGGAGATCCACCAGAACCAGAAGAACAAAGGAGATTCTGTATATTCAGAGGCTTAAAAAGGAAGTGATGTCTGAGCTTAGAGTTTTCTGGGCTTAGAAGGTAGGTGCCTCTAAGTTTAGAAGACTTTTTTTTTCTTTTTTCGGAGCTGGGGACCGAACCCAGGGCCTTGCACTTGCTAGGCAAGCGCTCTACCACTGAACTAAATCCCCAACCCCTAGAAGACTTTTTTTTCTTTTATTAGTTAGGGTTTCTATTGCTGCTGCATGACCTCAGGGAGGAAAGGGTTTATTTGGCCTACCCTTCCCATTGCTGTTCATCATCAAAGGAAGTCAGGGTAGGAACTCAGGGCAGGAGCCTGGAGACAGGAGCTGATGGAGGCCATGGAGGGATGCTGCTGACTGGCTTGCTCCTTGTGACTTGCTCAACCTTCTTATGTCATCCATGGCCAACAACTCACATGTGTCACTAGACACAATGGCCTGGGTCCTCCCACATCAAACACTAGTTAAGGAAATACCCTCGGGTTAGAGAGATGACTCAGAGGTTAAGAACATTGGCTGCTCTTCCAAAGGTCCTCGGGTTTAATTCCCCGCAACCACATGGTGGTTCACACACAACCATCGGTAATGGGATCCGATTCACTCTTCTGGTGTGGATGAAAACAGAGTGCTCATAGACATTAAAAAAAAGTATTTAAAAAAGAAAGGCAACGCCCTGGAGGCTTACCTACAGTCAGAGCTTATGGAGGCATTTTCTCAACCGACATTCTCTCCTCTTGGATGACACTAGCTTATGTCAAGTTCACATAAAATTAGCGAACACAGTAAGTGAAGGTATTTACATAGGACATAAGGCAAATGATTTAGAAATTAATTTTATTGTCCTATTGGGTCTCATGGTGGACATGTGCTAGATTAGTGTTTTATAGAAAGGTATTAGATAGAATATAAGGGTGTGGTCAATCCCCTCTGCCTTAGCCCTGGTCATGGTTTTCCTGGGGGGGACTGGACAGTGGTTGGCCCAGTACTATGCCATGCTCTGACTCCTTTACATTCCCTCATCTAAATTCACTGCCATCAAAAAGCATGGGGCTCAGTCTGGCAGGCGGCGGTGGACACACCTTTAACCTCAACTCAGGAGACATTGGCAGGCAGATCTCTGTGAGTTTGAGGCCAGCCTGGTCTATAGAGTGAGTTCCAGGACAGCCAGGGCAACACAGAGAAAGCCTGTTTTGGGAGGGAAATAATAAAAGCTTGAGGCCCTGAAAGAGAAGGACAAACTTTGGGCAAAGCTTCCAGCTAAGAGGAAAACAGTGCTCTGTGAGGAGCTCCCTGCCAAAGGTGATGCATGTTGTGGCCTGAAGGGAGACTGAGAGAGGGTTTCAGGGGCCCTAGTATTACCTGTATCTTCTGGCCCTGAAGGACTGCCACCTACAGGTATTAGCAGCTCCTTTGTGGGTCCTAAGCTGACGTGTGAGCCTGCAGCTGTCACAGGTGTCAGGTGTCACAGGTGTCATAGCTGTCACTACAGATGTCAGGTGTCACAGGTGTAATCACAGCTGTCAGCTGTCACAGGTGTCTCAGGTGTTAGAGGTGTCACAGCTGTGACAGCTGTCATAGCTGTCATCACAGGTGTCAGGTGTCCCAGGTGTCATAGCTGTTGTCCCAGCTGTCACAGGTGTCATCACAGGTGTCAGCTGTCATAGGTATCACAGGTCTCTGCTTCTTTCTGATGGACTCAGCCCAACCTAAGTAGTAGCTATCTCCGGTTCATGGGATGGAGAGTCGCAAGCCTTGTGAGATGTCCTGAAGGCATGCAAAGTGGTCAAGGGCAGGCAGACCTTCCCAAATCCAGGGCTGTTGAGTTAGAGTCTGGAGCAGACTGAGACGGAGCACATCATAGCCCTCCAGGTCCCTGGCTTCAAGGTGGAAACCTATAGACGGTTCGCTTTCTCACCTAGCAGACTGTAATAGCTTGGACCACACCCAGGCAGTTCTCATGAGCCCCTTCCTTCCCCAGGACCTAGCCAGTCAGCCAACCCTCTGAGTCCCTACCCTAATTTTGTCCTCCATCTTCACAGGTATCTCTAGTGCACCTCTAGTCACTATTGATTGTCACCTGAACCAGCCCAGGGTCTCATGACTAAGACAGGACTTAGTCTTCCATTTCCACAGCCTCCACCTAGCAGCCACAGGGCCTTTGCACTGACCTGGTCTTTGTCAAAATGCAGATTTCATAAAAAGAATAAAAATTAAAGGGGGCGGTTGTGGTGGTGGAGAGATGACTCAGTGGTTAAGAGCACTGACTCCTCTTCAGAGAACCTGGGTTTGATTCCCAGCACCCACATAGCGGTGCCCAACTGTCTACAACTCACTTCCAGGGATCCAACTGCTTTTCTGGCTTCCCTTGGCACTAAGCACATAAGTGGTGCACAGACATGCATACACATAAAAATGCATAATAAGATAATAAGAGAAAACAATGAAGCAGCCAGGCATGGTGGTTTAAATCTGTAATCCTAGTACTCAGGAGGAAGGGCCCAGTCGTGCTCAGGCTAGCCTGGTCTACATAGAGCATTCCAGGCTAAGTAAGGCCACTCAACGAGATTCTGTATCTCAGAGGCAGCAGGCATGCAGTTGAGGGCTGGGATGAAATCTTTCAGCAACAAAAGGCTTCCCTAGCCTAGGCCATGAAGGGTTAATGACCTAAAAAGTGGAACCTCAGAGGATCTGAGAAATTCCCGACTCAGCATAATGTTAGGAACACCTGCCTTTCTAGAAAGCCAACACTGCAGAGACAGCATCCGCTGAACTCGTACGTCTACTGATAAAATATCTTCCTCCGTCCTATAGGGGCTCACAGAGCCCCACCAACCAAAAAGCATGCATGGGACTGCCCAAGGCCCTCAGCAACTATGTAACAATTGTGTAGCTTGGTCTTCATGTAGGACTCATAACATCGGGAGCGGGGCCATCTCTGACCCCGTTGCCTGACGTTAGGACCCTTTCCCCACTACTGGGCTGCCTACTCTAGCCTCAATAGGAGAAGATGGCGTCTAGTCTTACTGGAACTTGATATGCCAAAGCTGGTTGATCGCCAGAGGAGGCCTCCCCTCTTTCCAAAGAGAAAGGAGGAGTGAATAGTTGGGTTGGGAGAGGACTGGGAGGAGAGGAAGCAGTGGACACTGTGTAAAGTAAATACAGGTAGAAAACTTCCTCCCCAGAAGTTTCCTCGTCCACCCTATACACACACCCTTTGCCCTTGCCCCAGCTGCCTGTGTCCCGTTCCTGCATGGAGCCTGGTACCTTTATATTGTTCTGACTAAAGGACAATCTGGACTTGCAGAGGTCCGTCTCTAACCTGATCTAGCAGGCTAGGTTCTATGTTTAATCTCAGCAGAGGCTGATGGGATGGCACATTGACTTCTGTCTGCTAGGAGCTGAACTCTGACCCCTCTGCAAGAGCAACGCATGCTCTAACTGCTGAGCCATCTCTCTAGGTCCCTGGCCTTGAACACTTGATGCTCCTGCCTTTAACTCCCAAGTACTGGGAGTGCAGGCGCGTACCACCACGACCACGGGATCAAGCACACCCACAGCTCTGCAGTCACAGAGTCCTTTCTGTTCCCACATTGTCCCATGACCGCTGCCTTGTACCAAGCCCCTGAACAGAATGTGCTAAAGGTCAGAGACGTGTCACCAGGCTGAGACAGTTGGCGACTTGTCCTTCCTGGAAGTTAGGACATGGTCAGAGTGATAACCTTAAAAGTCCCCGGACAGGGCAATTGAAACTGGTTTGACAATGAGGCTCCCTGCCTCCTTGTTTACTGCCTCCAGTCTTTACCAGCTGTGGTCAGTCAGCGATTTGCCTGGTTGTCAACCTGCCTTCGGTAGGAAATAACTTGGAGAGGCTGGGGGTGTAGTTCAATTGGAGCGGTGTTTGTCTAATAGCCATGATGCCCTGGCCTCTATCCCCAGCACAGCATAAACTGGGCACATCAGAAAGCCTGTCAGTTACGACAGTGACTCTCAGTCTCCCTAATGCTGCGACCCTTTAATGCAGTTCCTCTGGTTGTGGTGACGCCCAACCTTAACGTTATTTTCATTGCTACTTCCTAACTGTAATTGTGCTACTCTTAGAATCACAAATATCCATGTTTTGTGGTGGTCTTGGGTGATCCCTGTGAAAGGGTCTTTTGACCCCTAACGGGGTCCCTCCCCATAGGTTGAGAACCACAGACTTGGGGGTAGAGGAAGGAGGATAGGAGATCAAGGTCATCTGGCCAGCCTGGGCTACAAGGCAAGAGCTTTCTAAAGCAATAATACAACACAAAACAAAACATAAAATCAATTCTCCTGAGAAGGGGGCACGGCTTGACATGGGGAGGGTGGCTACCAGAGTCTGGGAAAGCAGGACACAGACAGCAGGCTTCCTGGGCTCCTCAGGCCTGAATTCAGTCAAGATCATAAGACAGAGAGGACCCACGGAAGAGGAAGGGACTAGCGGACATGGCAGAGTCTTGCCTGCCTATTCTGATGCCTCCTGGGGATGTACTGTGCTTAGGATGGAAGATGTGCTCTGGAGAACAAGGGTCTAGGGCTCATTCCAGCCTCTGGAGACAGGAGCAAAGGTCCTTTGCCCTGATTGGGGCTTGGACCACTCAGTCACCCAACGAGAACATCCGGGTGAATTTTGTTCCTTCACCCACCCACCCATCGATTATCCTGTTGGTACTGTGACTTCCTAACCATCCTCACTTGCTCCCAGCCCCGCCCACGCTGGCCTCCATCACCTGCATCCGGAGTTACCAGGCATGGGCCTCTCATCTGCTGGCCATGCTTTCCCCAGAGCTTTGCAGGGCTGGTTTTTTTAAAGTATGTTGGGATTTAGTCCAGATGTTTCCTGATGCGGACGTGCTCCCCGGACACGTTGTTCAGCTGTTATCTTTTTACCTTGTTTCTAGTTGATTTAAAGTACCTATCAGCAGTCCACTGGCTTTGGCAGTTCACGAAGTAAAAGCCTGGGAAAAGCGGAAGAGTGGGCAATGACTCTTGATAGCATTGGGTGCCTTTCCAATACAGCACATGGTTCTGTATCAGGAGCACTGAGAAGACCCTAGGACGTGTTGGGTATCCACTGGAGAAGGCCGCTCGGATGGAGTTAAGCCAACAGGAAGTCTTTATTAGCTGGCTGGCTGCACTGGGTGTCTAATCCCAGTTGTAGCACAGAGCCTTCTCAGAGAAAGCTTTTAAGCACTAAGGCTACATCCTGGGCTGACATATTTCATTTAACATGAACCGTTAACCAGAGATGGAACTACAGAAGCCAAAAAGCAAGGCTGGTCATTTAGAGACTCTCCCAGAACTAGGGACTTTGATGGATTAGGTCTTTGGTTTTGTTTTGGCTGTTTATGTGCTGGATTTTATGGCCTGAATGGTATCATGGAGTCAGTCGTGCTAAGGTTTGGGGGCCCTGTTATATTCCTCGCTGGTCTTAGTGAGTAAGTCATGTCTCAGACTCATCCTGCTCTGAAGAGATGTGGTTGGTCCTAAGTACCATTCATTCTTATTGAACTGATAGATAACCAGCCATATAGTTTAAGAGGCAGGGCCCCACTGTTGCAATCAGAATGAGGACTAAAAGCCCAGACAGTGCTGATAGCCGAGTAATTAGCCAGGGGGACCAGAGACTGGAGACTGACATCAATACTTTGATTTATGTCTTTGTTTCTTTCTCTTTTGAAGTTTTCCCTAACCGTGTCAAGATTTTCTCTAATTACTCCCAATCAATTAGCATAGAAACAGCAGGTTTCTCCCAACTCCAGACATAATATCCTTTATCTAACGAGACATCTAAGCCTCTCCAATCTTGCAGGACCATTTCTGCAAGAGAATCTAACTGCTGTTTTAATTTAGAAACCGAAACCTTTATTACCTCTAGCTCCTGATCGACCTGTCTTCTCAGTTTGGAAACCCCCCAGAAGAGGCACATTTAGTCAAACTATTAGTACGTGTGGATCGAGTAGTCTGAGGGGCCCAGGAATATTGTTATTATCTATATGAATTAACCTATACCAGAGACTAGCAGGCAGGTATCAGAATAAGGGGAAGTACCTAGGCTAACATTTCAGTTCTTTAGAGTCCTCTAACATTAAGTTGGACTGCCTCCCCCGCATCACAGTGAATTTTGTCAGTCAGTGGGCTGATGGTCTAGTTAGTTCCTATCCAGATACAGTATGGTGGTCAGAGGCCTTGCTGATACCTGACTGAGACTATAACTCTAACCCCAAGCTCCCTTTCTGTAGCATAAAGTCTAATTCCCCAGGTTTTTCCTATTTTCTCAAAGGCTAGAATCTTTCTTACTGAATCGCCAGACTTTTCAATTTTTGGCCATTGGATCACATGTTTCTATCGTGTATTTCTTGGGAGGGGGCTTTCTGTATTTGTCTGTGTGTGTTCAGGAAACCTCCGTTTTACAGTTTCAATTTTTGCAAAGGAAACTCCCTCAACCTTGGCAACAAGGGAGGACCAAGCCACAGGGCATGCACAGAATTGTAAACTCTGTACCTTTATCTGAAAAGACAAACTCCCACGTCTTTCCTCTCATCAATACAACCAAACATTTACAGTACACGTCAGTGAGGAGAGGTCGAGAGGAATCTGGGCTGCTGGGCTGCTGGGCTGCTGGGCTGCTGGGCTGCTGGGCTGCAGTCACGCTAGCTAATACCTTCCTCCTTCCTCGTGTCTGTCTTCAGAGAGTAGAAGGGCATGGGCCCTAATGAACCCTTCATGGTGTCTTCATTGGAGGCTTCTGCTCCCTTGACCTGGGTGTGGTGGATGCACGGTATAAAGCCAGCTACTTTCACAGCAGTCATCACCATGCAGGCCCATTTCTAGTTGGTTTCAGCGCCCCCTTGGCTACCTGCCTGACGCAGACCGTATCACTGGACTTGAACACTCAGAAGTCAGCTGGGTCTCTCAGATAGTCCGATGGTAGGCTTTATGGAGGACCGCGGTGTCTGTAGTGACTTTCGAAAGGAATGGTTAGAGAGTTTTTCCAACTGGTGGTCTCTGAGCCGGGGAAGCATTGGGGGAGGTCTCTCAAACATAATCTCACAGGGAGTGAATCCCTCCCTTTCTGGGGTGGAGCGGTGGGGATTGATGTCTATACGCAGGTGAAGGCAGACACAGGGTAAGGCAAGGCCTGTGATTGGGCAGTGAAACAAAAGGCGGAGTCAGAGTTTTTGTAAGGCGGGAGAGATAGGAGAGAAGACAAAGAGAAGATGGAGGAGAAGAAGGATGACCCACCTCTGTGTGGCTTTAATTAGCCACAGGTAGCTATGACTATCTTATAAGAGATGGATTATTACAGGATAATTTGTCCAATCTAGGTAGGCAGCTTATATCAATATCGACTGTCTCTGAGTTCATTGTGTGGACATTTTGTGGAGCGAGAATTTACTGATACAAATCTGATTGATAAATTACAAGCTTCTAGAGTTTTCATTTTAACAGGTTACTGGGAGTTGTGACTATAACCACGGGGGTGGGGGGCGCGGATGCTGGGAATATGATCAGAGTCCTTTAGCAAAGACCTCAAGACAGATGGCCGCTGATGGGGCTAGCCGTGGAACGGAGAGACCACTGGGAACAGAGAGTAGCAGGAGGTAGCGTGGGATGGTGCCTGGTACCCCATGTCCTTTTTTATTATTTACAGAGCAGGCCCAGACAAAGCAAAGGAAGGACACTACCCTCTGCTGGTCTCTAACGACAGAGGTTTGTTGCAGTTTCTTTCGATGTCCTATTAATTTTTTTCTACCTACCCAGAGCTTTATACGCACAATAAAGTTTCCAATCTATCCCTAAAGATTTTATTATTAGTTGAGAAGTTTTTGGCTATGAAAGGCGGTCTATTGTGGGACTCCCATTGCTAGGTAGGGGTCAAATTGGGCCGGCAGTTTCTGGAGGAGCTTCTGAGCTACTATTTGAGCAGATTTAGTCTGGGTGGGGGAACATTTCTACCCACCCGGAAAAGGTGTCCATAAAAACTAGCAACTATAAAAACTTCCCTGGCAGGCCAGATCTCAGTAAACTCAGGTCCCCAGTGTTGGCCAGGGTGTTGGTCTCTCATTTGAACCCCTTTCTGGGAAAGAGCCCGCTGTTTTTGATTTACTTGAGCACAAGCCTTGGCATTTGACGGAGACATCCTGTGCCCATCTGTCTGCTCCAGGTATAACTTAACTTGGTCTGAGCAACTCAGGTTTTGTGGACCCCGGATGCGTAGCTTAGAGGAAGTCGGTTACCAGAGCCTTGCCGTTGTTTCTGGGAGAATGATGTCCTTGTGGCGCCCTCACCAGCCCATAGGTTTGAGCTGTCCATTCTTACTGCATCACCGGATGCATGTTTCCTGCATCCCTGTTTCCTCTCACTTGTACCATGGGGGTCTCAGTTAGGACAGGGTTTTGTCTTCAAGCATCAAGAGGACTCATGATTTCAGCACCATGGGTCAGGTAGCCAGGTCAGTGGCTGGTTACTTCTTGTCCCAGGGGCATCGCCTTTCGGATGTCCCCAATGGCGGAGGATAGCAATTCATTGGGAATGTCAAATATCCTTTACACGGGCCAAGCTGACATCCTTTTCCCTCTATGGTGAGAAGCCCTTTTTCTTTATAGAGAAACTGTGGCTATGGTTGGTATACACAGTCACTGTCCGTGTATATAGTGCACTTTCATTTTCCCTGTCTGAGAGCCTGGGTCAGATTGGTAAGTTCTACTCTCTGGGCTTGGTCCCAAATCACTTTAGGAGCAGTAACCACTGTAGCCCCCACATAACTGATTTCACCTTTCATCTCGTGACACTCATGGATGAGCACCTGTGGGTCATCATCAGGCAGGAGGGCAGCTGGATTGATGGTGGTGGGTTTCTCAAACCAGACTCGAGGGTGGTGAAGGGGTATGGCCTGGTACTGGGTCACACGGGCATTAGATGGTCAGTATTGTGGTGTTCCTCAGAGGAGGGCCTCAGTGGCGTGGGGTGCTGTTACTATAAGATGCTGACCAGAGTAAACTTGTCTGTTTTCAGTAGACTAGAAATAACCGCCAAAGCTCTTAGATAGGTGGGCCACTGTGGCTGCAGGGTCCAGTTGTTGGGGTAGGTATGGCCCCAAAGTTTGGGTTAAAACCCTCTCTGTAATGTTTCTTGTTTCCCGGACAAACAGATGTAAAGGTTTTGAGACATCTGGCAGTACTAGGGCCACAGCGGAAGTCAGAGCTGATTTTAAAACCTCAATGCCTTTTGTTTAGTTGCAGTCTAGATTAGGGGCTCAGCGATCCCCTTTGTCAGACCCCTTTTGTGCTGGTGTATAGCGACCTTGCTAGTTCTGAAAATTCTGGTATCCAGAGGTGATGATGCCACATCTGGGAACTCTCAAACCTGCCTCATAGTCTTGGGAGATTGGACTTGAAGAACCACAGCCGTCCTACTCTGAGGCGGGACCCTTTGCCTCCGCTCAGCCAGTAGCCAAGATAGGTAGCCTCTGATTTACGATGTTTGGCTTCCTTACCCAACATCATGTAGCCCAAAGCCTGTAACTCTTGCAGCGGTCCCGCAATGGGCCTTTTACAGTTTATTTTAGGCTTAGTGGCTAAGAGGAGATCATTTACATATTGTAAGAATATCGTCCCAGGAAACCTCTGATGGAGTGGTTCTCAATGCCACAACCCTTTAATACAGTTCTTTATGTTGTGGGGACCCCCCAACCATACAATTATTTTGTTGCTACCTCATAACCGTAATTTTGCTACTGTTCAAATCATAATGTAAATAACTGATATTCCAGATGTCAACCCCAAAGGGGTCGCAACCTACAGATTGAGAACCACCACTCTGATGGCCAGGCAGGAGGTCAGCAGCATTTAGTGTCTCATCAAACAGGGCTGGAGAATTTTTAAATTTCTGGGGCAAGCTGGTTCAGGTAAATCGCCCACTGTGACCTCCCTCTGGGTCTTAAAAGCAATGATGGGTTGACTCGCCTCTGCCAGTGTGGGGCTGAAGAATACATCTTTCAGGTCCATGATGGAAAATTCATGTTTCTCCAAGGTGGTGGTTCTCAGCCTTCTTCCCGCTGAGATCCTTTAATACAGTCCCTCAGGCTGTGGGGACTCCCAACCATTGTTGCTACTTCATTACCATAACTCATGCTGGTAGGAATTATAATGTAACTATTTTTGGAGGTGGAGAGTTTCCAAAGGGGTTGCGGCTGGCAGGTTGAGAACTGCTTCCCTGGAGGAATCAGACTCATGAGAATCAGAAGTCCCAGGTTTCTTCAGAAACAGGAGAGAGAGATTCCAGGGTGACTGGCAGGCCACACGGATGCCTGTCTCTCTAAACTAGGCCATACAGACTCCAATTTCCCTTTGTGTTTCCAGGCTCATTGGGTATTTTTTAATCTGGATGGGGTTGGCTGAAACGGTTAGTTGAACTTCTAGGAACTTGGTGTTGGGCCAGTCCTGGGCTCTGCCCATAGCCCCTGGAATCTTTGTTGCTAATTTTTTTGATTAGGGTCAGCACTTCAGCTAGGAGATAAAGTCTTCTTTATTTTAAAGATTCATTATACACACACACACACACACACACACACACACACACACTGTCACTGTCCTCAGACACACCAGAAGAGGGCATCAGATCTCATTTCAGATGGTTGTGAGCCACCATGTGGTTGTTGGGAATTGAATTCAGGACCCCTAGAAGGGAAGACAGTGCTTTTAACCACTGAGCCATCCCTCCAGCCCGAGATAAGTCTTCTGATAGAGGGCAAGACACCAATTATTGCTGGGTATTTGTGAGTCTAACTATATTTCATCATCAGCAGTTTATGCAAAAGTTCTTGTCTCTCAATTAGTTCTCCACTGTTAAATACCATTAAGCTACCCCTAGCAACTGGGACCTATTTATAACTTTAAAATTTTTTAACCCATTATAACTTTTCCCCCTAATATCCACAGCTGACCGGGTGACAGAGGAAATCTGCTTAGCAGCTGGTCTTTTACCCTTCTAAAAAGGACTTAGCAAAAACGTTTAAAATCTCCTTAGTCTGTGTTGGACGGAAGGGGGAATCTGTTTTGTCCAGGCTGCACTGTCTGGATTCCCCTGCCTGGTCTGGGGCCTATTTTCTACTTTTGTCAGTGATTGGAAGGTTTTGGGTTTTCTACTTTTACAGATCATTGGTTGAAAAGGAGACATAATCCATAGGAGAGGAGAGGGCAGAACTGCCTTTATCCCCTCCTCTGGGACAGACTAGAGCAGGTGGGAAAACATAGAGTATGCAGGGGACTGTTTTCTCATCCCTGTGTGCACTGTGCTTCCATGGCCCTGGGTGAGAGGCCCAGCCCCTCCCTCCCTCCCTCCCTCCCTCCCTCCCTCCCTCCTTCCTTCCCTCCTTCCCTCCCTCACGCAAGGACTGACTGGGACAGGACCATGAGCAGGAGTCAAGCAACAAGCCGGGCAAGCTCTCCGGGAGAGGGAAAGGTGGAGGGTTCATTGATGTTGTCTTTGGTTTGTTTCTCTGGGTGACCTGACAGGGCCAAAAGGATCTGGATCCCCAACAAGAGGGGCCAAGTGTTAAGCAGGGGTGGGGCGTGTGTGTGTGTGTGTGTGTGTGTGTGTGTGTGTGTGTGTGTGTCCAGAGAAAGCCACTGGTCAATACAGGAAACAGAACTGACAGAAACCCAGAGACACCCAGTGAAGACAGCCAGGGGTGGCCACCACACATTCATGCACCTGAACAAGCAAGGAGGAATCTGGTGACATCTCGCGTGGATCCTGGACACTGGATCAGCCGCTGCATTCAAGCGCTCCCGAGTCCAAAGGGAAGGGTCTTTAAACAGACTTACCTTGAGAGATGACTTTATAATATGTTTCTTTTGGGGAAGTAGCAGACCCCTCCAAAGCATTAAGCAGCGATTGGTCTAAGGGAGTCTTGAGGACCTGGAATACCTCAGATTGTGCTCCTTGTATGAGCTTCATGACAACCACAGTCTTCTCTACTCCAAGAGGTTCCAAGACCCCCATTGTCTCAGGGCCTGGTCTCTGGGGATCTCCGTGGAACCTCTAGAAATGCAGGGTATTCATCAGAGAAGACAGCTCAGATGTGAGTTTAAGCCAATAGAAAGTACTTATTAGCTGGCTGGCCATTATATTGGGTGTTTGGGATCCCAGGGTAGCTCTGAGCCTTTCTCAGGGTGAGCTTTTAAGCACAAAAACCATGTTCCAAGTTGACATACTTCAGTTCACAAGCACAGCTGGCCAAAAGTGGAACTACGGAAGCCGAAAAGCGAGGTTGGTCATTTAGAGATCTTCCCAGAATGATCGACTTTGTGGATTAGGTATTTGTGGGTTTTTTTTGGGGGGGGTTGTTGTTTTTGTTTTATTTTTGACAGGTGGTGCTGTCTCCAGGCTGAGTTTTTCAGCCTGAATGGCACTTCCATTATGGAGTCAGTTGTGCTAAGGTCTGGGACTTTACTTAGGTCTGTTACAGACAGGTACGCCGCTCTGAATCTGGACAGACACGGATATTAGGGAGTCTCTGAGAGTAGCAGTCGTGATATCATGTGGGAAGATGTCCTCATTCTCAGAGAGGTATGCAGAGTACTATATCTTGTTCTAAAGTTACCGAAAAGAAAAAAAAATTACGGCAAGGGAAGTGATAGAACGGACAAGGCAAAGTACTTACCATGAACTTTGTGTCTTTTAATCTTTATCTTTTGTCTTTATGTTTTCATCTATTTGTCTTCAAAATTCGGGCTGGCTATGTAGCCCAGGGTGACCTTGAATTCAAGACTGACCCTCTAGCCTCCAGCTACACGATCCTAGTTATGGGTGTGAGCTAACACCCTCATCCAGGCTCTCTTGAACTGATCTGAGGCTACAATCTTCCCACCTCAACTTTCTAAGTTCCTCATGTCTGCATTCAATATTCTCTCTTTGTCTTCACAATTCGGCACTGCTTAAATCTTATTTCACTTGAAAGAAGTATTTCTTCATTATTCCTTTTTGTTCACAATGATGGGGGCGGTGGTGTGTGTGTGTGTGTGTGTGTGTGTGTGTGTGTGTGTGTGTATAGGTGCGAGGATGGCTTTATTGGGTTTTCTCTCTATCACCAGGGACAGAACTCAGGCTTAGGCAGCAAGCGCCTTTACCCACTTGGCCATCTCATCAGCCCTTGCTTAAGACAGGCGGGGTCTTGGGACGGCTCCATCGGTAAAGTCACAAAGGCACCTGGCATCCAGTCCAGCGACCTGAGTTCGGTCTTTGGGACCTACACGGTGGAAGGAGAGCACTGACTCTCGAAGTTGTCCTCTGACCTCCATAAGCATGCTGGGACGGGCGCACAACCGTGCACACAGAATAAAGAAAATGTAATAAAACTTGACAAGGGTAAAGACAGGGTCTTGCTGGGTAGCCTAGGCTACTGTGGACTTCACGAAACAACCCAGTCGCTGCCAAGAGCCCACACCCTATTGCACTGGAGCCAGGCAGGACACTGAGTGTTTGCTGCAGGGGGCCTTATGTATGCTAGGCACTTACCATCGTCACCCTTCTCCCCTCCACCAGGGCACCATGGCTTAAAGCACACCTTTCATGCACCTCCTTAGGACTCAGGCCTGGGTACCACTTTTTTTTTTTTTTTCAGAACCGAGGATCTGAACCCAGGGCTTGTGTTTGCTAGGCAAGGGCTCTACCACTGAGCTAAATTCCCAACCCCTGGGTACCACTTTTTACCATCCAACCCCTTCCTCTGTTCCTTCCATCCAGGAGGCCAGCGTGGAATAGGAGCCACCTGCCTGTGAGCAGTCTTGTGTGCGAGCCTGTGCGTTTGGTATTCTATAGGTTGAATTGTGCCTGGATTGGTGTCTTAGTCAGGGTTTCTATTCCTGTACAGACATCATGACCAAGAAGCAAGTTGGGGAGGAAAGGGTTTATTCAACTCACACTTCCACATTGCTGTTCATCACCAAAGGAAGTCAGGACTGGAACTCACACAGGGCAGGAAGCAGGAGCTGATGCAGAGGCCATGGAGGGATGTTACTTACTGGCTTGCTCAGCTTGCTTTCTTATAGAACCCAAGACCACCAGCCCAGGGATGGCACCACCCACAATGGGCTGGGTCCTCCCCTCTTGATCACTAATTGAGAAAATGCCTTACAGCTGGATCTCATGGAGGCATTTCCTCAAGGGAGGCTCCTTTCTCTGTGATAACTCCAGCTTGGGTCAAGCTGACACACAAGGCCAGCCAGTACAGATGGGTTTGGTACTCTATTAGCACCAGTGCCAACCATGAGCCTCTACTGAATGCTTGGGTATGCAGGGAGCACTCCAGTGACCTTAGATTGCTTCAGGGCTCTGGGGCAGAACCAGAGTGGCTTCCAAGGCTGTGTTCCTTCCAAGCCAGCCCTCTCTTACCCTGACCTTCCCCCACTAGCCTCCTCCCCTCCCTTTTTCTTTTAAAGATTACTATTTTTGTTTATGTGTGTGTGTGCCTGTGTGAGGTTATATGTACCACATGTGTGCAGTGCCCAAGGAAGCTAAAGGGCATAAGCTCCCTTGGAACTAGTGTGACAGGGAGTTAACAGCTGCCTGGTGTATGAGCCAAGAACCAAATGTGGGTCCCGGCAAAAGCAGTGTACACTCTGAACCTCTGAGGCATCGCTCAAGCTGCAATTTTGTCTAGATAGGCTTCTCTTTTTCTTTCTTTCTTTCCCCCCTGAGGCAGGTTTCTCCATGTAGCTCTGGCTATCCTGGATCTCATTCCATAGATCAGGCTGGCCTCGAGCTCAGAGATCTGTCTGCCAAGAGCTGGGATTAGAGGTTTGTGCCACCACTGCCTGGGTAGTTCGGGCTTTTAGAATAGGTTTCTGGAACACATGCTACTCCTCTTGCCGCAGCCTCCCGAGTGCTGGGATTACAGGTGTGAGTCACTAAGGCTGCCACACATCCTAATTTTACGTGAGAAGATATGTATTCCAGACTCAGTGACGGGAGCAGCTATCCATGCCAGGGCTATCACGCTACCATGTCTGGATAACATTATCACCCTCCTTACAGACAAGCAGACCCTACCCGAACCACATTTGTTAAGTGTGAGAGAGCACCAGGCCAATCATGAGTTTCAAGGCAGCCAAAGCCACAGCTCGAAACAACAACAAAACAGTGAGAGAAAACAAAGCAAGCAAAATGACGCAAAGAGGAAGTGCAGGAGTTAGCAAGCATCGGCTGCCGATCTGTCATGGCGGTACTTGGGAAGAAGATGCAGGGTGATCAGTTCAGGGCTAGCCTGGGCTACACATGGAGCATCAAAGCTCTTCCTGGACACCTGAGGCGCTGTCTCAACAAACACACAAAACCAGTCAGTCTATGCTGTATTTGATGCCACACCCCCTGGTACCAGTGTCTAGGATGCTGAGACGGGACTGCCTGAATTGAGTGTAAGGCTGACAGTCTAGGAAGGCAGGCAGGCAGGCAGGAAGTACACATGTTCAAAGAATCGCAGTCAGGAGAGGATGGCTGGCTGGCTGGGGATCTCCCTCAGTCTTTTCTTTCCCCCTTCCAGACAGGAAGGGAGGCCCAAAGACAGGCACCACCCAGCAAGTTCAGGGTAGAGCTGAGCTGAGCATATGTTTCTGTAGAAACTGAAAGAAGAAGGGTGTGTGTGTGTGTGTGTGTGTGTGTGTGTGTGTGTATATGTTTGTATATATGTACCGTGCATGTGTGTATTATGTATTGTGTGTATGTATGTGTGTATTGTATGTGTATGTATTGTGTGAGTGTGTGTGTTTGTATATATGTACTGTGCATGTGTGTATGTATGTATTGTGTGTATGTATGTTTGTGTGTATTGTATGTGTGTGTATGTTTGTATATATGTACTGTGCATGTGTGATTGTATGTATTGTGTGCATGTATGTATGTGTGTGTATTATATGTGTATGTATTGTGTGTATATGTGTGTATGTGTGTATTGTATGTGTATGTATGTATTGTGTGTATGTGTGTGTATTGTATGTGTATGTATTGTGTGTATGTTTGTGTATATGTACTGTGCATGTGTGTATGTATTGTGTGCATGTATGTGTGTGTATTGTATGTGTATGTATTGTGTGTATGTGTATGTATGTTTGTATATATGTACTGTGCATGTGTATGTATTGTGTGTATGTATGTATGTATGTGTGTGTGTGTATTGTATGTGTATATATTGTGTGTATGTGTGTGTGTGTGTATTGCACCCACCAGGAGGCCACTGCAGCTGGAGCCTAGGAAGCCTGAGTCTAAGAGGACCAGAGCAAGGATTGCAAGTTGGGAGTAGAGTATATTGGGTTTATCCTAGCCCTGTGGTCTTCAACCTTCCCAACACTGTGACCCTTTAATACAGTTCCTCACGCTGTGCTGACCCCCAACCATAACATTATCGTCATTGCTACCTCATAACTGTAATTTTGCTACTGTTATGTTTTGTAATGTAAATCTCTGATTTGCAGGATGTCTGATATGCAACCTCTGAAGAGGTTGCAACCCATGGGTTGAGAACCACTGTCCTAGCAATCTCTCCAGGCTTCTTCTCTGGATTTCCCAGATGATGTCCTAATCTTGGTTCAAGGCTGCACTACCTGGTTGTGACCAGCTCAGATTCTAGGCTAGATTGTCTCAGCTGAACTTTGGTCACCAGGCCCAGCCTCGGGCTCTATTCTGAGTTTCTTGACTATCCCACCTACTCTGTGGACCATAGATGTTGACCACAAGGTCTTTGTAATTGTTAAGAGGCCATTGCTAGGTGCTTGTGAAGGGCAGGGGGCCAACCTCTCTTCAGCTACACTGATTAGATTTACTTTCTTTCCTTATTTAATTTTATATGTGTGACTATTTTGCTGCATGTATGTCTGTATACCATGTGTATACCTGGTGCCCTTGGAAGTCAGAAAAAGACCTCAGATCCCTTGACCTGGAGTTATAGATGGTTGTGAGCTGTTGTGCTGGTGCTGGGAATCCAAGTCTCCGAGAGACTAAGTGCACCAACTTGTCCTCTGATCCCCACATCCATGCTGTGACACATGTACACCCATCATGCCATTGTACACAGTGATAATGCGTTAAGTTTAGAAATAAAAACACAAGAGGGGCAGATTAGATGGCTCTCACAGTAAAGGCGCCAGGCTTGGCAGCCTGAGTCCCATCCCCATCCCCACATGGTGGAAGGAGAGAACTGACTTTTGCAAGCTGTCCTCTGAGATTGATATATATATGTGTGTGTGTGTGTATGTATATGTATATGTATGTATATGTATGTGTATGTATATGTATGTGTATATGTATATGCATGTATATGTATATGCATGCATATGCATATATATATATATATATATATATATATATATATATATATATATATATCAGAGCAGGCATCATACAGTACTATCTGTCCCCATAACAGAAACCCCATCTTCATAGGACCAGCTGTGTGAAAGACCATCACAGCTGGCTGTGCAGACTGTTGACACTCCCTACTGAACAGGGTGTGGTTGGAGGACATCATTGGAGCCTTGCTGGAATATCCAGCCATTCTTTCTAGCCATTTGTATACAGTGCTGCCCTAATTTCATGGGGCTTTTGTGTCTATGAAGACCAGAGTTCATAGACTAGAGGGCATTAAGTCCATTCTGGGTACAGACCTTCCAGAACAGCTGTTTGGGGTTCCTTGTGCTCCTACCCATAATCCTCCACGCACACTCTCTAAGTCTCATAGACTCATTGGTTCCCAAAGGGGAAACTTTGAAGGAAGCAAACGTTGGTTTGTCATCGGGACCCTATGGGCAGTCAGCCACACCACCTTCCTGGCAGCCGGCTGTTTTTGGACCCTGGGCCCTCTGCAAATATCCAAGCAGCTGCAGCAGACGTAAACTGAAGACGTGCTCCAGTCCTGGCCCACCCCAGACAGCCCCCACTGGCCTTGGGAACAAGCACTATGGTAGGCTGGGCTGCTAACCCAAACGAGGGAGCTGGGGCAAGAGAGGGCGGAGAGTGGAGGCTGAAGATTATGAGAAAGACCAGAGAGGAAAAACTGCTGCCAAGACTTCCTGGGAGCCATCAAGCTATAAGGGCTATCCTAGGCCAGAGAGAGACTTGTGACCACGCTAGCTGCTGCGAGCTGCGACAGGAGTTGTCACGGTAGCCGAAGCTCTCATTCAGGAGCTGCTCACCTGCCTACTGCCCCCTACTCCATCTGCTGGGGCCACTGGTTAAAGCGGAGCAATAGCCTCCCAGCTAAAGGGAGCCGTGAGTAGTTTGGCTTTGGCAATGGGAACCATAGGCTTTTCAGAGCTTGTAGCTATAAGCTTCTGGGCCCCTCGGTCCAGCTCCCAATCCCTGGGCAGTCAAGAGTTGGGGACTGACAGAGCTAGAAGGTAATCTCAGCTACTTCATTGGGTTAAAAAAAAAAAGCCTCGTTTAATTAGTTCAGGAATTATACATGCTTTTACTTATTCTATTCTGCCTGGTTTTAGTGGTGTTTGTTGAGTGAAGAACTGAATGCTGGGAGAGCTTATAGGATGCCCAGACCAAATAAGGGCTCCAGTACAGAGAAGTCAATGAAGACAGTAATCAGAAGTACCAGCTCTACCACGGTCTTGACCAGTGGTTCTCAACCGGTGGGTCGAGACCCCTCTGGGGTTGGTAGATCAGACATCCTGCATATCAGATATTTACGTTATGATCCTTAACAGTAGCAAAATTACAGTTATGAAGTAGCAATGAAAATAATTTTATGCTTGCGGTGGGGGGTGTGTTGTTGTCAGGAAGGTTGAAAACCACTGGTCTAGACACCAATGTGCAGGAGGGCCTAAGACAGAAATGGAGAAAGACGAAAGGCAACAGGAGAGACACAGGGCCGTAGAGGACACTCTGGCCACAGCGGAGACCCTGGGGTTGGGAGGAGGCTCTGGGAGATGCCATACTGGTACGGCATGGTATGCTCTCACTCAAGATCTAACCTGCCAGGGGCCTGGGCAGCAGGGAGAGAGACCTGCGCCTGCAGGTCGGGCGTCCACTGTGTGTCGGTTTTAGGAACGCACCGCCCCTTGGCTCTCAGTTCCCTCATCTGGAACAGGAGGCAGCTGCCGCTACTGTCTTCGGGGTTGCTCCGGGATTCAGGTGAGTTATGTCTTTGCAGCGCCTCAAGCGTGCAAGCTGTTAACTGTGGCCGGTCTTGGGGTGACCCAGGCAGAGGGGCCCTGGTCTCGTCCCTGCTGCTTTTGCTTGGCTGGGCATGGAAGCTCACCTTCCTGTATATTAAGGACTGCATTGTGCCACGCCAGCCCCTTCGAGCTGGCATACTGATCCCAAGGTAATAGGCTGGGATCCTTTAGGGCTAGAAGAGAACGGGAAACACGGCCCGCAGGATGGCGGACTTTTTTTTGGGGGGGGGGGTGTTTTGTTTTGAAGATAGAGTCTCACTATGTAGCCCTGGCTGAACCGGAACTCACTCTGCAGCCGGCGTTGGCTCAGAACTCCACCTGCCTCTGCTTCCAAGTACTGAGCATGCGCTATGATGCCCTGCAGGACGGAACCTTTTTTTTTTTTTTTTTTTTTCCGGAGGTGGGGACCGAACCCAGGGCCTTGCACTTGCTAGGCAAGCGCCCTACCCCTGAGTTAAATCCCCAACCCCCAGGACGGAACCTTTTAACAAGAAAAAAATCACGTCATTTACTTTGTGTAGGTGTGGCTATGTGCCCCACGTGACAACACGTATGACGGTCCTAGGTTATTATGTTGGAGTTGGCGCTCTCCCTTCATCATGGGGGTCCCGAACTAAAAGTCCTCAGGCTTGGCGTCAGGTCCCTTTACACCCTGAACCATCTTGCCAGCCCAGGGTGGTACGCTGAAGGACTCACGTACATCCTGCCTGGCCTGCACAGAGAGGCATGCGGCAGCATCATAAACCACAGGGGCCTCAGCAGAGCATCTTCCTGTTCAGTTGCAGAGCCCAGCCTGCAGGAGTCCACGCATTTGCACCTACCCGCTCTGCGCTCCCTGGGAGACCCTGGCTGACCGGACCTCAGGCAGGGTATGGGAGGGCGGTTGAGAGAACTCTGAACACTGGCCCTGACTAGATTCCCAGCCGCCAGCAACATGGAGAACAGCCAGGTGAGATAAATATGCTATGCCTTGTAAAATGGCAGTTGGGTTGGCTGTGACCTGGCCCTTGACGCCACATAGGGATTCCTTGATCCTATACACCGAGCACACTGGGTGCTAGGCCCTCCCCGGGCGGTGTGAGTCCTCAGACCTCTTTCCTGGAGTTTCACTGTGGTCACAGGACTCAACAGACCACAGAAGTCAGAATGAGAGAAATATGTGTTTAGCAGAAAGGGACGCCACGTGGTATCACGACGGGCGCTGCCGCAGGACAAGAGCTGGAGGTGGTCTCAGGAAGCTTCAGGTAGGTCGATCAGGATGTGCATGGGTTGGGAGAGACCGGGTAGGAGGCGGCAGAGTGGGAAACGTGGCACTGGGTTAGCTTTTTGCCTGGAGAGAATATGATTGGGACACATAAAGACGAAGAGGGAGCCTCAAAATACGATGGCCTGGTATTCCCCAGGTTTTCCGGACAGCATGCCCTCAGGGGGAGTCATGTCCTATAGGCAGCATGGGACAGAATATGCCCAGAGACTGGGTCATTTCCAACCATCTGGGGGTGGGGAAATGGCCTTACTCTCTTCCTGAAGCTTCTGTAGGGGGTGTGCAGCAAATTCATAAAACACAGGGGCCCCAGCCGAGCATCCTCCTGTCCAGCTGCAGGAGCCCGTGTATTGTTAGCACCCAACCTGTTCTGCTCTCCCTGGGAGAGCCCTGACTGTAGCAATGGAGTCCAGCAGGGCATGGGAGGGTGGTCCAGAGAACTCTGTTACCTTAACCATTTCACACAAGACCAGAGGTATAGGGAACTTTTTTGGTGGTGGGGGTGGGGGTGTTGTACAGGAGATCAAACCCCAAAGCCTTACCCACCGAGCTGTCAACCTGTCTCCAGTGTAGAAAATTTTTATTAAGAGTTTGGGTTTTAAAATGAGTGAGACACCAGCATCTAGACAGCTCCAGCCTGCGGGCCTGGCTTTCAGCGCTACGTGACGAAGACTCTTAGGGTCTTCCCTGTTACCGTACAGGACAGCTGGTGGACAACATGGGACATCTTAGGAACGTGCTTTGATGTGAGGGCAGAGTGGCTTCCATGATGGAAACCTCAGACCCCCCCACGTCTGACAGGTGGGTGGACGCTGTGGCCAGGCTTGGGAGAAGGGTAGAAACCCAGGCCCTGCTGGCTGCCGCTCATCCTGACAACACTCAAACCTGGCCTGGGGTGTGTAGAAGCCTATTTTTTTTTTTTTACCTGAGATGGGACAGGGCCAGTGGGGAGGGTGTGTGTGTATATGTGAGTGTGATCACTAATTTTCATCTCGTGCCCAATGACAGAAACTGCTCACCCTGCAGCCAAGCCTACACCGGTGGCCCTGTCCCTTAGACCCATCTCATCCCAGAACCTTTGAACTTGGCGGTTCCTCCCTGGAGTTCATCACCCCATGTTGGCTTCTACCTCAGTCCTAGCCCTTTCTGGACCATGGAGGTTTGGCACCCAGAGCAGCAATTCGTGCTCCCACATCTCCAAGTCCGGCGGTGACACTGTTATCCCTGTCCTCCCCCAATGATCCTTCTTCCCTAACTGAACACCCACGTTTATATTCCAGATGTTAAAGCCCCTCCACAGCTGGGGAGGGGATAGCTCTGAGTCTGAGCTGTGGGGTCTGAGTCCAGAACTATACCCACGGGGCATCCTGCTGAAGCAATGGGTACTAACGGATGAAGAGAAGTCTCCATGGGCACCCCTCTCCCAATCAACAGCACCCAAGGGAGACCCACAATGCTCTCCTGGCCACAGTGAGGAAGATAACAGGACACAGCCTCCACATCTAGCCTGTCTAGGATGAGGAGAGGGGGCTGTACTCCTGATGGTTGGAGCGGGATCCCTGGCCACCAGCATCTGGGTACCTGTGGGCAGATCCTGAGTGTGACTGGTCCCCTGTACCAGCAGATACGGCTGCTGCAAACGACAGTGGATCAGACTTCTGGGTAGGTGCCCTTCTCCGACCACGTTCCCCATTGGGGGGTGGGGGGGCTTCACCTCTCTCACTTGTGAAACAGGCATGGTGGCCCCTATGGACACCACGAGGAACTGTCCCCCCTGTTTGTCCCCATCAGTCCAAGTGCAGATGCCAGTCAGAGCCGCTCAGGTGCAGACAAGGCATCCCGGGGTTGTGACAGCTGGGCGTGGGTAGCCCGGCGAGGTGCAACGAAGCAGCATGATGTGCAGAAGAGGGAAGGAGCGCCTGCCTATGGCTGCTCCGGGTAGGAAAGGTGCATGGATGCCGTTTGGTAGGACGGCCTGTCCCAGCTGGAGACCACTCCAGCAGATGGCACAGCACCCCTGGGTTCAGTGGAAGGAAGGAAGGAGCGGGGGACCGGGGGCTTGGAGCACAAGTCCTGCTGACTACTGGCCAGTGTGTCCCTGCCCCCCTTGGCTCCTTGATCCACAAGGCTAGC
Organism: Rattus rattus; assembly: GCF_011064425.1. Classification (NCBI taxonomy): domain Eukaryota; kingdom Metazoa; phylum Chordata; class Mammalia; order Rodentia; family Muridae; genus Rattus; species Rattus rattus. Next base: position 24,367,182 of record NC_046169.1, read on the forward strand.
ACTGCCCTCAGGATGCCGTGGCGGAGACTGAGGTCCACAGGCCCCACAGCAGTGGTGGCAGCAGCAGCAGAGGTGGCAGTGCAGACCTGTGTGCGTCTGAAGTGCAGGAACATACTGCCAGACCATCCTGGGCCCCGCTGCGGCCTTGCGGTCCGGGGCCTACGTCCTCCGCATCCGCCAGCGGCTCACCACATACCAGCCAGTCCCGGGCTGTAGACTGAGGGTACCCAGGGGCTGCCTCTAGCTCACCGTCCAGCACTTTCCAGTACTCCTGACCTCGGAAGAAATAGGATGCACCTGCAGGAAGGAGGAGGGAGGCTGAGCTGCTGACTCAATCACAGCGGGGGCTACACAGGGGACACCGTGGCTGAGTGAGTGCCGGACAGCACTGTCGTCCCCCCCCCCCGCCCCCCGCCCCCCCGCGCCTGGTACTCACCGTCAGACCAGCGCATGGCATCATCCAGCACGCTGGGGACACCTCTCCACAGGGGGCCCTGGGCAGGGTAGCCAGGGTCCATGCGCCGTGTGTGGTCGTCATAGCGCCAGTACAGCTGGTCCTTAAAGAAATAAGTCCTGTCATTGTGGGCCCAGGAGAAGACGGCATCGATGCCACCTGGCGGGAGGCTGAAGTCGGAGACGGGTCGTGGGTACCCTTCCTCTACGTTGTTGTCCTTAAACACCCAGTATCTGTCTCCTGGTGGTGAGAGAAAGAGCCATGGGCTGAGGCAAAAAGCTCCGGTCTTAACTTCTCTCCCAATGCCCCTCCCCCAACCCCCATCTTCACCCAGGTAGCAGGACAAGGTAGTAACCCCATATCATCACGTCGAGGAGAAGCTGTGTCTGACACTAATTGAGCACCTACTATATGCTTGGTGCTGGTCAGATAACCAGTGCCTGAGAATCAGGTCCTCTTCTGACAGCCACTTAGAGACAAGGAACCAAGGTACCTGTTACCCTGCTCAATTGATATATATATATATATATATATATGTGTGTGTGTGTGTGTGTATGTATATATGTGTATATGTATATATGTGCATGTATATGTATATATGTGTGTATATGTGTATATACCTTAAATATATAAATATATCTTAATCAAATAATCTATCTTAATCTAAATCAAATAATACATCCTAAACCCTTCTTAAGACAGGGTTTCATGTGACCCAGGCTAGTCTCAAACTCACTACGTAGCCCAAGGATGACCTTGGACTCCTGGTCCGCCAGCCTCCCTTACCTGAGCACTACAGTTAAAAGCCTGGAGCACCGTACCCTATTACGAGTGAGATGCAGGTGAGACACTGAACTAGATCGTTGAAGAACCTTGGGCTCAGTGGGAACAAAGACAGATGCTGGCTGGAGCAAGGCAGCATCGGGCGAGCAGGCAGGCTCCACTCGGGGGTACCAGTGAATGGGACGGACCCAGCGCAAGATGCTAGGTCAGTTCTTGGCTATTTTCAGGGCTTCCCAGTAACTATAGGGTAGAGATGATAACATAATAAAGAATTCTGGGGGTTGGGGATTTAGCTCAGTGGTAGAGCGCTTGCCTAGGAAGCGCAAGGCCCTGGGTTCGGTCCCCAGCTCCGAAAAAAAGAACCAAAAAAAAAAAATAAAATAAAGAATTCTGTGTCTATACCATAGCCAGACCACCACCAAGTGGAATGGGTCAGGATACCTGTGGGTGATATTTCTAATCTACAGGAAACATGACACAAGAGGGAGGGAGCCTGGGGTGGTAGATGCTGAAGGCCCAAAGGAATGTTCTAGATTGGAGACCGGAGACACCACAGTGCAAGGGGAGGTTCTGGTGACGCAAGAGTGGATGTTTATGGACGAAATGTACAGTCGCTGTGCTGTGGATTCATTGGCTCGGGGGCCAGTGCTTAAGAACAACTAATCTTAGGTTTTGGGGATTTGGCTCAGTGGTAGAGCGCTTGCCTAGGAAGTGCAAGGTCCTGGGTTGATCCCCAGCCCCAAAAAAAAAAAAAAAAAAAGGAAAAAAAAAAAAAAAAAAAGAACAACTAATCTTGGGCTTCCTGGCCCTGTAGTGGGTTGGCCCGATGCTGCTTGCATTCTAGTGCTAGTGTGGACCCCCCAAAACTGGTTGCCCCAGAGATGAGGAAGTCCACACACAGACTCCAGCTAAGTGACCTTGTCCCCAGTTAACTGTGATCGGTAAATAAGGATGCTGACAGCCAATAGCTGAGCAGAAGAGACGTAGGCGGTGTTTAGGTTTCGCAAGCTCGGAGGAGAAGAATGATGGGCAGGAGAGGAGAAAGGAGAAGCCGCCGCCGCCATGCGTTAAGGGTCAAGAGAACGTGGCCCCGAGGGATACCCAATTAGAAGACCATTAAAAGCAGCCCAGATGGGGGTTGGGGATTTAGCTCAGTGGTAGAGCGCTTGCCTAGCATGCGCAAGGCCCTGGGTTCGGTCCCCAGCTCCGAAAAAAAAAAGAAAAAAAAAGCAGCCTAGATGGAACACAGTAAATAGTAAGTAATAACTTGGGGTTATTGATAGGGAAATAGATTCTGGCGGCATAGAGGGTATTATGTTGCTTAAGGTTTATTAAAAATATAAAGGCATGTGTGTGTGTGTTTTATCCAGGAGCTCAATAACCAAGGGCAGATTAGAAGCCCCAGGTCGGGATTTAATTTTTTTTTCAGCACAGCTCAGTTTCAACTGAGAAAAAAACTGGCCAGCCTGGGGATACGCAGTAAATCTAGGCCAGTGAGCTACACAGTCAGACCCTGTCTGGGGAAAAAAGGCAACACAATAAATAGTTAACATTGTCAGCTTGATGGTGTGAAGAATCGAGCCTCCGGTCGTGCGTGGGAGGGATATTTTAGATTGGGTTGAGGTGGGCAGCACCACCTCCATGGGCTGGGATTCTGGTCTGAATAAAAAGGAGAAAGAGAGCTGAGAGCATCCATCTCCCCTGACGGACGCTACAATGTAACCAGCTGTCTCATCCTCCCACCACCATACCTTCCCTAACACGATGGACCGGGTGCCCTAGAACTGGGAGCCATCATAGACTGAGTGCCTTAAAACTGGGAGCCAACCTTTTTTCCCTAAGTTGCTTTTGTCGGGTAATCTGTTGAAGCACAGAGAATACATGAGGCCATGCTGGCTCAGCAGCCTGGTGTCCTCACAGAGCCCTGAGCTGAGCAGGGAAGATGACCTGGAACTGGTACCACTTTCAAATGGAGAGGCCCCGGCATCTCTGAGCCAAGGGAAGGCCACTTGCTTTTATATCAATCCCAGGTTTCTGTCCCACAGCTAGGACAGGAAGAGTTCCATTTCTACCCGTGCATGGGCCCAGGAGGCTCTCACCTCGGCACGTTCATCTCCCCTCTCTGGCTTCCTCTTTCCTATTTACACGGGTCTCCAACTTGCTCTGTGGCCAAGGACGACCTGGAACTGACAAACCTCCTGCCTCTAGCATTGGGTCATGCAGAGCTGAGGTGCAAACCAAGGGCTTTGTGTGCACTACGCATGGGCTTAATCAATGAAATCATATTCCTAGTCCCCTGGCCCCCTGAATTTTTGGAGACAGTCTCAGTACGGAACCCAGGCTGGCTGGGAATTTGGAACACTTGTCCTTCCTCAGTTTCCTGAGTGCTGGGATTATAGGAATGTACTTCCCTCCTATGGCATAGACATGGATATAAGAGATACATTTGGCCCAAGTCTAGCATTAAAGGTTAGGGGCCTTTCTTTAGAGTTAGGGACAGGGTGGAGTAACCTGGACATAGGTTACTCTCAGGGGCCGTGGCCTCACATCCCCCTTGCATTTCAGGGCCTGAGGCCCCGGCTGCTTTCTTACTTCTCTGTATTCAGAGGGGCTGTCTCTGCCTCGGGGGTCTCCACTTTAGTTGTAAAGTGGAGACTGGGTTTTTGCTCAATGGCAGGGCCCTAGATAGGCTTCGCCTGTCTTAGTTTGCTCTCTCCATCACCTCTAATGCTGCTTCAAATAAACTCCTTCCTCCATGTAGAAATATTCATCCCTCCCAACATCAGATGTCCACCTGCACCCCCGGGATGAGATTTTTCCTTTTTTTTTTTTTTTTTTGGCTGTGTGTCTACAGCGCCCTCTACAGGACGAGCCACCAGGAGGCAATAATACATACATCATCCAAAGAGTACAGCTGTTCTCAGACTGGTGGCTTGAGGTTTGCAGGGTTCAGGGGAGTCTGAGGTGGGTCAGACAACACCGAGGGAGGCCAGGGCAAGCTGTGGCATGCAAAGGGAGGCAGTTCACTCACCTTTGAAGAAGACAATCTTGTGGTCACTAGTACGCTCATACACCGCGTCCACACTGTCCAGGTGCAGCGGCAGACCCCGCCAGAAGCGATGCATTTGAGCGGGCTGCAGGGACACCAAGTGCCTGTCCCGGGTCAGCCTCCAGAAATACTTGCCTGGGTGAGGAAAGGGAAGGTGGCTACCACAGCCTGCTGTGGCTATAGGGATCCATCTGTCCATTCCACGGGACACCCCAGGGTTACCTTTGAAGAAGAATGCTTCACCACGAATCTGGGCCACAGCATCGAAGTGAGCAGTGCACCTGTGAGGCACGTCCTTCTGTGGCCTGCAGGGCAGAATGTAAGATGAGCTGAGAGGGAGAACACCCAACCCAAGCAGCTGGGTGAGCTACTCCTGCCAGAATCATGGGGGTGAGCATCCTGGAAGGACCCACAACAAACCTGTGTCCATGAGGTAGCCAGTGCCTACCAGGCAAACAAGGTCAGTTAGAATTAAGGCCCAAGAAGGCTATAAGTTACTTTATGAGTCTGGGGCTAGCCTAGACTATATGAGACTGGCTCAAAACACCAAAGCCAACTCCCCCAAGTATGAAACACCAGACAACATCAACACCCCAAAAGAAACCAACAACAATGATTAAAAGACAAAAGCAAAGAATGTGAGCTTAACTCAGGTTTGTGGACACACCATGCCATAATCCTTTACTCTGGAGGTTGAGGCAGGAAGATGACCATGTCCTGGTCAGCTTGGGTGTTAGGTTGCAATGGCCTGGGAATGAAAAACATTCAAATTCTTCCTAGGAGGAATGATTCTTGCTATTTAGAAGGGAAAACTTCCAAGTCACAAGAAGTTCCTGAAACTTACAAGATTGAGAGGGTCCCTTCCTAAAGTTATAGAAGATGGCTGCAGGGGAAAGAAGCCTCTCCAAATGGTTAAGCTACCTGCCAATTACACAGTTCCAAGGATGCTGTTTTGAGTTATCACCAAGGCTGGGGTGGACTTTTCAGTAATGCAGCTGCCTTCATATCAACCATCCTCTTGTAAGTAATCCTTACCCTCAAACCTCTGAGTAGCCCCAGAAAACTCAGTGGTTCAGTAGACTAGAATCCTCTCTCTGATCTGCTGTGGGGCCCTATGTAGAATGAAGAAATGTTTCTATAACTCCCTAGGAAGTCATAAAAACTAGGCTCCAGTTAGACCTTATCCAAAGGACTTCCCAGGAAACTACCCACAGAGCCACATACAACAGAGTGCCCATGCACGAGGGAAATGGCACAGTGTTTAAGGGCATTTCTGCTACCTGCGCATGGGGGCACATGCCTTTAATCCTAGCAACTCAGGAAACAGAAGCAGATCTCTATGGGTTCAAGGCCAGCCTGGGCTACATAGTGAATTCCAGGACAGCCAGGACTACATAGTAAAATCCTGTCTCAAAACCAACAAGTATTTTCTGCTCTGGCAGAGGACCCAGGTCAGTTCCTAGCACCCACATCAGGTGGCCCAGAACAGCCTGCTACTCCAGCTCCAGCAGATGTCCGTCCCTACCCCACCCCCAGTCTCTGTAATATACATATTTACAAAGAGACAGGTTTTTAAAAAAAAAAAAAACCCTAAAATAATAGCCAGGGAGTAAGAACACCTTCTCAGTCTCCCAGGTCTCAGCATGTAGAGCCTGGTGGGTAAGGGTGGGGGTGTGAGTGTTAACTTGTGCACGCTGCAAATGAGACAGTATCACACTTCAGGGGCTGAGTGGGCCCTGTCTACCACAGTGCTAAGTGTGCAAGCATGGATCTCCAGAGCTCTGGCCTGTATGAAGGGGACTGAGAGGAGAGCTGTGGGTAGGAGCTGGTGGTAATCGACAATACAGGGCACCCTGATGGAGACCTGAGGGCATTTACTGAGGCAGCCCGCCCGTCCTCAGGCACTGCCACAGAGAGCTTCCCAGGAAAGACCTGTTGAGCCCCATGGCAGTGTGCCCATTCACAAGGAGACTCAGACTCCGACAAGGAGCAGAACCCTAGGACAGGGGTCACACATGCACACCCACCTACCTAGAGGACTGCATGGGAGGGGCTGGGAGGAGAAAAATGACTCCAGAAGGGATATAGGTCAGTTATAGAATGTCCAAAACAAGGGGTTGGGGATTTAGCTCAGTGGTAGAGCGCTTGCCTAGGAGGAATTGCAAGGCCCTGGGTTCGGTCCCCACCCCCGGAAAAAAAAAAAAAAAAAAAAAAGAAAAAGAAAAGAAAAGAAAAGAATGTCCAAAACATGCAACTCCAGGGTTCAATTATCAATTAAAGAAAGGATCCCTATCTGAAAAACACCAGCATGGGGTGAGGTGGGTCAGTTCATTAAAGTACTTGCTGTCATGCCTAATAGCGAGAATTCAGTCTCTAGAGTCCATATGACAGAAGGAGAGAACTTACTCCTACGAGCTATCCTCTGACCTCTGCATACACTGTGGCATGTGTGTGCTCACAGCCCGTAATCATGCTAAAGATATATACATATATGTGTGTGTATACATATAGATATACACATTGCACTAATATATTCTATATGTATCTATACATATATGTGGGTATACATATAGATACACACAATACACTAATATATATGTGTGTATACTATATATATACACACATATGTGTATGTATATGTGTTTGTATACATATATATACATACATACATTTATATATGTGTGCATACTATATACATACACGCATACATATGTATATGTATGTGTTTGTATACATATATACATTGTGTATGCGTATGTATGCTAATACATATGTGTATGTATGTATGTACATATATACATATACACACACATAACCATCACAGGCTGGGGGTGTAGCTCAGGCTGTCGGATATTTGCCATGCATGCACAAAGCCCAGGATTTGATTCCCAGTACTTCACAGGCCTGGGCTAGTGGCACACGCTGTAATCCTGACACTTGGAAAAGAGAGGCCGGAAGTGGGAGGTTGTCTTCATCCTTAGCCACATAGAGAGTTTGAAGCCAACCTGGGATAGTTGCGACTCTACCTCAAATCCAAACCAAACGGAAAGTACCAACCAAACAACACAACACGGGGTTTGGGGTAGAGCTCAGTACACTTAACCTTGCAGGCACAAGGAGCCCCAACACAAGAAATACACACACACACACACACACACACACACCTACACATACAAAACCAAAACAAAAAACTTGGACAGATAGGAAATAACGGTAGGTTGAGCATATTTACTCGCGCCATCCATCACAGAAACAAGAAACAGAAGCCCAAAATGTGTGTGGGCACAGCAAGGAGGCCAGAGTGTGGGGTACGGGGTGCGGGGTGCAGGGTGTGGGGTCATGGAAGAGAAGGGACAGGCTGAATAACAAAAGACTGTGTCTGTAGGAACTCTCAACAGTGTCCTTCTATCAGGGAACACAGCTGCTGTGCTGATAGCCCTGGCCACAGGGACAGGGTATGGATGTGTGCAAAGGGGCGGTGGGGGACACACGGCATGGAGGACAGGGGACAGGAGACTGACTGGATAAGCTCAGCTCTCAGTCAAAATGCAGAGGGTCTGACACTAATATAAAACCCTGAGTCCTCCATACCCCAAGCAAATGCTGGTGACAGACCTGTCACCATGTCGCAAGAGCAAGGCTTAGTAAACCAGGCTATAGGAGAGGAACAATTTGAGATTCACTGTAGCTCCCTGGGGTAACAACTCCTCTCCCCTCCCCCATCTCCTACTGAGACGTTTAAGAGAAGAAGTGGGGGTGCTGGAGAGATGGCTCAGTGGTTAAGACTCTTCCAGAGGTCCTGAGTTCAATTCCCAGCAACCACATGGTGGCTCACAACCATCTGTAATGGGGTCTGATGCCCTCTTCTGGTGTGTCTGAAGACAGCAACAGTGTACTTACATATAGTAATAAATACATCTTTAAAGAAAGAAGAGAGAGAGAGAGAGAGAGAGAGAGAGAGAGAGAGAGAGAGAGAATAAAGTGTCCCCCAAACCAGTCAGCACATACGACAGTGCCTTCCCCAGGTTCCTAGCTATACTGGGTGCTATGTGCCCAGAAGGGGAAGCATTGGACAAGGACAGGCTGGCCAAGGTATAGTGACAAAGGACATGACTCACGGAGTGCTAGACCGATTGTTGGGGGGCTCTGGCAGGAGGGGTGGTTCCTCAGGTTCTGGGGTATCCAGCTGGGCAGTAGGGGAGACGGACTCCCGCACACCTGTGGAAACAGAAAGACTTTGTTCAACCGAGGGCCTTGGTCCACCCTGCCTTTCCAAGGACCCTGGGCATGGGGCTTGGGCTGTGAGACTAGCAGGTGATTTCCCGCCATTTCCATTCGGCTGAATGGCTGTCGGGGTGGGGCAGACCACCACAGCCTGCCTGTGAACTATGCTATGCCCAAGAGCTTGTCCAGGACATCAGCATCCCTAACCATCACACACCCGGGTGGACACCATGGATAGATGGAAGCCAGGAGAGCTGCAAGAATTCTGCGGCAATGTCCACAGCGCTGGTCACAAGAGCCCGACCGGGAAGTGACCCAGTGTTCAGTGCTGGGCTCATTTAGTCATGAAAAGGGGACCTAATCTGACTCCTGTGAGGGAGAGACCTTGAAAACACCACACTTGGTGGGGAACCAAAAACAACGAAGACCCCAGAAGGCCTCATTCTGTATGGCTCTGTTTCCCCCAAAATGTCTCACTTCAGGCAATCCTCAGAGACAGCTCTCCTTGGGGGCGAGTTTAAGGTAGTGAGAGTTTTGGAGTTAGATAAGGGGGTGCTTGCAGAACTCTGTGACTGCGCCAACTTAACATGTGCACCCCCAGAGACACAGCATTACAAACAACACAAAGGCTGGAGGGATGGCTCAACTCTTAAGTACACTGACTGCTCTCGCAAAGGACCCAGGTTTGGTTCCCAGCACCCACATATCTCACAACTGCTAATTCTAGCTCCAGGGGATCTAACGCCCTCTCCTGACACCCGCAGGCACCAGGCATACATGTGGGGCGTATACATGCATTCAGGCAGGAAATTCCCACACATAAAAAGAAAATCACACAAAGGCTGGAGAGCTAGCTTGTTGGAAAAGGGTGCTTGCTCCTCTACTCTTGCAAAGGGCCTGGGTTAGGGTCCCAGCATCCACACACGGTGGCTTACGAACTGCCTGTAACTCTAGTTTCCAGGGGCTCTGGTGCCCTCGTCTGACCTCTGTGGGGACCTGCAGGCATGTGGTGCACATACCTATTTTCAGGCACATACAAATTTTTTTTTTTTAAAAAAAAGGCAATTCTGCAAAAGCAAACAAAAACACCACCACCATAAAAAAACGAAACAAAACGACCCCACTCAGATGGGGTGGGGGGCTTGGAACAAGGTTAGGGAGGTGCAGTGTAAGGATGGAGGCTGGTGATAGGTTTGCTCTACTAGGGCAGAATGATGTTTCTGTATACCAAACATCCTTCCTCCCAGGGCATCATCTTCCAGATGGGCACCGGGACAGAGACACCTCTCTTTACTTCCTGATGTGCTTTGGGACTAGCCCTGGGCCAGACTCTGCTCCCATTTTGGTTGTCTACATTCCTATGGAACTGTTCTAGGCAAGCTGACTGCCCCTCGCTGCCACGGCTCTACCCTGGCATGCTACCTCGCCTCCAGGTTCTGTGGGCTACTCTGGGCAAAGTGCCTAAATTTTGGTCCTTATAGGGATATCTTCACACTCGTATGGGCTATCCTGGGCAAAATGCTCCTCCTTAATCCTGTAGGGATAGTCAAGCTTATGAGCTATCTAGGACTAGCTGCTTGACTTGGGCCAACCCCACAGCTACAGTTCCTCCCTTAGTTATAAAGAGTAGATGGTTATTTTAGCACATGCCCAGTAGGGCTGGGTCTATTTTCACTGTTGCCAAAACCCTTCAATCTTTTGAGGAACGCATATGAAATCCCCAGAGCTCTAAGTACCAGAGGCATCAGTACTAGAAAGCACTGTGTCCCACACCCCGTGTTCCTCTCCTCTCTCCTCTGTTGCATCCCCAGTAGACCTCATGTGCCCACAGTATTCTAATCTAAGAGGTCACAGCTATGAGCAGAACCAAATCTGGGGCGCCTGTTCCTAGCCCCACCCTCCCTGTGATCCATACTGGGCTTTGGGGACACTCACCGTACAACTGCCAGACACGCACCCTGTCCTCGTAGGGAAGCCCATAGCGTAGCGGGTCACCCACGGGGCCCTGGTAGTATGGCTGCATGATGGAGCTTGGGGCGGCAACATGGCTCAGACCAATGGCATGACCGAACTCGTGGACAGCCACTGCAAACAGGTCCATCCCGTGGGCATCTGAGGACACAGAAACTGCATGAGCAAGGGAGGGTAGGACCTCCTTGCTGAGGATGGTGCTGGAATACAGAGCTCAGTGGGTATCTGCATCCTGGCTGTGCTGGGGGCTCAAATTAGTCATATGCGTGCCAAGGCTATGCGAGACTATGCTAAGCTCCTATGAGGCCCTGTGTGGCTGGAAGGAGTTTCCCAGGGCTATCTTACGATTTCATGCTATAGAAGCCAGCTCTTTTAGGGCCAGACCATCATGGAAACATCCCAGAATCAGGAGGATTTTCCAGGCTCAAATACAGTGGGTGTCAACCCCTACACCCCATGTGAGAGGTTTGGGCTCCTGTGCCCTGGGCAGAGAACTAACCTGGTTTGCCAAGTTGACTGCAGACACCTCGTGGACCAGTGCCATGGGAAGAGCCCAGCGGGTCTTAGCCAATGGCTAACTTAGGAGTGGAATAGGGTTGAGCTCTTTAAAAGCCCGACAGGGGACTCGTTCTGGGGGGCCACAGCTGCCTCTACCTTTCATAGGTTCAGGCTGCTACTGTGGGGTCTGCAGGGCCCACAGGGACTGCCCAGGCCCAGGGTCCCATCTACTTGGGTCCCCCACACACCTGAGGAACGGAAGGTCCACGCCTCATCGTCATCAAAGTGGGTGTCCCCTGCTGTGTGGTGGTCACCAGGGAAGAATGCGTGGGCCACTGTGCCCCCGGGGCCATCGAAGGGGTAGCCGTCGTTGTGGTCAGCCTTGGAGAAGTCGATCTGGATGTCCGCTGTGTTGCCCGCTACCTCGTGGAAGTTCAAGGGTGTGATGTCACTCCAGACTTTGAGGGCGTAGTACATGAGTGCACGCACAGTATCCCGGCCCAGGGGTGAGTCCCGTGGGAATGTCCGGACCCTAGGGTCAGGGTCAGAGTGGAGGCCAGCTGCCCCTGAGGCCTTTCTGGACCTCCCACTGGGGTGAAGTGTTGCCTCTCCTTGACATGAGTGTCCCCTATTGTCTGACTTATTTTGAAGTCTCTAGGAGATGAATGCATGTGAGGCCAGGGGTAACAAGCAAATGTCAGCTTTCCAGATGACCTGGGTGATCGATTTCTCGGGTCATTCCCCACCCTCTAGGCTACACAGGGGTGGGACTCTCGCTGACCTGGTCTGGCCCCAGGAATGGCAGAAGGATAGAGAGACGCAAACCTGGGGCGCCCCCACCCTGGCCACGCACCTCCAGGAAAGGTTCCTCTTGCTCCATTTGGTGGGTGGCGGAGTCTGACGCCTCCTTCTCGATTGGGTCCCAAGGGGCAGGTCCGGAAGGGAGCAGCGAGGGGTCTTCATCAGTGCCAGAGTGGCCTCATCTGTTCAGTATACATGGGTCAGCAAGTAGGCCTGATTCCATCATTCCAGTGAAGACCCCAGAGCTCCTTCAGGGCTGCTGGCTCCAAGGCCAGGCGTGCTCAAGCCCCTACCCTCACCCCTCATCCCCAGCCAGGTTAAGCCAGCATTCAAGTTCATGACTCTAGCCACTCTGAGTCCTCAGTGGCTAATTTCAGGGCTCTGGGCATCGAGGAATGGTACGACCAGACTAGCACAACCCTGATGGAACCAAGGAGCCTCATGGTGCCTCCCAGAGAACTAACCCAGGATGCCAGTGGTCTCCAGACCGCCAAACTGTTGCATGGCAGTAATGGCCTTGGACAGTTCCTCCTGTGTCTGTAGCTGCCCTGTCGCCGGGTCTGCAGGTGGGAGGTAGCCAAACTTGCTTAGCCACTCCTGGGGACACAGAACAGAGGGAGAGGTTATTGGGGAAGAGCCCACTTGAGGAGGAACTGCCTAAGCTCATGACTGTTGCAGGGGAAATGCCTCTTGAGCCCTGGCCACCCCTACCACATCCCTGTCCATAGGAAGCCTGAGATTCGAGTGAGCATGTGCAGGCGCAATATTTGCCAGCAACCACCAGATGGCGCTGGAGTCCACGTGCCGATTGTGACAACCATCCTGCCCGAGGCTCTCCTCTGGCAGGTTCCAGCTGACCCAGAAGGTTGTGTAGGGCGGGGTGCTCTGAGCCAAAGTCACCCTCCTTTTCAAGAAAGGCACAAACAAGAGGCCCAAGCCTGAAGACTAATTTCCTTCTATATCTTCTAAACAAACACACGCGCACACTTTGAAACAGGGTCTTACTGTATATAGTCTTGGTTGGCTATGTACGTCTTAAAATGCCAGAGTCTGCTTCTGCCTTCCATGTACTGGGACTAAATGTGTCTGCCACCATACCCAGCTACCCCTGTCTTTTGAGACAGGGTTTCACAGAGTCGAATCTGGCTTCAAACTTACCTTATAGCCCAAAGTGACCTTGAACTCTGACTCTCCTGCTTCCACTGTCCAAGGGATGGGATTACAGACATATATTACCAAGCCTGCTTCGTGTAGTGTGAGGGCTAGAACCCGTGGCTTTGCGTATGCTATGCAAGCAAGCGCTCTCCTCAAGTTTTTTTTTTTTCTTTTCTTTTTTTTTTTTGGAGCTGGGGACCAACAGGGGCCTTTGCGCTTGCTAGGCAAGCGCCTACCACTGAGCTAAATCCCCCAACCCCCCTTTTTTTAATGTTGAATTACCCAGGTGTGGTGGTGCATATCTTTTTTTTTTTTTTAAAGGTTTATTTATTTTATGAGTACACTGTCACTGTCTTCAGACACACCAGAAGAGGGCATTGGATCCCATTACAGATGGTTGTGAGCCACCATGTGGTTGCTGGGAATTGAACTCAGGACCTTTGGAAGAGCAGTCAGTGCTCTTAACCTCTGAGCCATCTCTCCAGCCCCGGTGGTGCATATCTTTAATCCTAGCACTTGGGAAGCAGAAGCAGGCAGATCTCTGAAATTTCGAGGCTAGCCTGGTCCACACCGAGAACGTTCCAGAACAGCTGGGGCTACATAGAGATCTTGACTTACAAAAAAAAAAAAAAAAAAAAAGACAACAAAGAAGTGTAATTATGGGGTTCTGTATGTCTCTACACATGAATGGAGGTGACCTCAGAGGCCAAAAGCACTTTGGAGCTGAAGCTAAAAATCTCCAGCCAATGTGGGTGCTGAGAGCCCAATTAGAGTCTTCTCCAAGAGCAATAAGTACTCTTTTTTTAAAAAAATAAAAATTATTCTAGGGGCTGGAGCGATGGCTCAGTGGTTAAGAGCACTGACTGCTCTTCCTGAGGTCCTGAGTTCAAATCCCACAACCACATGGTGGCTCACAACCATCTGTAATGGGATTCGATGCCCTCTTCTGGTGTGTCTGAAGACAGCGACAGTGTACTCACATACATGAAATAAATAAATCTTTTAAAAAATTTATTCTAAATTAGAATCGAATGGTTTATTTTGTGTGAGAGTGTCTTGCCTGCATGGCTATGTGTGGCCACATGCATGTTGGTTACCCATGGAGGTCAGAAGAGGGCATCAGATGCCCAGAACTGACGCAATGGCTGGTCTCAAATGCCCCCTTTCCCTCCCTTCCGCAACTACTGGGAATTGAACCCAGGTCTTCTGCAATAGGAACTAATGACCTCAACCATCGATCCAGAAGCTCACTCCCATCCCCATCCTCCCATGTCCCCCCACCCCCGCCTTTTGAGACACTGTATCAACACGTACCCCTGGTTGGCCTGTAACTTGTTATGTAGGTTGGCCCTGAACTTACAGAGATCCTCCAGTCTCTGCCTCCCCAGTGCTGGCATTAAAGTTGTGTGCTGTCACATCCAGTAACCTGCTTCTTTTATGATGGACACTTAAAAAAAAAATCAACCTGTTCATGTTCCTTCCCTGACCCTGAGGATGCGTCTCAGGCTGTCTCCTGGGCCAGCTGTTGACGCTGACTGATGGCTGTGGCTTGGGAGCCCAGTGGAGAACTGGCCTTCATCTCCCTAGGACCCCTTGGGGCCTTAATCAGAGGCAAGCTACCATGGCTGGGAGGTTCAGCCCGGATGATGTAATTTGTATACAGTGTGCCTCCCAGGTCTCCTCCCCAGATACATGTAACCCTACTGGGGTTTTCCTGTTTCACATTCATCCCGCTCCAACCCTCCAGGCAGCCAGGCAGGAAGCTGCCCGTGTGTATGGGATGCCAGAGACCTGCTTCTAAGGCTGAAGGGCAGGACCATCAAGGACAGGGTAACATTCTCCATAGCAGCCTACAAGTAAGAGCCACACCCCTGGGTGCAGGCCCAGATCTGTCTACTGTCCCATTTTGGATTCTGTTTGAGGCCAGCTTGGGTAAGATCCTGTTTTGACTTCTCTCAACTTTTTTTTTTTTAATTTTTTTGGTTATTGTCAAGTGTCAGAACACACACACACACACACACACACACACACACACACACACACACACACACAACAGACACAATTTCAAGACTCCCTGACAAGCTCACAGCAAGGCCTCATGGCTGCTATTCCCGCTTGCAGGAAGCCACCCACCACCCCTACCCCCGAGCTTCCTCAGCCCTGACATGAACACTTCAGGGGGAAGGGGTCCATCTTCCAAGCGTAAACATGAACGGGGAACCCCCTGGGAGGGTCATTCCTAGCCCCCTAAACTGCGATGGCATCTGGTGCTATCCTGTGTAGAACAGAATATAATCGGGGACTGGCAACACTGTACCTGCAGTCTCAGATGCCCAGCCCCCACCAAGAGAAAGCTCAACTTTTGCCTGTTGGTAGCCCCCCTCCCTGTATCCAACCAAGGCGTTTCTCACAGCCCTAAGTCCTGAGAAGGGGCAGTGGGCTTTGGTTCGGGGAGGTGGGTGATGGTCAGTGCTGGTCTCAGGTGGACTTATATGAGGCAACCACTGACAACATTCCCGTATCACAGAGTACAGGGGTATGGAATCCCCGGGCTCACCCATCTCTAGGCAGGTGAACCCCCAAACACCCAGAGGTCCCCATTATCACCTGGGACTAGTGACTAGTAAATGTCCAATGAGGATAACCGGCCACTGAGGTGTCGGTTAGCCTAGGGGACTTAGGGCTGGCTGCCTAGGCTGACAAAAGCCACCTAGAGGACAAGATTTCTGCAGAAGAGAAAGCCTTGACCAACACCTTGCAGCTAGCAAAGAGCCAGTCCCTTATCACCTCACCTGACCCCCTCTTACCCTTGAAGGTGTACAAGCCCCTCCCCACCTCGACGTCCACAACAGGGTGGCCAAAGATAGGACTTCTTCGCTTTCTCTCCCCTGTCTCCTAAAACCTAGAGAGAGCCCGGACCACACACCCTGTCCTGGGCCGCCGGCTTCCTGCTTGCCTGCCTGGTCCTCCTTCCACTGTCGCCACGGAGACAGACCGCTGTCTCCAGGGCAACGGAGGCTGCAGCAGGCGGGTGCTGTGAGGCTCAGGGTGAACCTTCCAGAAGGCCACTGGGGAGGGGGTGGGGCCAGGAGAAGGGGAGTCCCACCCCCAAGGGCGGATACCCTTTCCTCTTAGCCCAGTCAGAGAACGGGGCCATTACTGCAGACCAGTAGAGTCAGCTGGTTGGGCAGTCAGGGATTCCTGCACAGATGTAAACACGCAGGCAGGCAGTGAGTGCCGGGGGTGCCCCCTCCTCTTTCCCATCTTGCTGTTGCGTTTATCACCATTTGACACAATGTGCATCTTTTTACGGCTCTAACGAGGCATGATATATACAGCGTTAAAATCCTTCAGATTTTTTTTTTTTTTTTTTTTTGCAAATTTATAGAGTGCAGCCGCCGCCCAAGCCCCTGGTGCTGACTTTACCCAAGTGTCTCTTGGAACCTGGGCAGCTCTGCCCACAGCCCCGGTCAGGGGCCATCTGTGGCCCCCAGGAGCCTGCAGAGCTTGCCTGTTGCTATGAAGCTTACAGCTGCTCCTCATCCCTCTCTAATTGGACCCACCAGCTGGAGGCAAACAGATACCACCAGCCACATCTCATAGGTAGGGAAACTGAGGCCCAGAAGCTGAATCCAGATTCTTGTCCTTCTGAGTGCCAGAAGCAGGGCCAGCTCTGGTGTGTGTGTGTGTGTGTGTGTGTGTGTGTGTGTGTGTGTGTGTGTGTGTGTGTGTGTGTGTGTGTGTATAATTGGTGTATAATTATCAATAATTACTAATATATAAATGAGTATAGGTACCGCAATCCATGGGCAGGGCCACCTTTGGCTACCCACTCCTCACACCTACTATCCTTTTTCCATCAAGCCCACCCCACCCCCAGACCCTAGACAGAGCACTGATGGAAGCCCCAGTTACAGGGGAGGAAACTGAGGCCCAGATGAGCTGGGTAACCTGCCTGCCCACGGTTACACAAGCACACAGGATACACGACTCATTCATTTATTAATGAGTATGTGATGCGTACGGAAGCCAGAGAACCACTTTGGGTGTTACCCACGGGAGCACTGTTCAGCTCCTTTGAGACACAGTCTCTCACCGGCCTGGAGTTCACCAAAGAGGCAAGAACGTCTGTAGAAAGCTCCAAGGACCCACTGTCCCCCAGTTCTGTCTCCTCTGTGCCAGGAATACAAGTATCTCCCACCATGCCAAATTTATATTTCCATATAAATATATATTTCTTGCTGTGTTTGTGGGTGGTGCCCAAGGAGGCCAGAGGCTTCTGATCCCCAGGAGCTGAGAGTTACAGGCGATTGTGAGTCACCTGTCGTGGGTATTGGGAATCAAGCGTGGGTCTTAGGTACATGCTCTTTTTTTTTGTTCTTTTTTTCAGAGCTGGGGACCGAACCCAGGGCTTGCTAGGCAAGCGCTCTACCACTGAGCTAAATCCCCAACCCCTTAGGTACATGCTCTTAACTACTGGGCCATCTCGTTGAGCCCATGACCAGCTCTGTAAACACGGGTTCTGGGGCTTGAACTTGGGTCCTCGTGCTTGCACGGCAAGCACTTTACCGGGTGAACCTCTCTGCAGCCCCTGCATGGCCCTTTTAGAAAGACAGATCCTAGCAGGTAGCCAGAGGGATCCCATGCCCAGGGCTGGCTATGAAGCTTGTGAAACAGACCAGGGCAGATCTGTCCAGAAGTGGGCAGAGTGGAGGAGGCAATGGTGGAAGACCATGCGCATAGCATCACAGGCTACTTTGTTCCTGGCGACAACTGCACCAGTGATCGCTGACTGTTTCCTATTGCAGAAGCACCACACAAACCCCAGGATGTGGGGAGGATGGCGGGCGCTGGTTTTGTTTTCTGGGCTCTCCTGTGAGCAGGGTGGGCACTGTGCAAGTCAGCCTGATGAAGGGTGCGCTACCATGATCCCCCCATTTTACAAACAAGGAAAGAGAAGCACAGAGAGGTCAGGACACGGACCCAGTCACACAGCACGTGAGTGCAGAACTGGGGCTGGTGCCACCTGGTTCCTGAGCTTATCCAGTAACCACTGCAAGGGAAGGGAGGGATGTGACAGAGGGGACAGTTAGATGGACGCCCAGGGAAGTTGTTCTGGGTAGACATGGGATTGTCCAGGTAAGGAGCCCTGGGAAGAACATTCATGCTGGGAAGAGTAGGTGAGAGGCTTTGATTTGAAAAGTAGCTAAGGGGGGTGGGGGATTTAGCTCAGTGGTAGAGCGCTTGCCCAAGCAAGCCCTGGGTTCGGTCCCCAGCAACAAAAAAAAAAAAAAAAAAAAAAAAAAAAGAAAGAAAAAGAAAAGTAGCTAAGCACCAGAGTCTAGGAAAGACAAGGACATCAATGCGTCAAGGGTGTGGGGACAGGCCCAGAGTGAGACTTGGACCTATGAGGGGAGACCAGGCCGTGTGCCTAACACACATGCATCCCATCTTTTCTGCGAGCTAGGTGCCCAAGGTGCTTCAGCTGTTTCTCCTTCATGTGCTGGCAAAACTGGCCCGTAGCAGATCCAGGGCCAAGGGTTACTAAAAGCTCCGTGTTTACAGTTAAGGCCGAAAGCATTTACCACACCCTAGAAGCTCCCAGCAGTGTCCTCACTGGAGAACGCTCTGCAAGCTTCCTGACCGTCCCTAGCTTCTTCTCCCTAAGCACAACCTGTTCCTATGGGCCCATCTAAAAGGAAGGAAGACTGATGCCCTGGGATCTGCTGGGTCACACAGCAGGTAAGCAGCAGTGTGGGACCCAGCCCAGGTCTAGGTAAAAGGGTCCCACAGGGTGGCCAGGTTAAGTGACACACCTTTAAGCCTAGCACTCAGGACAGGAAGCAGAGGCAGGCAGACCTCTGTGAGTTCCGGATTAGCCATGGCTATACAGCAAAACCCTGTCTCAAAGCGAAGCATGAAGCATGTGACATTGAGACCTGTTTCCACCCGTGCGTGCACACGCATGCACACACACAACACACACACACACTAGTACAGAACTCAGGGCCCTTCATATACTAGACAAATGACCTCTGCAGGAGTTTGGATGAAAGTGACCACCCTACACCAGGCTCACGCGTATGAACACTCCGTCTCTGGTTGGTAAGGCTGTCTGGGGAGGATTAGAAGGTGTGGCCCAGAGGGCCTAGCTTCACGTGTCAAAAGAATGGTCATCCCTAGTGTGTTCTTTGCCACCTGATGACACGAGCACCCAGCTGTCCTGGCAACCCCAGTCTTCAACCTTGCTATTGTCACCCCTACCCCTCTGGTCAATAAACGCTTTGATTTCCAAGTTACCTTGGTCACAGCAATAAAAACATAACTAAGTCAGTGGTTCTCAACCTTCCTAATGCTGTCACCCTTTAATACAGTTCCTTACGTCGCGGAGAGTCCCCAACCATAAAATTATTTTCATTGTTACGTCATAAGGGTAATTTTGCTACTGTTGTGAACCGCAGTGTAAATATCTGATATGCAGGATGTCTGATATGCTACCCCTGTGAAAGGGTCGTTTGATCCCCAAGGGGGCTCCACCCACAGGTTGAGAACCACTGAACAGGGGTTGGGGATTTAGCTCAGTGGTAGAGCGCTTGCCTAGCAAGCACAAGGCCCTAGGTTCAGTCCCCAGCTCCGGAAAAAAAAAAAAAGAAAAGAAAAGAGAACCACTGAACTAAGACCAACTAAAACTAACACACAGCCTCACCTCTATTTTCTTGAGACAAGTGTCTCGCTAGGTGCCATGGCTGGCCTAGAACTCCCTACATAGACCAGGTCTTCGACTCTTTAAGATCCACCTCTGCCTCCTGAGCGCTGGGATTCTAGGATTAAAGGTACATACACCACCATACCCAGAACTGGTCATTTTAAAGTAGTCTCAGCTTGCTTAGGCTAGCCCTTGGGCTCTATGTAGCCAAAGATGACCAAAGATGACGAAAGATGACAAAAGATGACACCGTATCCTCTTCCCTCTGTTCCTCAGTACTGGGATCACGGTGAGTGCCACCATGCCTGGTTAATTGGGTGGTACTAAGGCTGAGAGCCAGTGTTCTGTGCATGCTAGGCAAGCAACTGGACTATATATACACCTCTAAGCCCTCTTTCCACTTTTTTAAGAGTCTCACTCCATATAACCCATGCTGGTCTTAATACCATCCTCCTGCCTCAGTTTCTGTGCAGCCATAATGAGTGCCTAGATCAGCGAAGATCTGAACCTGCCCTGCTATGTGGTGCCAGCCGTGGCAGAGATTTTGCTACGGGAACAGACTTCCGAGTAGATTTGCGTAGCAGCCGGCATGAAGGGGGCTCTCAAGCAGACCCCTAGCAGCCATGGGCCATCAGATGCCACGACCGCTTGGTGCTGCTGATACACGGTAACCACTACGGAGCCAGGCCCGGGATGAGTGGTATGACATTTGTAAATGAAATATGGGGGGGGACTTGGGGGACCCAAGAAGCCGCAGAGCCAGGCAGCGAGTGAAAGATTCTCCAAGACGGGTGGTGAGTGAAAACCGCAGGGAGCGCGACCCAGGGCCTGATCTGACTGTCTGAAAACTGTCCACTTCCCCATGGCTACCCAGCTGGACACTGAAAAGGCCGCCAGGACGTCACTCTCCAGAACCTTCCCTGGGATTGCACACTTTGCTATGTGCAACCACTTAAGAAACGGAGTAACAAAACAAGACCCACTGAGCTGTGAGGGACCACATCCTGAGTGTCTTTCTAGGGGGCCTGGGGGCCTCTTCTTGGCTTTATTCACGGGCGTTCGCCCCTCCCAGCCCAGTCGTGGGTTCAGCAGTGTCTGGCAGCGACTGATCACAAACACAAAGGCGTCCTTCTCCTCAGAGGCATCCAGACCTGAATACGCTCAACAGCCCGCAGAGGGCGGTCTGAGGGGCATCAGAAAGCTCCCACCCAAAGCCCGCCCATCTTTTGCAGCTCAGTACCCCTGAGCCCCAAGCTCTTAGGTGCCATCCCCTAGAGAGCCACCAGAGGGCGCCCCACCACCACCACCACCACCACCACCACCACCACCACCACCACCACCACCACCACCACCACCACCACCACAGGAGAGGCGAGCAGGACCGGGTTCCCACACCCGGGAGGGTATTGTCCTGGGCAGGGGGCTACCTGCTGCACCCTCCCACCTTACCCAGGATTGGACCACAGGGTTTTGCGGCCTCTGGCAAGCCTGGAGTTATGCACCTCGGTTAGTGAGGTCTTCAGGGTGCGGGTAGACTGGTGATCCTGGGGTGCTCAGGAACTCGGTAGGGGAGGGGAAAAGTCGGATGAGGCCCACAGGTGCCAGGAGGAGGAGCCAACCCCACCCCAACCACCGAGGTCCAGCTGCTGCAAACTTCCCAAGTGCACTGAGCCTGATTTAAGGACATGGATGGGCAGGGGCACCCTCTCCCGGACTCCGCCTCAATGTCCCCTAACCAGGCCCCTTTGAGACACTCCGAGAGCTTGAAGGGTCTGGGCTCTGTTGTCACCCACCCAGAACCACGTCTAGATGTCCCAACGCTCTTGGCATCAGGGAGTCAGCTATGAAAGCCTAGGAGCAGGAATGTGAGGAACTCCTATTTTAGAGGCCATTGGAGTGGGAGGAAGCCACCTCAGGGGACCCTCAGATATCTGCAATGGGCAGAGAAAACACGGGGCCACTGCCACCTCAGATGCCTGGGGGTGGCAGAGTTAGCCCCTCTCTTAGATCCTGGGGCAAGTGTTGGCAAACAGGAGGTTGCTCCTTCCCCAGTGTCTCCTCCAGCATGAAATCTCCATGACACCTTGCCTAGACCTGAGGGTATAGGAGTCCTCACTGCCAACCGCCCGTGGAGAGCGGACTCTGCCAGGACCTCATTAGGATATTGGCTGGCTTGGGCCAGTCAGGAAGCCGCCCCTGGCCGGGTCTCCAGATCTTGGGAGCCCAGACCCGGCCTCCTCCTCCTCGAAAGCGGGCTCCATCCACCACGCGCGCCTTTGCAGAGGGCTTCGCGGGCCTGCGGAGCCATAAAGTCTGATCGAAACCTTCCGGGTCTCCTGCGGGTTTCTAAACCCGACTTCAGTCAGGAGGGTGGACGGACGAGAGGTGGGAAGATGCCGGCGCCCCGGTCCCCCAGCCCCCAAGCAGGGGTGCCCAGCTAAGCTCTGGCAGTGGGAGTTGGCGGGATGGGGACGGTAGCGGGGTTGCCACGGCAGAGGTTGTCACCCGCACCGGCGGGACAAGGCCGATCGCTCCGGCGGAGGAGGAAGGAGACCGACCCGGTCGCGGCACGCACGCTGTGCAGAAGGCTCTTCTAACGTCCTCAGCGGGGCAAACTCGGGAACCCCAGGTTCTCCGGACGCCCACAGGCGCGTCCCCGGCCTGGGGTGCGCGCCCCTGACCTCCCACTCCGGCCGCGAAGCTCGCGGGGCGCACCTCTCCGGGCGTCTGTGACACCGGTCACCCCGCCAGAGGTCTCTGTGGAGCTGCTTTTAACCAGAGACCGGGCTCCGGCTGGGCGACCACCTCCCCGGGGCTCCCGCGGCTGCGGCGCACGACGGCACGGAACGGGAAAGGGACCGGTGTCCTCCTAGATCTTCAAGCGTGCGCCCCACTCAGCCTGAGCCCCAGTCTCAGTTTCTCTGTCTTGGAAATGGGTCTCCCCCCGCCTCGCCCCGGATTCGCGCACCTCTCCGAGAAGAACAAGGGAGAGTCTCCCTTTTCCCTTGCACCTCGTGAACGCCCGCGGACCCGGCTACCGGGCGTCCAGGGTCCCGTGCCCGCGTCCCGCACTCACCACCCCAAGGCTGAGGTCCTCCGCGCGGGGCGCGGGCGCTGCGCAGCCCCCATGGGCCGCCAGCGCCAGCATAAGCAACAGCGGCCGCAACCCGGGCCCGGGGCGTGGAGGGCCAGGTCCCCGCGGGGATCCAGGTCCCCGCGGGCGGCGTCCCATCCCGCTATCCCAGGCCGGGTGGCGAGGGTCTCCGCACCCGCCAGCAGCTAGCTCCGCGCCTCGCTCGGCTCCGCGCCCGCACCGCTCCGCTCCGCGGGACTGAGCCGCGCGCCCGCCCGCCTCCGGGGCAGGGCCATGCTAATGTATGCTAATAAGATATAGCCACGCCCACTCCCTTAAAGGGGCCCCCCGCGCGGGCTGGACCGTGTAATGTGCTCGGAAGCTTTGCCCTCCCCAAAGGCTGGAGCACTGCTGCAGGCGAGGAGCCAGCGGATCGGGGTGCGAGTGTTCTAGAGTTCCCCGCGGTCTTCTGGGCGCGCCCCCTGGTCGCCTGCTATAGCTCTTGGTCTAGTTTCGGGTCACTCAGGACCAGGAGACCGCCGCAGCGCGCATGATGGGCACACGGGGGAGCCCGCGGGCCACGGAGTCTTGGGGCGAGTGGGAGTGAGCACCCCTCCATGCGGAGTGATCGGAGGTGGGGGAGGGGGTTAGTGTGATACAAGAGAGCGTAGGAGGGAGCGGAGGCGTGGGGTGGTATGGGATGGGTGAGAGTGGGAGGGAGTAGGGGCGTAGGACGGGAGCACACCTGAGTCCTGAATGGCGCATTGGGCGCAGAGCACCTTTTCCCCCTAGTCCGCCAGGAAGCACCTGTCCTTCGATGCTGAGGGTCTGCAGCAGGTGTGAGAATTTGTTTTGAGGGGCAGGGAGTGAACCCCCAGACTTCCGGCGGGCTGGACCCATTCTATCTCTCTGAGCCGCGACAGAAAGGGAAGCTATGAATAGCAAACATTAGCTGGGATCTGGCACCCGCTCGGCACTTTACAGATGAAATTTTCTTTCTCACAACCCTTAAGAGGTGGAAACCATAGTTTCCAATTTGTACACAAAGAAACTGAGGTCCAGAGAAAATAATCCCTACGCAGGGCTCAACGTGGGGTGATGGATTGGAAACTGGCTGGGTCAGGGGGCGGAGTTCAAAACCAGCGCCAACCCCACCCCCATTCCCATGCTCCACCCCGTCCCAGTTTAGCCTCCCATCACCTTGAGGAGCGGCTTGGTCTCCAACCCCTTCCCCACGAGTCTCTCTCTAGTCACTTGGTGTCGTTTGGATTACAGTCTTATTTATTGATTTTGCACAGGGAAACTGAGGTTCAGGTGATGTCCCTAAAGGGGAGGGTGGCTTCCTGCTTTGAAGGCAGAGTTCCCTCCCTCAACTCCCAGATGATGCCTATCTGGTCCCTGGTGCTGTCAGGGTCTGGGTGGGTTGGGGAGAAGGTTAGATTCGGCACGTGCTTGTACTAACAACTGGAGCTCGGTCCAGCACAGACACTGTGCGTGCGTGCGTGCGTGCGTGCGTGCGTGTGTTGGGGTTTTAGAACTTTGACACAAGAAGTCCTTGGAGGGTCCAGAGAGTGCCCATCCATCCATCCACAAGATTAACATCTCAGTGCTTAGCTAAGTGGGACAGACTCCCTATTAACCCGTGGTTAAAAATTGGGTCTTCCTACCTCAATAGCCTCATCTGGATAATCCCATCAAGGCCTGCCCAGAGGCTAACCTAATCTAGATAATCTCTCACAGGTGTGCTGGGAGGCTTGTCTCCTAGGTGATCCTAGATCCTGTCAGGTTTACAGTATTAACGCGTGACATTAGTATCACGAGGCATTAGAAGAAAGCTCAGTCCCTATTGAGAAGCTCGATGCTCACGTGTTAGAAGAGAGGGAACACTGCATCTGTAGGCACTCTGAGATCAGCTTCCGAGCTCGGGTGGCCTCATCTTCTGTCTGTGCTAAGGTCTCTGGGCCTCTCCTGAATGCTGTCCCTGTGTGGGAAGGAACCTCAGAGAAATGCAGAACAAATGGGGGCAAAAAACAAAAACAAAAAAACAAAACAAAAACAAAAACAAAACAAAACAAAAAAAACCCAAAACACCCCCCAAAAACCCAAAAACACAACAATAAAAAAAAAAACCCCAAAACAACAACAAACGGCTTCAGGCTCGGGTGGCTCTAGGGCTCTGGTTTCAGACACTTGTCCTCTGGACTCTGTCAACTCTAATTGGTACCGTCTCCCAAGGTGTCCTGCCCTTGCCTGTCTGGCTCTGGGAGTTTCTTCCAGGTCTCGTACAGTATGGCGAGCGTCTACTTGACACCACAGATATACTCTTAAGTTGGACAGTAATCTCTTTTCTGGTTGTTTAGAACTGTGTCCTGTCTCAGCCCCTGAGTGCTGGGATTCAGCTGTGTTCTCCCACGCCCAGCTTGGACAGGAGGCCTTGTAGTTATAACGGAGTTAAATCCCTTGAGATGGAGCTCGCTGGGGCTTGTCCGGGTGACCCCCACACCCGCTGTCAAGTGTTTTGATCAAAGCGGAGCACAGTAGCAGGGCTTTGAAATCCCAGCATTTTGAGGAGGCAGAGGGAGGCAGGAGGATGGGGAACTGCAGGCCAACTTGGCTATAGAGTTTTGAAAATGTTTTTAACAAAATTCCAAGCAAGCAAACAAAAGAACAGGAGAGATGCCACAGGAGAGTTGGTTGGCTTACAGACAGTTTCGCTAGACTCCTCCTGAGGACCTAGCAACAGATTAGATCATCACCTGGGCATCATCACCTGGGCGTCATCACCTGGGCGTCATCACCTGGCAGGATATAAGAGAAATACTCCAGCCCTCTTCTCTCTCTCTCCCTGCTTCTAACTCCTCCTCCTCCTCCTCCTCCTCCTCCTCCTCCTCCTCCTCCTCCTCCTCCTCCTCCTCCTCCTCCTCCTCCTCCCCCCCCCCTCTCTCTCTCTCTCTCCTCATGTGTTCCTGGCCAGACTCTCTTTCTTTCTGTCCTTCTCTATCCTCTCTTTCTCTGCCCTGTTGCTCTGTCTGCCTCTTCTCCTTCTCCAGGTCCTCACTCCCCTCCCCTCCTTGACCTCCCATATACCAGATGTGTCCCATGGCTTGATTTCTCAGGGGGACACCTTAGCATAGGTCTCCCTTACCCCTGCTGCCGTCACATTATATTTTATAACAGAGTTGGCCACATGACCAGGGAGGCAAAGGGTATGATGCGGCCACAGACAGAGACCCCAAGGTAGTGGCACCACTGGGAACTGGACTTAGTCCTTTATAGCTGGTGAGTCTGTGCTCTAGGGTCCCAGATTTAGGAAGGCTGAGAACCACTGGTCCAAACAGCAAGGCACCTCCTCCCCAATCTCTACCTCCACTCTGGCTTCCAACAGGCAGATTGCTGAATCAGAGCCAGGCCATCCGTTCCAAAGATGACTGAGATGTCACCGCCCACATCACGCCCTGCAAAAGGTGCTGTGTGTGCTTGGAAGACAAATCCAAGCTCCTCTTCCCAGCCCGTGGCACCTTGCTCTGATGTCACCCTGCCCGTTCCCGCCTGCGTCCCTCATCCGGTAGAGGCCCCTGACCTCCTCTGATGGCCTCCAGATGCACTCTTGCCTTACTTAGGACCTTTGCACCCGCTTTGTGTGAGGGGTGGATCGTATCTTCTGAGTCGCTGAAAGAAAGCCTAAGCCTCGGATCTCAAATGCTTGCTTCATCTCTAAAAAGCATTCCTCGCCCCTGACTCCCGTTCACTCATCCACACTCCAAGCAGCTCTCCCGCCCTGCCATCTGTTTGGGCCTCCTCTGCTCACTGCCTGGCTCCTGGAGGCGTCAGTCAGCCCCACAGGGCAGAGGTATCTGCCATTGGGCTTAAGAGTTTGCTAGTGCCAGGTCCAGTGCTGGGAACAGTAGGGGTGGGTTTAGTAGACAACTGCTGCCTTCAAGTGGACCGCACTGGAGCCAGTGTCGCCATTTGCCCGTCTTGCATTGCACGTGTGGGCGGGAGCCTGGTGATGTCATTGTTAGCACCCACTTGGCCACTTCCTCTTTGCTTTGACAAGAATCCTGATATTCCATCCCGGGGCTGGCAGATCTGAGCCCCGACCTTCCCAAAGCTTAGGGGGTGTGGCTGGCAGCCCCAGAGGCTGATGGCTCCTGAGAGCTGGGTGGCCTATTGCTCCCGTATGATGGCAGAGGCTTAAGGATCTCGATTTTCTATTGCTCCGAGCGTTAACCACTGCCTTGAAACTTGGCGGCTGATGTAACCGGCGTCCAGTGGCGGTGAGCAGCGGGCACCATTTCTGAGTGCTGCACTTCACTTCGTAAGGTGTTAGAACTTCAACTTCTGCCGTCCAGCATTTGTGTTGGTTGCCTCTGCCTCCCAGCGCTCTGCCCTGGCTGCTCTCGGAAGCAACCTGGGGGGAGTCTCTATCCTTCCAAAGCGTGAGTTCTGGGGGGGAATTAAGCTCAGGTTGTCAGGCTTGTGTGGAGGTGCCTGTACTTGTCAAACCATCTTGCTGACCCAACCTTTTTTTTTTTTTTTTTTTTTTTTTCGAGCTGGGGACCAGAACCCAGGGCCTTGTGCTTGCTAGGCAAGGGCTCTACCACTGAGCTAAATCCCAACCCCGACCCAACCTTTAAAAAACAGATTTATTTATATTTATTCAGTGTGTGTGTGTGTGTGTGTGTGTGTGTGTGTGTGTGTGTGTGTGTGTGTGAGAGAGAGAGAGAGAGAGAGAGAGAGAGAGAGAGAGAGAGAGATTGCATGCATTTATGAGCATGCAGGAGTCCAAGGAGGCCAAAGAGGGCATCGGATCCCCTGGAACTCGAGGCATGAACCTGTGAGCCACCCTGTGGCTTCTAGAAATCCAATCCAGGTTCTCTGCAAGCGCGACAACTGCTCCTACCCACTGAGCCATCTCTCCAGCTCCCCAACCGAGGTTTTTTTTTGTTTTTGTTTTTGTTTTAACACCCTTTGAGGGATTTGAAATTGACTCCCCAGCCATCCTCTCTCTCTACGGACTTGAGGGTTCCAGCATCTTCACAGTACCGAGACCCTTCAGGGTTCCTCCTTCTTTGACTGGCTTGTCTCACTGAGCAGACCACTGTGGCCTGTGTCAGAGCCTCCTATTTTTTTTTAAAGACTGGATAATATTCCACCATCTACAGGGACCATATGTTGTTTACTCTTGTGGACATGGGTGCACATGTGGGCTGTGTTTACCCTCTGTGTTCACTCTATGACCCTGCACTTTCTTCGTACCCCCCATGAACCCCTGAAGGTCTCCCCCCTTGTGTTTCTAATCCAGGGACCCATTCTGCCCCCTCCAACCTTCTGCACTGGCCTCAGTTTAATCTCTCCTAGGCTTCCTGGACACCCCTGGCAAGCAAGCTCCAGGCTTCCCACCCCAGTGGCCCTCCCCCTACCACCCAAGTACCTGATAGAGCTCTTGACCCAGAACTGTGGCCAGCACATTTACATGCCTCTTAACATGTTATTCCAGAACTATTCTTTGCAAACAATAGCAGGAAAGGAAATGTCTTGCCCGGCCGCCCGCCTGCCTTTATTAAAGTCAATGTCTAAATACTGCCTTTGCAAGTGTTCCGTCCCCCCAGTTACTGCTATCTCTTGTGGAGGAAATAACAGAATATCAATCATGAGACATTCTGGAAGTGAGCTTTGAAACCCAATCATGGGAGCTCTGAGGCAGAACGACGCCTACCAGGCTCACTGCCAACAGTGCCACGCCTGCCTCACTCTCGTGGAACGGAGGCCCTGTGTCTCAGCAAAGCCATGACCCATCCTTCCCGATGCACTCTTGGGGTCTAGGTTGTGAGTAGGTCAGGTGGCTAGGGAAGGAAGCGGAATGGGTGACAGGTACGGGGTCACGCTCCTGTCTCAGGCAGTCAGAGCGCCGGCCTTCCTGCTTGACAGGCATGGAATGTGCAGGCTGTCTTCATGTGTTTTTTTTTTTTCTCTAATAAGATTCTAAATTTAGGGTATTTGAGTCACAGAAATATTGTGGAGACAGAATAGTGTCTTCCGAGATTTGTCACCAACTTCTACCATAACCACTTATACTGCCGCTGCTCATGGGGCGTTAAGGGCCCCTTACCTCAGATTTAGCCAAGATTATAATCTTAAGATTTAGAGGATAGAGGTAGGTGGGTCAGGAGTTCAAGGGTCAGCCTCAGCCACATAGCAAATTTTAGACCAGCCTGAATTCACCATGTGAGATCCTGTCTTAAACAAAACAAAACCAAACTGAAATTATTTAATGAATGGTTCTAACACCTGTGTTTCTCCTTATGTTGGTCCAAAGATTTTATCCAGGCAGGACATGTTTAGTGACGGTCTCCTCCTGGCAGTACAAGATTTGGGATGAGGGGCTATCTGGTGCAATGTTGCTAACTAGGACTTGACTCATATTTTTTTAACCATCAGCCCATGGAGGGGCGGCTTCTGAGGTGAACTGCCATGTCTATGAGTTTGCAGAAAAAGAAAAAAAAAGTCATGGAGAAATTTATATCCCATTAGGCAAGAATCTGTAATTGAGCCGGGCGGTGGAGCACTCTGGAGGCAGAGGCAGGTAGATCTCTGAGTTCGAGGACAGCCTGGTCTACAGAGGGAATTCCAGGACAGCCAGGTCTACACAGAGAATCCTTGTCTTGGGGAGGCGAGGGGAGAGAATCTGTGACTTACCTCGGTAACTTTGATCACCTGGTCAGAGTGTTTATGTTTTTGCTCTGTGATATTATTCAGCTGGGTCTTTCAGGAAGGAGCTGCTGCAAACTCCCCGTGAGGGGGGAGCCCACCACCTGTGGGGGCAGGGGAAGCAATTCCCAAGTGTCCCAGGTGAGTCCGCTGCACAGGGATGTAGCTAGCCGTCTTAAACATGCTCGGTGATGTTCACATGGTGACAAGTGACCGAGGACACACTGCTCGGAAGAAGCCTCTTAAGTGATGTGTGAGGGTTTGAGGGCCATCTGGCCCCTGCCTGTGAGCTGACCTGAGGACAGTAGGTGTCCATGTGAGGGATGAGTGCTCCTTGTGTGAGGGATGATGGCTCCCCATTTGTCTCTTTCCCATTTACTTTGCTGTCTTTTATGGGCATCAGCATGGATTCACGGATATTGACTCACACGCTAGAATCTATTGCGATGGCGTTAATTATGTGCTCCTGTTGGGAGGGCTCTTTGGTTGGCTCCTCTGGTAAGCTCCGCCTACCCAGCATGTCAGTCACTTGGGGCACTTCTGAGCCTTGCTTCCACTGTGCCCTTCCTGCCCAGGCTTGGTGGTAGCCGGTTCTCTAAGGAGTCACTGGGAAATGGACTCAGGGGCCACAGTCTGGGCACTGGGTGTTAATGGCTATGGGGGAGGGGGGCAAGATGGTCCTTCTCTCCCTTTCCCTCCCGTGTTCATCTCTCTTCAGCAGAATGCTAGCTCTTACTGACGCCCCACCCCACCCTCCTGTCTCTTCAGTCCCAACACCTGCCGAGCGCTCTTGAAGGCTTCAGTGGTCAATGGACTTTACTGTATGCTGGCCTCCCACTGCCCTCTTGGGGCTCTCTGAGGCGTGCACAAACCTGGGGCTGCTGTGTTTTTCGTCTCCATCCCTCGAGGCATCTCTGTGGGAAGGATCTTCCTGGCTGATGCCAGTGAAACTGAGCAGAGGCCGTGGTCAGGTTGGTGAGGCCTCCTCCGGACACACTGAGCCCTTGGCTGCCAAGTGCTATGTTCTCCTAGGAGCTGCAAGTTTGTACGTAGACAATGGAGGCACCCTCAGAAGCCCAGGGGTCACAGTGTAGCCATTCCACTCATTTTGCATATACTTTTGAATGGGGAGGACTGTACGTACCCAAAACAGGAATCTGGGTCATTTCCAGGTCAGCGAGGGGACCATCCTGACCTCATCCTGGGCAGGACACAGAGGCTTCTGTTCTGCCTTGAGGTGTGGGTGAGTGGGGAGCCCCCCAAATGCTTTCTCAAATCTGCTTCGCATGTTCCTGCTTTCCTAAACCGCGTCTGCTGAGCAGCTTATGAACTTGTAATTAAAGCAACTTTTCATGCCGCTGAGATGATGGAAGCTGTCCTTCAGGGGACTTTGTGCAGCCTAGGATGACTGAAACCTCAGTGGGCACAGGGGAGCTGGAGACATAGGCTCTTTGACCCTGTCTAGGGCCGGGGCATGTGTGTAATCACCAGCCCTTGTTTTATGGAGTGCAGTGAACTGTACCTAACCTCCTTGTGATTTCTTGGGTAACAGCACCTCTTGGCTCACCACCTCTGAGGTTCAATGTCCCTGCTGGACACATGCACCCACTGAAAGCTGTTCCTTGAATCCCGACAACTGAAAAGGGAGGAGATGGCTGGCTGTTAGGGGCCAGCAGGACCACTGATGCTTATGTCTATCTCTCTGGGGGAGTGGGAGGAGGCTTCACCACAGGAACAGCCAGCAGCCCGAAGCCGTGAGAGCCTGCATCAGCTCCCTACAGACAAGGTCACAAAGGAGGGTGTGCAGGGGACAGCTTTGACCTGAAAAGGGCTTGACCTAGCTTGATGTTTGTTTATAGGAAGAAGCCACTTGGAGCCCTTCTCAAGTAAGTACCCCAAATACAACACACACGCTCCCTGAGTGCTGAGTTCTTAAACCTGTCCCCAGGTGGCACCACCCTAGATCCTGGACATCGCAAAACAAAGATATGTGTAGTTCATCATTCAGTCAAGAGCTGACAGAATCCCACACAGAATTGCAAAAGAAGAGCACTAGTTGTTTCCACCCACTGTATCCTCCTGTGACAGAACGGGCACATTCATATCAGAGAAGCTGGCGCTGCTCTTGATGTAGACTCCCGAGTGACACCTTCCCCACTGACACTATTAATCCTGGTTCACAGTGGAAAAATGACACAGCAGCGAAAGGGAACTGCATGGGACCACCAAAGACAAGACACTTGACCACAGGCTGGTACCGAGCGGTGGCCCTGCCTCACTGTCACCGTATGCAGAGCACGATTCAGCAATAAGCAGCCAGTAAGCAGACCATGGCAGAGCAACATAAATACAATCAGGGGTTTTTAAATTGCAATTATTTTGACTTCTTGCGTGTGTGATGTCTATGTACCGTGTGTTCTTGGTGCCCACCGAGGCCTGAGAAGGCATGGAATCCCCTACCCCTGGGATTGCAGTCAGCTGGGGCTGCCATCTGTGTGATGGGGATTGAGCTTAGCCACTGCGCCATCTCTCCAGCCCCTTCCTATCCTTCTGACGAGGTGTCACTCTGCGGCCCTGACTGGTCTGAACGAGAACAGACTGGCCACTTCGTTTTATTGATCATTAAAAATAAGAAATTAAAAGGAGCCCCTTTCAGCCTGGCATGGTGATACCCATCTGGCAACTTGGGATGTGGAGGCAAGAGGATCAGGGGTTCAAAGTCATCCTTGACTACATACACAGTTAGAGGCCAACACAAACGTAAAGAGAATTCTACAAACAAAACGGACAGGTGCTGACAGACACATTTAATCCCAGCTCTCGGGAGGGAAAAGCAAGATCTCTGAATTCAAGGCCAGGAGATTCTGTCAACTCCCGACAAACAAACCCCTTTCATCCGACTTCTGTAAGAGTCTAGAATCGTGAGTGTGGCAGTGTTTGTCACCCTCGGTCAGCACTTTCACTCTCTGGATTTACCCTGTACTCTGTGGTCCCTGTGGGCAGGTGGGGGATGCGTGTGCGTGTATGTGCGTGTTCGTGTGTGCACATGCGCACATGCCTGTGATGTTTTTCCTGAGGTTTGTGCTATGAACAGGGAGGCGTGGCTCCTTGGGAACCAGAGGCTCAGATCAGGCAAGCTGAGTGTCAGGAGTCCTCCGAGGACATCTGCAGCACATAGGTTTATACAAGTCACCATTTGTGGCTGCGGTCACTAGGATGGGGAGGCAGAGGTCTGGGCACTGATACAACCTGACACATCTGAGGGAAGCACAGAGCTGAGGATGGCAAGGTACCCCGGTTCCCCCGTGTATGGAATGGAGAGCCCAGCAGAGGTGGTGAGCCTGTCTTCTCTGTCGTGGGTGGCATCTCATGGACACCCATTTTCCTGTCCTGTCACCTCTGTCACCTGCCCTGCCCACACCGGCCTCTGGAGGCTCTGAGTGTCTTGAGGGGAAGCACCAGGCCCACACTGAGGACCACTGCGAGGAGGAAAGGAGCCCATTTCTGGCCGGGCACACGGCAGAACCTGCAAGAGAAGCCTGAGCACATAGAATAGTCCTGAGCAAGCCTCAGTGTCGGATGGACCGGGGCTCCGGTGTCGGCCTAGGCAAGCAGGTCTCACTTCCGGTGTCAGGACCCTGTGTGCTTAGCATGGAGTCCTGAACGGAGGGGCACACAAAGCTGCATCTTCCCGGGGCAGTCAGGAGCCTGACGTCAGGATGACCTTTGACTGGCTGGCCTGGCAGAGCCCCTCAGGGGCACAGGTGGGACATCCGAGAGCACATCCCTTCCGGCGGCACCACTGGAGGGAGGTGGGCTTTCCCCACACGCAGGCACATTAAGTGACAGACACACCAAAGGAAGGAGCTGCCCCAGGCTGCTAGCTAGAAAAGGTGTTTCCCATTTTATTTGATAATACATTTTCACAGAAACATGATATATTTACATATATACAGGTAAGAGACTGCTGGTCAAAAATCTGAAACAGAAAATGTCACCAAAAATTTACAAAAGCCACCGACTGACCCCGGGAGTCGGGCTGGAGAACCTGGATAGCCGCATGGAGGTCGGCACAGAGCTTGCAGCTCAGCCTCTGACTTCTGGACTGGGGCTGCTCTGAGCAGTAGCCCAGCACCTGTAGCCACAGCCAGGGCCACAGCCATGCTGCTCGCCAGGGGCTGGCTCCGTGGCTGCCCTCTCAGGACGCGCTGGTCTGCAGGTTTTTTGAAGCTGCGAGCATTGCTCTTACTTTGGCCATGAGATCCTGTGTGGGAGACATGAAGGAAACCTGAGCCTCCCGCTGAGCAGATTTGTGAGGGGGCCGTGGTGAGGACAGGAGGCAGAGCTTCCAGTAGCCATGCCTTCAAGTAATGTATGCAGCTGCAAACCTTTCCAGGCCACACAGGGACCAAAGTCAACCTCTTTGTCTTGTCATGAACCTCCCACATCTGTGACCCCATGTGGCCTGAGGGTATAGGCAGAGCCTAGGATGTGTCACCTGTGGAGAGAGAGACTCCACAGCATGGCCACCCCACAGGGACATGAGCTTCCTTTGGGAGGTGCGGCTCCCCAGGAAGTGACTCCTTCTCTTTCCTGCTAGGCTCTGACATAGTACTTGGCTGTGGCAGGCCAGAACCAGAGTCAATAGGTAACCAGCCCAAGATTTTGACTGGGTCAGTGCTGGTGAAACATGGGGTGAGAAGGAAAATTATCAGGAGAAAATTATAAAAAGTGGAAAGAACGAGAGCACCCCATCTTACCTGAGTTATTTTGCTCTGCACAGAGGAGACGATTGCTGAGGAGATCTGGCCATCTTTTTCCTGAGAAACCCCCCTAAATGCAGAGGGAAGAATGGAGGGTCAGACATCCCCCACAATCTGAAGAGCAGTTCCCATGCCCCGTAGAGTACAGCTTCAGGTCCCTGTGCGTACATGGTGAGCATCTGCCCCACCCAGCCACCTTCCCACCCCAGGAGCACGCATTTGTATACCCACTTCAAGTGCCTCACAAAATGAAACTAACTCACACTCTAACAGCGCCATTACGTAAATGCTTGCAAAGAAGAGGCTAAGGACGGAGGCACCCACGGTAAGGCCACTAGGATCAGAACACCCCCAGTGGCTTTTGGTTCCCATGTAAGGCTTCTGTGGATGTGGATAACACCCACATCCTGGTGGTTGGGGCTTTCTACACTCCGTCTAGGATGGGGCCTTTCAGATGCTGACCCTTGGGTGAGCTGTATTCCTCATGGAGCAGGCATGGACACTCAAGACCCCCAGACTTCAAGGCAATCCCAATAGGAATAACCTCCTGAAATCCCGTCTGTCTCAGACCTTCTGAGTCCTGCACAGCAGATGGTGGGGATGGGTGGAGGCACTCACAGTGGGTGCCGTCCAGGCCTCACTGCCCTCCCCTTGCTCCTTCCTACTGAGCCACCCAGAGGTCATGGTTACCTGGATCGTTCCTGGGAGGAACCTCTGCTCTCCACAGGAGAGATGCTGGCCGAGTGGGCTGAGTGGGCCGAGGGACGCTGTGCTGCCTGTTTACTCGGCGAAGTCGACTGCGACCGGGCCTTGGCCTTGGTGCGAGAGCGTGAGCGCCGTTTCTTCTTCTTCTCATGGGGACTTCTGAAAGGGACGTGCTCGTCAGGGCACACGCAGGGACTGACAAGAGGGCAGTGTGAACGTGTCAGGAGCCTCTCCGCACAGGGGACATATACTCTAGGATGGCTTGAACTAACTGTGAGGCTGAGGATGACCTTAAGCTCCTCACCTTCCTTCTTCTACCCCCTAAGTTCTGGGACTACAGATGCAGTCACGATTGGTTTGCGTGGCACAGGCAAACTGAATCCAGGGCATCGTGCACGCAGCTGAGCACATCCCCAGCCTCACACGCATGTAGACAGCTATAACCTTCAGTCAATTGAGCCTGTGCATCCACAGGGTGCCGGGTGTTAAAGGGCCATCCAGCAGCCAGCCTCTGCACAGGGGAAGCTTAGTCCGAGGGAAACGTCTGGCATTTAATGTACAACGAACAATCTATTTGCATTGAAAATGCCAAGATAACCACCAAAGAAAAGCCTCTAGGAAAAGTCTATACTGCTTTCTCATTCATGCCAAACGAGAGGAAATTATCAGCCAAATCCTGTAGACATGGGTCCATCTGCTGAAAATGCCTAGCTCGTTCTACCATGTACAGATGTGTGCACACATGAACACAGGGTGGGCAGACTAGGAGGACGCAGACTTGGAACCCCCAGCACACAGGACAGCATCACTGCCAGCCTGAGTCGCCTCCCACTGAGTCTGTCTTGAGATGATCTGCAAACTTATCTCTGACTCCTGGGCCCTTTCCTTTCTCCTGCGCTGCAGGACACTACCAGGCAGCCTCCCTGTACTCCTGTATTTTTTTTTTTTTTTTCCTTTTTTTCTTTTTTTCTTTTTTTTGGAGCTGGGGACCGAACCCAGGGCCTTGCGCTTGCATAGGCAAGTGCTCTACCACTGAGCTAAATCCCCAACCCCTGTACTCTTGTATCTTTCACAGTGTGTCC
The DNA here is from genome assembly GCF_011064425.1 of Rattus rattus. Lineage (NCBI taxonomy): Eukaryota > Metazoa > Chordata > Mammalia > Rodentia > Muridae > Rattus > Rattus rattus. Next base: position 24,403,157 of record NC_046169.1, read on the forward strand.
ACTTGAGGATGGGAACACTGGTAAATCATTGCCCGCCATTTCTCTCTGTGATCACCAGGAACCTGGCTCCAGGGTATTTGGGTTTCCAGAGGAATCAGAGCCCCTTCCCAACCTGGCCCAGCCCTCTATCCTCCAGGGAGGGCCCACCAAAGCCTGTCCACACAGCCACTGATCAACAAGGCTGAATCATCTGCTACACTGGGTTGTACCGTCTCATGTTAGGCCGTGTGATTGCCCCGTATTTCTTTGGTGCCATGACACAAACTGTCCCCATACTCTCCAGTGCCCACAGGTGCTTTCAGGCTGACAAGCACCAGCAGAGGGTCAGGGAGCCCCACATGGGCACCAGACCCAGCACAGAGGCCCTTACAAGGCCAGCCGTGTCACCCCAGTGTTCCAGCCTGGCTTTCTGTGTACCACCCAGGTGAGAGCAGACTGCCAGGCCTGAGGAGCACAGCTGCCTTGGGAGCCCAGCACAGCAGCCTGTGACTGAGGTTTAGCTCCTGGAAGGCAGTGTCCCTGGGTTGGAGTTGTGGGTGGCAGCCCGGTGTCCTTTAGCGAGGAGACATGGATCTAAGTGGAAATGGTTCAGATACGGGACACATGGGAGAGCTGCTGGGCTGGGGTGTCTGTGTACACAGACAAGCTGGATTTCAGAGGGGGAAGCCCAGGATGGTCAGGACCACAAAGCTAGCCAAGCCTTTGTAGCTATATGCTGAGTAAGAGTGAACAGCTTCGGGGTTGGGGATTTAGCTCAGTGGTAGAGCGCTTGCCTAGGAAGCGCAAGGCCCTGGGTTCGGTCCCCAGCTCTGAAAAAAAGAACCAAAAAAAAAAAGAGTGAACAGCTTCCTAACCTGAACTGTGAGCTTGGTTTAGTGTGTGTGTGTGTGTGTGTGCTTGCGTGCGTGCACACTCGCATGAGAATGTGCAAATACTTAAAAAAAAAAAAAAAAAAGGTTCTGGAGAGATGGCTCAGCGGTTAAGGGCACTGACTGCTCTTCCAGAGGTCCTGAGTTCAATTCCCAGCAACCACATGGTGGCTCATAGCCATCTGTAATGGGATCTGATGCCCTCTTCTGGTGTGTCTGAAGACAGCTACAGTGAACTCATATACATTAAATAAATAGTATTTAAAAAAAAAAAGAGAAGAGTGTGTGCAAATACGAAGGTCAGAGGATGACAGTCGATAGTTTTCCCACTCTTCCACCCTTTCCTGAGTCCTGGGGATCAAACCCAGGCTGCCAGGCTTGCATAGCAAAGCGCCCTTACTTGCCGAGCCATCTCACCAGGCCGTCTAGTCTCAACAGTCTGACCGCACATGGGAAGAAGTCAAGTTTCTGCAGGAGCGAAGCAGTTTGCTCACTTCTGAAGTTGCTGAGGTGCACTTTGCAACTTGGCCCTCTGTGCTGTTGCTGAGTGGCCAATGCAACACTGCAGCTTGTTGTTCTAGAACATTCCCTCAGTATACTTTCCAGCCTATGCCATCCTTCACACTCAATCGTGACCTCCGTTCTGTAGGAACCAACCCATACCACTGTGTGTGTGGCTCTGCAGTGCTCCTGGTCTCCTGTAAAACTGCGCATGGCCACTTCACCTCTCCTTGCTTCTTGACCAAATGTTCCCAGTGCACTCTGGGGAGAGCAGCTCTGAAGTCCCGCAGGAGTACCTGTAACTTGTAAGAAACTAAGCGGTGTCTGTAACTGTGAAAACGGGTCAGCAAGCCCTCACGCGCTCACACTAAGCAAAGCGGAACCGCTGTGTGTCCCTTACTCCTGAACGCCAATGTTCAGCAACATCTGAGTGCACACTGCTAACCAATGTGTCTCTGTCATCAGTGGCTTCTGGGTCAGACCCAGGCACCATGGGTGACTTTTTCACAGGAGGATTAACCACTTGGTCTCTTACTTATCCCTGGAGGAAGGTATTTGACTTTAACGACACCGACTGTACTGCACTTTCCTCCCTTGGTGAAGTCTCTTCTGTCCTCTTGTGGGTGGCGTCCACAAGTGTGTGGAGGACACCCTCAGACTTCATTCTTCAGTCGCTATCCATTTTGGTTTTCTGTTTTCGTTTTGGAGACAGGTCCTCACTGTGAAGCCCAGGCTGGCCTCAAACTCAGAGCTCTGCCTGCCTGTGGAGTCCTAGGGGGGCTGCCTATCTGTCTCCCTGGTCCTGGTATCCAAGCACATGCCACCAGTCTGGCTTTTTATGTGCATCCTGCACACAGAGCTCAGGTCTTCCTGCTTGTGTGGCAGGGACTTTACTGACATAGCCATCTCCCCAACACAGCAGGGTTCTCGACGCCCTAAGCAGTCTCAGGGACACAGTTTTCTGGTTCTGGCTTGTGCACTTAGATGCTGATCTAAACTGAACTAACGTGTGTAGTTTGTTCTTTCTCATCCTGCTGGGGGCCTCTCTGGTCCCAATGAACTGCTCCAGTGCTGTGGTCTAACCACAGGCCCAGGCCGCAGCGTGGGCTCTGAGGGAGTTGCAGTCAGTGCTTCATCATGAAGCTTGGCTTTGTTCTTTGACTGGCATGGTCTCTGTCTGTCTGCCAGTTCCTCAGAAGGCTGGAGATGGATCTGTGCTGGGGTTGGTTGGATCCACAGAGCAGAGAGGACAGGAGCTGTGAGTAGTAGGCTTTGCTAGAGCTGAGGAGAGGCTGATTCTCAGAGTACTGTCTTGAACACGAATACGCACAGCATACGCACAGCGTCATTGCCGGCTTAGGGATTAGTCAGTATGGTTGGCGGTGAGTGGGGAGTGCGTTTCTCTCCATGGAGAAGGTGGAAGAGTGAGCAGTTCCCTGATTCCTGCAAGCTGGATTCGCAGGGAAAAACAGGCTGGAGTTGGGGCAAAGTTCTAAGATGTAAATTCCAATTCCTAAACTGGATTTTCCTAAACACAACGAGGACCAATCAAATGATGTCCTTCTCCTGTCAGTTTGGGACCCTGTCCATCTCTCAGAAAGACAGAATTTCCTTATTATCCAGGTCTGTAGGCCTTTCCTGCTTATCAACCAATCCTTCGACTATGCCCTGTGAACAACTCTAGCTGTTCCTTTACACTGCTGTCTTCTTTGCCACCATCTCCTCTCACGTTCACATCATCTCCACCATCTCCTCTCACGCTCCGCTCTCCTTGCTTCTGGCCACGCCCCTACACTGTTCCTCTTGTAGACAGTGCAGACCTCACAGAGAGCGACTTTTTTCCTAGGTGGCTCCCATACAAGAGAAAGGCCATACTTCACATCACACACTCCAAGCATGGCTGACTCTTTCCCAGTGATCGCCTCTCAGCCAGGGTGCATGGCGTGTGCTGTGACTCTCCATACTGTCACAGGTCTCTGCACACCACGCTGTGTAAGAGAATACCAAGCACCACTGTCCTGGTCAGTGTTGTGCCCCTGGGCCACTGGCCATGGCTGGGAGTCTCTGGTGTCTGCTCTGTGTGTGCACTGCTGTTTCTCTTCAAAGCACTGAACAGCCATCGTTGCATTTTTGCACACATTTTGAGCATCACATCCTGCCTCAGAGTCAGCTATCACTTTCCTGCCATGAGAACAGGGAAGTACATCTTCCTTGCCTTTTAAAATCTCCTGTAAGTGTATTTATTTTTAAAGTGTCTTTTTTTTTTTTTTTTTTTGGGGAACAAAAGTTCCACTTAGTCCAGGCTGGCTTCAAACTAGCCATGTGGCAGAGATGATCCCTTCTGCTCCTGTCACTTGCCATCTATAGGCAGGCCGTTCATGCTCGACTGAAGCAGGGTCTTGAGTCCTCTACCCACTGAGCCAGGCCCTAAACTGTCTGAGACGGGATGCAGCTCCATAGCAGAGAGCTTTGTTTAGCCATGAGGGGCCTTGGCTTTGCCCCTAGCACTGCTGGCAGCCCAGGGTCTCCGAGGCCACCTTTTTATAAACAAGCCTGGGACTGCCTGGCCTGCCCACCACCCACCCTCTGCCTTGTTTGTTTTCCTTTCCCTTCCTGAGCTGCTGTTTTCTTTGAGTGAAGTTTTTATTGTTTTATATCTTCTCAGCTTTTGTTCATTTACTTGAGAAAATATTTTTTGCTTTGTTTTTTGAGACAGGGTCTCACTATGTAGCCTGGCTGTCCTGGAACTGTGTAAGCAGGCTGGCCTCTACCTCCTGAGTGTGGGATTAGAGGCGTGTGTACTATCCCCGCTTCCTCACATCTTTTAAAAATTTCTATTTACTTATTTTGTGTGTGCACACACATACTTGTGTGTGTGTGTATGTGTGTGTGTGTGAGGACAGATTGTGGGAGTCGGTTCTCTTTTCCAACATGTGGGCTTCAGAGACCAAACTCAGGCTGGTGAGTGTGGCAGCAGGTGCCATCCCCGCCCTCTTGCTTTCCAGCTATGTTTTCCCCGGTTCTTGCAGGAACTGTAACAGACATCTTCTCATTTTGCAAGGTCCCGTTGAATGAGTAACCCTCTGCACACGGTGCGAGCCTTTCAGCCATGAACTTCAGATGCTATGCTGCATGCAGGGCTTTGCAGCCGAACTGCAATGGGAAGCAGCCACTCCTGTGGACACGTTCCTGCCTTCAGTAAGGAGCCAGCGCATCCAGGTGACTGCAGTGGGAATTCCAGACTCTAGGGAAACACGGCTCACGACGCACGCTCACGGCGTCTGTGCTTGGATGCTGCTGTGTGCGGTCATGCTTTACCAATTTTCTTGTGCTGTTTGAGCCAGTGTCTCATGAACCTGTTTAGCTATGAATAACCTGGACCTCTTGAAGCTTCTTTCTCCACCTTCCGAGTGTTCAACAGCGAGGTCACAGGTGTACACTGCTACGCCCTGTCTACCACACTGCACTCTGAAAATGTGCACCAGGCTCAGAGCCTGATTTCCAAACCTTCGCCAAAAGGCAGTGGGATGGGCTGGAGAGATGGCTCAGAGGTTAAAAGCACTGACTGCTCTTCCAGAGAACCCGGGTTCCATTCTTCACACCCATAGAGCAAATCACAACCAAGTGTAACTCCGGATCTCTTCCGGCCTTCGCAGGCACCCAGCATGCATGGGATGCACACGCATGCCAACACTCACGCACATAATAATGGGATAAAAATAAAGCAGAAAGGAAGAGCGGGGCAGGAAAGGCAGTGGGGAGTCTGCACACTGGGGTTGGAGAAGCACCAAGGCCAGACACAGAACAAGGTGACAACTGGCTTGGAGGCTCCTGGAGTCTGTCACAGTGATGAGCAAGGGAGGGGCCGGGAACAACAGAGGAGAGAGGGGACCAGAACGTAGCCATTGTTGCTGTCACTAGTGGTTGTGGCAGGGCCCACTGGAAGGTCAAGGCAGAGGCACCGTTAGCTGAGGGACATCCTAAGTTAAGGTGTCCTTCCATGCCGAGTACTGCGGTCCTGCAGGATTGCTGGCCTGTACTCTTGCAACGTAGGAAGGAAGGGCAGTGGGTGGAGCCACAGGGAAGCAGGAGGGGACAGGCAGCCTAGTGAGCTGTTGACCAAATGTGTGAGGTGCTCTCAGTATCATGTTAAGACCCGTACGTAGTTACTGGGCAGGGCAGTGGTGGCGCACGCATGTTCCCAGCACCAGGAAGGCAAAGGCAGGCAAATCTCTGAGTTTGAGGCCAGCCTGGTTTATAGAGTGAGTTTTAGTACAGCCAGGGACACACAGAAAAAACCTGTTTTGAAAAACAAAACGAAATGAAAAGAAAAACTCCCCAACACCTTAGTTAGCAGGTGGTGATCAGTCTGCAGGAAACTGGTTCCCACTGCAGTAGAGCGCAGCAGGGCACCCCTATCTGGGGGATGCCAAGTATCAGAGTGACTGAATCAGCACAGGCCTCAGCTCTATATGCTGAGATGGCAGTGTGGAGGGAGACTGAGACAGGACTAAAGGTGCCGGACGGCAAGTGGAGCAGCTCCAGGCCTGCAGTGGAGAACACGGTGGCCAGCAGCTGCACGCTCTCAGTGGCTGTGCTCCTGGGGAAGCAGCGGGGTTCAGCTGAGGCCCCCGGGGCAGTCGTTTTTTTTTTAGGCAGACGGTGCTCCAGCAGAAGAGTCAGAGGCCTCAGAAGTCCCGTGCCTAAGACCGGGATCGCTCCCTGCACTGTGGACAGCGGAGCGGCCCCTCTACCACCTTCTCCCATCATCTCCCTTTGAATGTAAAGGTTAATTTGAGGGCAAAGCAAGAATTCTTCTGTTGAGAAAGATCTTTTGCTGTAAAAATTAATTTTAGACCATGCCCTTTACATATACCAAAGGTGATGATGAACTTCAAATGTTAAACCACTTGCTTCAGGAATGAATTCTGTGTATTGCAATAGCTGGGAGGATTACGACGGCTAGAATGTGATTTATAAATGTGAACTTGTATCGAAACCTTTACTGACACTCATCAGCCTCAAAGCTCCTCTGCTGGCTTTTCAGGTTACAGAAGCGATCTCCTTTCCCCAATCAACACCTATCCTGTGACCAGCTGACAGGCTGCTTTGTGCTACTTCACCTTACTGCCTCCAGAGGCGAGGATTCTGTGGTCACCACTCTATTCATGCCCTGTAGGTAGCATGGTGGCCAAATAGCTGGGGCTCCGAAGTGCCCTGTTCACCTGTAATCCAGGGTCTGTCCTCTAAAGATTCTAGCCCTTTCTGGCTGTGTTTTCCCATGACCGGAGGAGGGCTGACCAGTCCTGTCCAATTGGGAACTAGTGCAATCCACTAGGCGACACTAGTTGATAGGAACAAAGGAAGATGTTCCAGGGCAGCACCCAAGCTGGAGCATGGCTCCTATGGAGTGGCTACCCCCCTGCCACTGGATTTCCAGCCTCTCCCAAGGCCTAAAACACTTGGTCCCTAGGTGCTGCTGCAGGATGGCCTGGTGCCTTCAAGAGGGACGTAGAGGAAGGTAGTAGGGACATGCCCTGCAGAGGGACCAGCCCTTCCTTTTTGCTGCCTGGTAACTAGACAAAGGGTTTGGCCCTAACATGTGCTCCCACAACAATTCACTGCCTCAGCACTGGCCCGAAGCAACAGGACTGATAGACTGGGACCTCCAACGCTAATCAAAATAACTCCTCATTCTCTGTAAGCGGTTTACCCCAGAAAGTGTGCTACAGGGATGGAAGGTGATCGACACAGCCAGAGGCAGGCACCACAGAGTGTAGGCAGGGTCTCCCAAAGTTAGACAAGAGCCAGAGAGAGTGTTCGAGAATGTGCGGGCAGGACAGCTGGGGTTCTCACTAGGTGGAGGAAACTATGGCTCACAGGGTAACAGGTAAACTATGGCTGGGACTTCTGCTCTACAACCATGCTGGCTGACCTCCTTGTTGTCCTTACAATGGAGATAGATACCTAGAAATGGCCCAAAGCCAGAGCCTGGACCTATTCTCTTCCCCACTCATCATCCATCACATAGCACCCAGGTCCAGTGGTCATTACTGGAGACAAAGCAGGACACTGAGATAAGATGTTTGCATTTTCCTAGTTGACTGTTCCCTGAAGACAGTGAAGAGGGCCTGGGGCAGATCCAGCAGAGACAGCAAGAGCCCTGGGCTAGTGTTAAGGAAGAACAGAGTCCAGAGAAAAGCCATGTGAGGGCTCCACAGGCATGGACACAACTGTGCTCTGGACTCACGTGATCCTGAGAGACGCTACTACTGAAGACGGGGACTGCGCCCTCCCATAATCTGCGACTGTTTCACTCAGGCGACAGACACCAAGACTTCAGAAGACCAGGTTTTCTCCCTGTGAGGCATGGTAGCCTACCTGGAACGGGTCCGTTTCCTGCTGACTCCAGGGCTGCCGCTCATCCGGTAGGCTGTGGGGACACTCCTGTCTTCCCGTCGTCTCTCTGGAGAGTGAGCTCTCCTTCTTGGGGACCGAGACCGTGACCTAGACAGACAACAAGGTGGACTATTAGCTCTGTTTAAGGCCGAGTCTAAGTAGTGTGCACCTCCCTAGCATGAGGCGAGCGAGGCCCTGTCTGAGACGCAGGCTGTGCAGATGGGCCCTGCATCCTGACACCAGCTTGGAGGCACAGCGCCTCTCCCCACCCCTGCCTGCACTACAGCAAGGCTTGGGTCTCCAGGAGGCTGTGCTCGAGCTTCCCCGCTTGCCTTGTGCTCTCTCTCTCCTGCCTGAGGCTTTCAGCTCCCCGAGGCTGCTCCTTCCCTCAGGCAGGGAAAGGTGCCTGGATACTGGCAGTCAGGAGAAACTAAAGGTTGAGAAGCCAAGACCTGCAGGCTGCACCTTGCCCTCCCTGTCACTCATCTCAGGCCGTGTGGCAGGAGGTATCAGGAACACACACTACAGACCCACTGGCATGAAGCCCAAACCCTGCACCTGCTCAGAACACGATGCCTCATGCCGGCCTGACTACTTTAAGCAAACCCCAGCTATGAATACTTGTTCTTTTTGATTCATGCCGGGACATACTCCACAAATGGCAAGACAGACCCTCGAGTCCCTCTCATCCTTGTGTGTATGGAGGTCCTTAATAAAGGGCTCCTCAATGATGGCTTGAGACTTATTTTAGTTCTCCAACCATCTGCTATTTCAGGAAAATCTGTAATAAGCAGAAATTTTGGGGGGAAAAAAAGCCCTACCAAACCCAAACTTCTCTCTTTGTTTGGTTTCCATGACAACCTACTAAAAACCAGTATTGAGAGAGCAGTTTGATTCCAAAATTTGAAAAAGTTCTTCATTGACTCATTCTAAGCAGAACAAATTCTTCCCTCCCAATAACAACGACACAGAGTTGTTGAGGAATCAAGTTCTGGCCGCATCCTGGCCCCAGTGAACCTATGCTGGTCTCTTCAGTAGGGCTGGTCTAGGTGGCGCCTCCCCAGACCTTCCCTAGGCTACAAAGACTACAGAGGTGGGGGCAGTCAGACACCTTGACGGTTTACCAGGTTTCCCCTCAAAAGAGCTCCAGGAGTCAAAGCTGCTCGAGGCCGAGGCTGCCTGATAACTCTCCTGCTGTGCTGCCGCCACTGCCGAGCTGCTGGGACAAGGCTCCACACTCAAGATCCCTGGGGAGGCTGAGGGCCTGCGGTCGGAGGCACATACTTCACACTCAGAATGAAATGTGCCGGGCTGGGTGCTACCAGAGCCGTGAGAAAGCTCCGCTCGCTCACTCAAAGCTTTAGCACCTATGGATGCTTAGCATAGAATTCTACAATAAACTCAACAATTAGGAAAAATAAGTTAGTTTAAATGCCTGCACATTGAAAACGTTGAAGTACAATACTGTTTTGCAGTGGCCATTAGTATTATGAATTCTTCAGAACACAGTGGCTGTTCCCAGTACAGTTCAACTCTTCTGGGAAGGAAGCCCTGCTCAGAACAGGGCACCAAATAGCAGCCGGTAATTCTGTAGGTTTCACTTTAATTAAGCCTTAATGCTTTTAATTCTGTTAACCAGGCTCTTAATATTGACGACAGGACAGGGCAAGAGCCAGGAATCCCAGCCTACTAGTAAATCAGTAGTGTGACGTCACCATGGGCCTTCTTAAAGAAGACAAACTGGTCTCAATTAAAAACTTCCAGGCATAGTACAACCAAGACATCCCTTTCTGAATGACCACAATGCTTTTTGCTCTTGGAAGCAGGAAATTCTTAATGATAAAACTCCAACTACTGTCTGAACACCAGTGTCTGCACCTACACAAACCATTCCACTGCTCCTCTCCCTGCTCCAGGGCTTCTCACAGCTGTGGGACTGATAGCAAGAGGTGACTCGGCAGCCAGGCTGTGGATCTAACCCAGTGGGAACTGGCTACGGATGTGAAGGTTAACTGCATTGGGTTCGTCCCATTCACAGGTCTGGCATTGTGAAGCCCAGGTATCTGAGCCTTGCCTGGCTTGGCCACAGGTTACCCTGCAGGAACACAGGAAGTTCCAACCATCCCCTTTCTTCCTTTAAAAGACAGGCTTGGGGGATTGAATTTCCTTTGCTAGTTTGTTACAGTTTATTGGGAAACAATAGTAAAGACTCATCCACCAATTTAAAACCAAACTAGAACGCCAATGTTATAGAACCTCAATGCCTGTACGAGTGCTTTGTGGCTTTTTTGTTTGTTTCTTTTGTTTTTGTTTTTTTGACAGAGTTTCTCTGGGTAGCCTTGGCTGTCCTGGAAATTGCTCTGCAGACCAGGCTGGCCTCAGAGATCTGCCTGCCTCTGCCTCCTGATGGCTGGGAATAAAGTGTGCACCACCATGCCAGCTTTCTTACCAAATGCTACATGAAACTAGCAGGGTCAAACAGAATCGCATTGCCGTGCACCCCTCCCTCATTTGAAGGGATTATGGAGTTATCCATAAAGAATATCTTTATCATACAGATCCTCTCCAATGGATCGAGACTCGAACACTGAAGGAAAGTGACTTCAGAAGTTAACAGGTAAGTGTATCTTCATGCTTCCCTGGTATAAGTCAGTTCACTAACACCCATGCCATTACACACAATTTACTTGCGTGCCTGCTGCTTCACCTCGGTAAGAGTGACAGCTGTCCACAGCACAAGAACGAGCAGGAGCCACACCAGGGATAAGATTTACCCCTGGGTGAGAGCTGACTCAAATCCTCATAACCACCACGCTTTTTGAGGTACTGAGCGTTATGAAACTAAGGATTTTTATTACGAAAAACTTGCCTTTGCAGATCCAAAGCCACCTACAGTTTGGACATATGGAGTAAGCAAAGCTTCTGTCCTACGAGCAGATCACACAGTAAACAAAAACCATACTGTCTTGCATTTTAAGTGGGACCAGAGACACTTAATATAGAGAGGATTATGCACTTCGGTTGCAGTATGCGACCACCAGAGAAGGCCAACAACTACAGCATTTTACTTTGACCACTTAGGCTGTGTGAGGCCTGGTAAGGATGTCCTACTGTAGATGTTACCATGGTAATGGGTTCCTTTACCTGAAAGGATAGTTAAAGACAAGATGATGACAGCATCGCCAGCACTTTCTTCACTATGGTTAGAATGTCAACAGCTCACAGTAGGACGGAGCCTGCTCGCCTGTTTCAGTCACAACTGCAACATTTTATTTGGTGTTTTCCTGTCTTAGCATGTATGGCAGCAGGCTGGCGCTAGACTGCTCGCTCCTGCTGAAGTCTGAGTGCGGTGATCACAGGCACAGCTACTGCACCTGCCATACCCACGGCTTTCCAACTGCTTCTATCCTGGAGCCAGAGTGCTGGCAGGGCCCGCGGTGGGCAAGCAGCTCTGCTCTCAGCTCGGGAAAACATGACCCTGTCTCATAAAGCACAGGCCTCTATTTTAGCCTCTTGCAAGAACAAGTGGATAGAGGCCTCAGGTCCGCTGTGCAGCCAAGGCCGGTGCCTTCCGGGGCCTGCATTCCAGCTCCTGGTGTTGTGTGGACAGAGGAGCTAAAAGGGGGCCACAGTGCAAATACTCTTACTCTGTAGCAAGCCTATACCTTGTCTTGGTACCTTATCTAAACTGTAAAAACCAAACACTAAAGATGGACTTGTCTCGGCCATAAAGTACCTGGGTTATTTAACCAGACAAACCAAAAGCTTCTTTTCTGATCCCACCTTGGCCACAGAAACCGATGTTTGGGGCTTTGAGAACAACCAGCCCTGACACTGTAAAACATTTTCACTGAAGGTTAAATTAAGACTGGTAGCCTACCGTAAGAGAAGAAATAATGGTCAGAAAAACTTCAGCTTCATTTTGTCTTTTAACTGAGAATTAAACTAAGGAGTAGGGTTTTGCTCCTTGGACCTGCAGACACTGAAGGTGCAGTGTTATAAATAATGCCCCTGTATAAACCATGCAAATCTAAGTCTACTGTAAACTCAGGCTGGACAGACAGAGCACAGGTAAGAAGTCAGTGGCAGTCTGTGCCACACGTTGAGATTAGCATGGGTAGGTGCAGGGAGCAAGGGCCTGGGAGCCCTCTCTCCAGGCCTGGGAACCATGAGGGAATTGCTCTTCCCTTTGTCTGGAGTAGAGGAAATCAGGGAGAAGTGACTGGCCTGCATGAGCCTGATGGATTGGTGTGCCTGTGCGGTTTGGATCTGTAACACAAATTTTAGGTGTGTTAAAAAAATTAAAGCACGACTGAAAAACTGTTCATTTAATAAAGAAATAGCAAGGTTTCTGCGTGTGTGTAGTAAAGGTTCAAAGTGTTGCTCTTCTAAGAACTAGAGACAAAGACTCTCCATGAAGACAAGTCTACCCCTAATGAAGACAGGAGGTCAGACATTTGTCAGTCCTGGGCTTGGTGTGGAGTACTTTTAGCACATCTGAGAGAACACTGTGCATCCAAGAACATAGGACACCAGTGTCTATGAACAGGGCTGACACCATCCCAGAATAAGGTGAGCACCTGGAGTTAAATGCTGGGTGTGTGAGGTCACCCGAGCAGAGTCCAGGCACCATGGGAACCCAGGGCAGGCTGAGAACTAAAGACTGACGCTCTCGGTCTCCATCTCACCACAGAATGCTGAGCTCCAAAACTAAGGGTGTCTCTGGCATCCTGCAAGTGCACGTTTACTAACTCTGCTGCCAGCAATGCTGACCTGGACACCTCGCGCCTTACACCGAGAGCTTGTGGGTAGACTGGAGAGCAGAGACGGAGAAGAGGAAACATGCACACGGGGCCTCACTCATGCTCACTTCAGGCTCTGTGCAGAGTCTGAGCACAGCCTGAGCGGAGGGCGGCTGCCCTGCAGTCAGAAGCACTCAGCACAGGAAGTCCACTCACACAGACAACTCCAGCATGGCAGCCTATGAATGTCTACAACTCCGCACGTGTGCCAGGCTCATTTTATAATCTGTAGAGCCCTATCTCCCCACTCCCTAGGAGGCAGCCTCATGTTCTCAATCTACCATACGGCTAAAGATAGTCGTGAACACCGTGATCCTCCTGCCTCCACCCTCCAAGCACTAGGATCACAGGCAGCAGTCATTCATTGTGGGTTTTTTGTTTGAGTATTGATTTTTGAGAGTGGTCTTACTATGTAGCCATATTTAGCCTTCAAGTTGCTATCTAGACCAGGTTGGCCTTGAACTCACAGAGATCCACCTGCCTCTGCCTCTGCCTCTGCCTCCTGAGTACTAGGAGGAAGTTTTATGCCCCCAAAGCCAGTCCATTCACCTTATTTTAAGACAAGATTGCTCACTGGCCTGGACTTTGCTCAGTAGGCTAGGTTGCCTTGACAATGGGCCCCAGCTACCCCCACCTCCCTATGCTAGAATTAGAGGTATGCACCACCATGCCCGGCTTAGTCACTCAAGCCCTCATGCTCTGCAGCAGGATGTACTGACTGAGCTATAACCCTGGTGTAGCTGAGACTGGCCTTGAACTGGAGCTCCTCTTGCTTCCACCTCGAGTGAAGTGTGAGTGAGCTATGCAGAGATAAGAAGCACAAACCAATCATTGAACCTGCAGTGACTGGTGAGCTCGGAAAAGCCTGACAATGGTTTATGAAAGATCTCCTTTGGATTTGCAGACACACACATCCCACACACACTCCAGCCTGTGCTCATCTTACTGCTGGCTTTACAGAGTGCCAGGAGAAGGCTCAGAGTGAAGGGCAGAAGGAGCAAGAGAGCACGAGTACCAGCACACCCACCTCGACCGCCGCACTGTCCGGTAGGCACTGGGCAGGGAGTGCTTTGCTTTGGAGTGGGATCTAGACCTGGGCTTGGAAGACGAGTGGTACTTGGGGGAGCGGGACCTCGTCCGAGACCGTTTTTTGTGCTTCTTCTTCTTCTTCTCTCTTTCTTCTTCTCTTGGTGGGTCTCTGCATCTACTTGAAGGTCTTTCTGGAGGCTTCCCTTCCAACATGGGCAGGGTTCTACCTCCAACCAGCAGAGGACAGGGCATGACACCAGTTTCCTGGAAACAGAAAAGTGAATGTGTGGGTGTCAATAGAGAATACAACACTTTGGGTAGACAGCTCTTATCTCCGAGGAAAGACCACCTTTCCGTGGTTATATATAAAAATCCCCTTGCTGTGGGAGCTGGATCAAACCTGTGATTGAAGCATGTGGGAGGCAGAGATAAGAAAACTTCTTTGAGTTTGAGGCCTGCTTGGACTACAAAGTTAATTCTACACTGGCCTGGGTTAGAGTGAGTTTGTCTCAAAAGACAAACAAAATCTCTCTGGCCTTTCAGGAGAAATGTAGTTTTAACTAGTCATTGAATACTACATTGTTCTCATTTTGTGCCTGGAAGATTTACCAGTAGGTTTATGGAAAATGTCAAGGCAGACACTGTGTGATCAGCACCCCGTACTGCCCCAGCTGTGTGAAGCCCTGGGATGGGATGGGATGGGGACAGAAGTGGTGTGCACATGCATTTGTAAACCTGCAACTGTAGGGAGGTGGGCCCTATCTTCCAAGGCAGCTGGTGAGTATCCCCTGTACACGACTCTTACAGAACTGCTAGCTCACAGTGACAAAAGCTGCCCAGTGGGCTGAGCCGAGGCCAGACGGCTCCCTGCAGTTATCAGCCTCTCACTGAGCTCCCTGCTGCTTAGGCCACTCTGCTGAACCACAGACAGGCTCACCACCACTGATGCACTGTCCTTGGCTGCTGTATAGACTGCTTAAAGATTTAGCATGTCATTGACCTCTCTCTCTTCCTTTTTTTTAGATAGGGTCACACCTATGTAGCTCTGGCTGGCCTGGAATTCATAGAGATTTGCCTGAGTGCTAGGATTAAAGGTGTGGGCCACCATATCCATCCAGTAACATCACTAAAGATATCAGTTAAAATCATACCTGGATATGTAAAATTATCTCTATGACCAATGGCACTGGGCAGACCATGTTATACGTGCATGGTGGAATGCTGCCTTGTGGGCACCTGCCCGTCCCGAGGAGCTGGCTGGGCTAGTCTCTGCCCCGACAGATCTACTAGTACCACCTGTGACCTTCTCTCCTAACCTTTTGGAGCCTGTAAGAACTCCTGTCTACATCTATGTGGTAACTGGGTGAATGTGCCAACATCTGTAGGCCAAGTATATATATCAAGGTACTTGGCAGAGTCAAGGGAAGTATATTCCACCAAGGTTCTTGAGATCAGTAACATTTTGGGTTTGACTATCATTTATAGACTGTTTATTATGGGCCCTTTTGTTTCAAAGCAATCAGACACTGATCACCAACTGCTCTCCTCACACAGCCTTTCTGTTGAGAAAGCTCTGCTGAGATAATCTTTGTGTGCACACGCAACCAGGGAGACCATTCCAATCAAACATCCATGGATTACAGACAGGGCCAAGGCTGGCAGACAAGAATGGAGCCACTCTGAGAGAAGGTACAAGCTGGGTCAGCACTGTGGTGCTGCCAGCAGGCTGACGACAAACAACTTTGATAGACTGAGTTCTCACAAAAACAGCCAGATTCTGAGAACACAGAGTCAACCTTGCAACCACGACTTGTTTTTCTCTATCTGTAGCTGTGGTTACATACTTTATTTATTTACTGTACGTTATCTGTTTCTCATTGTGTGCAAGTGGAGGTCAGAGGACAGCTTTCTGAGTCAGCTGTCTCTTTCCACCATGTGGGTACCACGCCTGTTGGCCTTGGCAGCAAGCGTCCCTATCCACTGAGCCTCCCCACACTGTCCTGCCTTAGCATTCCCCCAACTTCCAGACGAGGTCTCATGGCGTGCAGGCTGACTTTGACCCTGTCATACGCAAGGATGACCCAGACCGTCTCAACCCCCACCTCTACCTCTGTACTGCTGGCATTACAGCATGCTAACATATGTCGAGGACATGCCTAGGACCCTGTGCATGCCAGGTATGCACACTACCAACTGAGTTACAGTCCAGCCTTACAGATGTGTCAACCTCTGTTCACTGTCCAAAGGCTGGTGAAACAACAAGAGATTCAGTCAGGCCAAGTACGCCCTTACCAAGCGTTCTCTCCTTGATGTCCATGTCTCTCCATAGCTGCAGAGCTCATGCTCCTGCACTCCCTCCTGCAAACCCCACACCACAGTGCCTCCCAAATCCCTCATCCAAGGGTATAGTGCATAATGGCTGCCCCATCTGTGTGTACTCTGTTCCTCCATTTCTGCAGGAATAGGCTTTGTCTGAGGAACCAGAAGACAGCCTATCTCTGGGGCTCTGGGAAATGGGGGTCATGGTGCCCTAGTGGGGTTCTGTGACCTCTTTGAAAAGCTCATTCTGAGAAGGGCAGTGCAGAGGTTATCCCGAGGACAGAACCACTAAAAAGATGCTAGGCGGACTATGGAAACAGCAGCTCTGGACATTCAGGAGATGGGCAACTTTAACCATTGCAGACTCTAAAGTATCAATGTAATTAAAGTTAAAAGGGGTGAAGGAGCCAGGCACGGCAGCACATGCCTGCAACCCTAAAATGTGTGAGTTCTAGCCCCCCCTTTTCTTTCCAGCAATAGCAAACAAGGGCAAAGGGCTGTCCTACATTAAGAAGGAAAGCCAAGTGCTGTAGTCTGAATGAAAATGGCCTCCACAGGCCCACAGGCAGTGCCACTATGGGGAGGTGTGGCCTCGGAGAAAGTATCTCGTTGGGGTGGGCTCAGAACGCTCAGCTCCTCTCCAGCATTTCTGCCTAAGAGCCACCACGCTGCCTGTCATGATGATGAGAGACTAAATCTCTGAACTGGAAGGCAGCCCCAGTTAAATGCTGGTTTTCACAGCAATACAACCTTAACTAAGACACCAAGCATAAAGGCTATTTAAAAACACTCGGAGACAGACAGGCATGACCAGAATTTTCCCTGAACACAGCCACCCCCAACCCTGTCCACTGAGGTTCCGGGAGCTAGGCATTGCTTCCCATCCCTCCACTCAAGAGCATCCTAAGGTACCATGTGAGGATCCTGTTCACGGTCCGCACTTAGGAAGGAGCTGCCTGGGTTCTCCATGACCTCTTGGTGTTGCGGATGAGCTCAGGGCCTCCCACACACTAGTGCTCTACCTCAGAGCTACACCCAAAGAAGTCATGGGTGGCTGCTTTACCTTTCTAAAATTACAGTACAATACAGGATCTAGGTGCTGGTGTTGAGATCTCTGCCCCCAAGTGTAAGCTCAACAATGTGGCTGCAACCACTGAGGCCCTACATGGTGGCCATGAGCTGGGCTTCCTGATTAGGACCCACACCTATGTGCTCTGAGAGTGCAGCCGAGTCTGGTCTGTTTATAGGGTCTCAGGTTCTCTTCAGACTCAAAGCTATTAGCAAAGTCTGGACTGTGCTGGAGGCAGGTGCTGGGCTGCTGGCCTCTGACTCAGGCTAAAAAGCCAGAGGTGAGTCCAGACCAACTTTCATCTACTGCAAACCCACACATGCCATCGGGACATCCTATGTACCTCAACTCCGAAAGTGCTCTCCTCAAGTTTTCCAACTTCTGCATCTGGAAGAGGGTTTTTTAAGGTCTGCAGAAACAAAGCAGCTTTCCTCTTCCGCTCAGCCTGAAGCTGCTTCTCCTTCGACTCCTTGGACGCCTGAGCTAGCTTTTCCCGGGCGGCAGCAGCAAGGCGGTCCTCCAGCTTTTGTTTTGCTAAGGAAAACAAGGAAGGCAGAGTCTACAGCAAGCAGCATTTTATTTCTGATTTTCATAGGCACCTTCTGGTGCTATAACACTGCCATTTCAATACTAACCTCAAAGCAGGTAGACACCTGGACAGACCAACACTTTGAGGAAAATAAACTTATTATGGCTTTTGGGGGGAGGTTCACTTTATTTTCAAAGGCAGCGAGGTTGAAGGGGTTCCACGATGGCAGAAGCTGGGCTGGACACCGGAAATCACAGAATGGCTCTCATGCACAGGAGCCCAGCACACTCCAAGTCGGCAAGGAATGATGCCCTGTACAAGTGTCTGAGTCCAGAGGGCATGACAAACTGCTGAGCTCGCACACAGGGAGCAGCGCAAACACAGCAGTGTGACTGAAAGTGCACTGAGGGAGAGCACCTGTGGCCCACAGCATGCTCTCCTCTGGAGGACACTGGCTCCAAGAGTCCTTTAGTCAGGGCTGTATGGTCTGTTCATGCGTACCCAGAAACACAAGCCAAGAAAAGCAGTTAGAACAGAAAAGCACAAATGCATTCACCGCGTAGCCACCTCACTGAGGAAGACAACTTATTTTGGAGACACAGAGGTCCCCAAAAGGCTGGGCAAGCTCTGCAGCACTGTTCCAGCCCCAGCCCATATGCTACTGGCCATGCTGTGACCCCCGAAGATGAACCAGGACTGAGAAATCAGCTCTGGCAGGCATCATCTTTAACGGCTGACGGTTCTGCTGAAAGACATTCCCACAAAGGGCCTCTCCCAGTGTGGTGCATTAACCAGAGCTGGGAGTCCAGGCCTGGTGTCTCACCCCGGGGCTGTCGTCCAAGTACAAAGTGCGTCTCCATTAGAGCCGCCCGCTTAGCGCATTAGGCTGCTCTGAGTACAGACCGCCAAGGGCACTGCATCAAGCTAAGGCATTGCACACAGGACTTGCAGAAAGCCCCTGCATGGCTCCAGGCTTTAGTTCAGTCTTAGCACAAAACTCTCACATTTGTCTTCTTTCTTTCAAGAACTTTAAAAGCTATCGACAAACCTTGCTTAGCTTCGAGCTCCTCCTGGGTAAGCTGCGGTTTCTTCTCCTCCACCACCGCAGAGGGAGGGGCTGCGGCTGGGCTGGGGTTGGCCACACTGCTTGTGCTTTCCTGGCACTCCCTGCTTTCCTCATCTTCCTCACTATCATCGTCCAGCTTGACGCGGTTTTTTTCCAGGGGAAGTAGGTCGTTTTCTTTGGCTTTGATGGCAAAGCTTATTGGAGCAAAAGAAGCTGTTGGGAAAAGGTGACAATTGTGACGTATTTTTAGGCACCAGAGGCAGAATGCGCAGACACTGTCACAGGCACTACCACTTCCAGGAGGGCTGGCTGACGGGCAGATGGCATCTGCTGTGAAGGCACAGCGTGAGTATGCACACGTGTGTGTGAGTGTGCGGTCTACAGGTGGGGATGTAGGCAAGGAGTCCGGTTTAATGTCATCGGTTGGTAAGGCGTCAGCCTGGGCGAGCAGTCTGAAGCCTAGCACGGGCAGCATCTTAGCACTGCCACAGCAGATGTACCTGCTGAACACAGAGCGGTCACCTTCAGTCTTAAATGGTCAGTTTTTGTCATCTTCCTTTTTTTTTTTTTTTTTTTTTTTTTGGTTCTTTTTTTCGAGCTGGGATCAACAGGGCCTTGCGCTTCCTAGGTAAGCGCCTACCGCTGAGCTAAATCCCCAGCCCCGTCATCTTCCTTTTTTAAACGTATTTATTTAGCGTGCACACTTAGAGCACCCCATGAGTGCAGGTCAAGGTTAGAAGACGACTGGGAATTGGCTCTCTCCCATCACACAGGCTGTGGGCATAAAACTCAGGTTGGCAGAATTGGTGGCAAGTGTCTTTACCCACTGAGCCAGCTTGTTAGTCCGCTAATTTTCTTAAGTATATGAATTTTAACAGAATCTGGCATGCAGCTGAATTGGTATGAGTAGGCACGTGGCATGACTTAAGAATCAGGCCTAGAAAACCTCCAACTACATAAAAAAAAGCCTTTTCCTCAAGCAAAATCCAAACCAAAACAACTGAAACCAAACAAACACAGAATTCATTTCTTTATTCAGTCAACATGGCAAGCACCATGTCAGACCTCGCTCTACACCCATTACAAACACTTCAAGGTGTAACAAAACCCCAGGTGTAACACGCCCAAGCCCTACACACTGAACACTTAAAGGAGAAAGTCTTCTGCTTTATCTGCTTGTCAACAGCAAGTTCCTCTGTCACTCGCTCTGCTGAGACTCCTAATGGCCACCTGGATGCAGTCAAATGCTATAGCCTTCACTCAGGACAGGCATCACGAAGCTACAGCAAAGGGGCAGCTCCAGTGCGATGAAAACCAGCTGACTGAGGACAGTGGGGGATGTGACTCACTGCAGTGCCCTTCCCTCCCCTCGCCTACGCTCTGCTCTTCCCAGGGCAGGCTACTTGGCTATGTGCTGAGCTGAGGGTCTCCTCACCTACTGCTCTATGTTCCACGCCCCTGTGTGGGTTAAACAGAACACACACTGTGACACACACCCCTTTCAATGCCCGAGAGTCAGGAGAGCAGACTTACGCTGCACAGCACACTGTAAGCTGCTGCGGTGTGGTAATGCTGACCAAATACCAACCAAAGTTCTCAGCAGCACACCGCAGCTTGTATTACCACTGATCCTACGCTCTCTCCAGAGGGCCAAGACCTGGTGTGATCCTTCTGCACTGTGCTCACGCTGGGATGGCCACCATACCTGCTGCCTGCAGGATCCGATCCTTCTGGTACATCCGACCTTCAGGACTGGGTACAAAAGTGCATCTTTGAAGCACACCCATGGCCTTACAGCCTTTTCTACCTGTGGGCAATAGCTGCATGTGTGTGTACACACATATGTATATTTGGAGATGAGGTCTTAGCTATATTGCCTGGGGTGGTCTTAAACTCCTGAGCTCAAAGAACTCCCCTGCCTTAAACTCCTGACTAGGTGGAAATGCAGGTAAATGCACTTCCCAAAACTCCAGCTGAGTTTAGTAACATTATTATTATTTACTGTATATTGTTCTTGTGTATTGCGTGGAGACCATAGGCTGGTGTCTTCCTCTGTATCCTCCGTCTTATGTGGAAGTGGTATCTACCAGTAGGTAGCATGGATGGCCAGTGAGCTCCGAGAGCTGTGCCTATTCCTCCTCACCCCAAACATGAGGGCCAGCCACTCTTGGCTTAGTTAGCGTACTCTGCACAGTCAGCACTTACCCACAGAACCTTCTCCTTAGCCCTGATACTAATTAAAAAACAAAACAAAACCAAAAAACACCTAGTCTTAGACTTTTGTTTTAGATTTCTTTATTTATGTGCATGAATGTTTTACCTGCATAAATGTATGTGCACCTTCTTGGAGGTCAGACGAGTGTGCTGGATCCCCTAGGACCGTGGTTACAGAAGGCTGTGAACCACTATGTGGCTTCTGGGAAATGAACCCAGGTCCTCTGTAAGGGCAAGAAGTGCCCTTACATACAGAGCTGTCTCTCTTCAGGCCCAACTACCAATTTGAGAAGAGAAACCAGAGCCTTGTGTAAACAAACCCAGCACACTAGCCTCTGATTTTTCTCTTCTCAAGAATGCCAATGCCCTCAGTCCATTTTCTGACCTAGAAAAGCTTTCTATAGGAAGGACATTAACCCTTTATCTCCCAACCTATTGTCCTTGGATATTTGCCTTTTAACTTTATTCTGGCTCTGCTTCCCTAGACCTGTAAGTCTCTGATTCTAAGATTCTGTCTGTTAACAATTCCTTTCCTTTTCTTCCTGCTCCCCTCTCTTCCTCTCTCTGCAGGGTCTTACCTAGGCTCATGAGGCTGTACCCTGGAGCTCCTGATCCTCCAGTGTTGGGATCATGGGCCTGCACTGCCCACACTGACCTGCACTTAGACACTGAACTTCTGGGATCACTGCTGTT
The DNA here is from genome assembly GCF_011064425.1 of Rattus rattus. NCBI lineage: Eukaryota > Metazoa > Chordata > Mammalia > Rodentia > Muridae > Rattus > Rattus rattus. Next base: position 24,424,647 of record NC_046169.1, read on the forward strand.
AGATACCTTAGTCTTACTAAATCTTTTAAATTGCAGGGGCTGTTGAGATGGGTCAGTGGACAGCGCACTTGCTACAAGGTTGAGTTTGACCCTTGAACACGCATGGTGGAGAGAAAGTCTGCCCGTCCAGCTTCAATTATCATTACAGTACAGAAGTTTCAAAAGCACAGTGCTTTCTCAGTGTCCCGGAAGTCGGCTTGCAGACAGGTGAAGGAGTGACCACACTAGAACTCTGGAACAGGTCCCACTGCCCATGTCCTGTCACTGATTTAGAACACAGCCAGATTCCACTCAACACTTTAATATCATGTTTCTCAGTGCTGAGGTCTACAGAACGCTGAGCTTGAGAGTTTCTTAACTCCCTATCTCCCATCCACTCTGAAGGAGCTTTCCTGACAGAAATGGTCTGGTTCTCCAGGGGGAATTACACCAGACTTTAATTTGTTTTGGCCTCTTGCCTGGTCCTAGCGGCTGCTAACCAACCAGTATTTCAAAAAATCTGCCAGACTAAAAATCTGTCATGTTTTCTTTCTCTTCTTGAAATTAATTTTGGCAATTTATGTTTTCTTCAAAATGGTATTTTTCCGTGACTTGAGTTTATTTCCATTTAAGGTGATGAGCATGCTTTGTGTATTTTAAAAAAAGATTTACAACTTTGTATTCATATCTGCATTTTTTTACTCTTGCACACACACAACATATTTTACTGATCTTTTTAAAAAATTACTTACTCAGTAATTTCTCCTTTAATTGTCAGCCCCCTGTTTCTGCTTTCCTTATGAACATTACAGACTTCTGAGGGGTTCCATCAGGAAGCTTGTATTTGAAACCCCGCCTAAACTTGTGCAGGGCTGGGTTCTAGGCCTGTGCCACTGACTGGGCTTCTGTCCCAAGCTCTGTCTTTTTTCCATTTTGCCTCCTATGCCCTCCTTCCCCTCATGCTGAGGATTGAACAAACTCAAGCCACATCGTACTGAACCCAACTCACTTCCTAGGTTCTTCCGTTCAATCTTTTTTTTTCTGTTCACCTTATTCTGTTTCAGAATAGTATTTTATCTAATTGTTTGCCCCCGGCAGTGTAGATGATAGAATCCAGGGGAAAGCTCGTTGATGTCCTTGACGTCCTTACTTTCGTGGACTCAGGACTTCAGGGTGCTGACATGCCTACAATCTTCTGTTCTAGCATCCAGATGTGCAGAGAAATAAGGCACTGGCTTGCTTTCTTTCCTCTTCCAGAACTGTTTCTACCTGGATGAACTTCTTCCACATCTGTCCCTTCCTTTGAGACTTCTGAGAACTTCCTGGTCTGTCTTCTAGCAATCTGACCCCGGTGATTTTACCATGCTAACCTGACAGCGTGTCTGAGCAGTCTTCCGGGGCTGTCAGATTATCAGCGGCTAAGTGACCTATGGACCCGCCCATACTCAGGGCTGGAGGCTCAGCTTAGCACCTCAGAGCAGCAGGCTGGTCTCCTCCAGGCCTCACTGCAGGAGCGCTGCGCAGCTGGCACTCCCATCTCAGGCTTCTCTGGCCAGGGAGGGCATGCTGTGGCTCTGCAGGTAGCCCAGGCAAGACCAGTCTGGAGGGTGCCTCCTGGGTAACAGTCACGCCATGGATGTCCCCTAGCTAGTCCCAGTCTCCCACCTTCTCCTTGCTGGCAGTAGCTGTCCTGGGTTCACTGTCCTCTCTCTTCCTCCAGTTCCAGGTGGACTGCCTGTCTATCCAGCATGGACAGCGTGTTGAATGGCTTCTGGGGCAGAAACTGTTGCTCTGATTGGTTTCTACCTCTGTTTATTTCAGCGAGGGCTGGAGGTAGCCAGTCACCCGACTTTCTAAATGGTGTGGTCCCAGTGACAGTCAGATTATTGTGACTCCAACCTCACATGGAGGCCAGTCCAGGTCAGGCAGGCGACTGCTGCCTGTAGCCCTTGCCATTCTTCTGCTCAGGCTCGTCTTCTGCGGCTGCCACTCCTGCACTAACCACTGGCCCCCCAAAGGCTCCTCATCCTCCGTTTAATCTCAAAAGGCCAACGTTAGAGAAAGCATCTGCTAGTAACCACAGGCCCCAGGGGAAGCCAAGTCCCACGTGTTGTACAATCCACCTTTCCAGACAAAATGACCAGAGCCACCTGTCACCAGAACCTGCAGAGACCTCACTTGTCTCTGAACACGCTTTTCTGCGGTCTCTTTTCCAGCACGTGGAGCTATGGCTTCTTCACATTCTACCACAGGGCTCTGCTAAGCAGTCTGAAGAGCCTTTCTCCTGTCTTCCATTGTGCCAGCCACTTATGTACATCTTTCCTGCTAGACTACTCATCTAGTCAGGGACAGGGCAAGGAGACCAAGTGTGAGAGAGCACAGCACTGCCTGACAAGGGTGCTCAAGGGAGCCTCTTGGACAAAGAAAACAAACCTCATCACAATTGTTTGTACAGGGGCCGGAGCTGAAAGCCAGTGGAGAGCACTTGCCCAGCCCAGGATCACAACTCAGCAGTTTTAGGTGGACGATGAAACATATTTGAAAATTTAGAAACACATCCACTAAATGACGTAAGCTAAAAGTGGATGGGTCCTCAGGCTAGCTTGTACCCACTGGGTTCCAAACACCATGTTGGAGAAGCAGGGCAAGTGAGCATGTCTGAACTTGTCACCTCTAGAAGGCAAGCCCAACAAGCCCCCCTGGTTTGAGGTACCTAGTCCTGTCCCTCAGGAGGGAAGCCCACGAGGCCTGGGCTTCACCAGGACAGCGCACCTTTTACCAGCTTCCCGTCCACGGTGCTCTTGCTGGACCCAGCCTCCTTCTTCCCGCTGCCTCTTCCCCCAGTCTCTGCCATACCCTCAGGAGCGCCGTCCTCTCCAGCTTCACTTGACTCTTCAACAGCGGTTTCTGTGGGAGCCTCTTCAGCTGTTGATGCTGCCTGAAAAGAGAAACATCGCTGAGCAATGTTACGTGACAGTTACATGTAGCTGTATTCTACAGTACACACATGTAATCCCAGCACTCATGAAGGGCAAGAAGACCAGTTCAAGGGCATCCTTGGGCCAACAGTCTGAGGCTAGTCTATGCTAAATGAATCTCTAAAAAAAATCAAAACTCTCAATCTCTCAACCCACCTGCAATAATTGCATTTCAACTTCAAATCACTCTCATGTGCCTGCGTGCGTGCATGCGTGCGTGCATGGGTGCATGACTGGGGCTTTGACCCATGGCCTCTGGTATGCTAGACAAGTGTTCTGCCACTGAGCTACATCCCCAGTCCCACTTGTATTTTTCACATCACAATCACCACTGACCGCAGAAGGACAAGCTATGTCAGTCTTAGCAAGTATTTCTGGCAGAATAAGCTCAAGAGTGTCCAGGACAGGGCAAAGTACCCCCAGTGCAAGGCATTGCGTGCTGTGGCAGCCGGAGTCTAGCTCTGCCCCTGGAAGGCAGTCAACAGCTCCAGTACATGCACCATGAGGTACACTACAGAGTTGTCAGAAGTACACTGTCACAGTGGCACACCTTAACCCCAGCACTTTGGAGGCAGAGGTAGGAGAATCAGGACCTGAAGGCTAGCCTGGGCTACATGAGACCATGTCTCAACACTCCTCAATATTGTCAAAGTAGTCTCTGATGCTTGAAGCAACAGTGTTTTTGTTGAGAACATGCTACACTAGACGAATGATCACTAAGGCAGATCCAAGAGTTTCCACCTCCTGAAGGGATAGGCCAGACACAGTGTAGACCTCAGTGTAAAGAGGAAGTCCTTTTGCACCTGTCATCAGAGCTCCGTGCCTTCTCCACCTTCAGCACATACCTGTGTGCTACCGCCTCCTTCCTTCTGCAGGAAAAACTGCTTTTTAAACTCGTAGTAGGCGTTGTACTGGTGCCAGGGTTGAAGGAATTCAAATCTGTGAACAGGGAAGGATCTGGTGTCTCAACATGACCCACATGCAGCCCTCAGTGTTTAGAACTTCATAAATTGTACATGGCTTCAGTCCCGCTCTATCCACTGACATGTGAACAGAGCAGAGGGCTAACCCACCCTTGAGGGTCATATCACAGGGAAGATGCCGTCCATGTTTTATGCACACTGCCAGGCACAGGGGATAAGGACCCTTGGGAAGTGTGAATTCCGGCTTTTCAAACATCTATGTTGTCACTGCACAATAAAGACAACCACAAAAACCCTCTCCAACTCTAGAGATTTTAATAAGATAAAAATATGTCTGCCTAAAGATACTCCAGGGAAGATGAAAGCACAAAGGAATCCTGACAGGGTTAAAGAATGTTAAATGAAAACCCCAACCTCAGATACCAGACATGCCTAAAGGTTTTGACTTCTCTGCAAAATGGTGCTTGATCCTAGAAATTCATAAATGCCAAGCAGACATTGCCACTGAAATGTACAAGTGCAGGAAAACACACCCCAGCCCAACACTTAAACCCCTTCACCTTACCTCTGATCGTTCTTGGCTCGAACACTGGTCTCAAATTTAAGGCCGTTTCTGGCGACGTACTCTGCCAGCTTGTCAATCACAGGCTGGATGTCAGGGGGCGGGGGTATGATGGCCACGGGAGCAAGCGCACTGTGGAGAAGAGGCGGTGAGCAACCCTGAACTAATAAAGAAGCATGGCTTGAGCCTGGCGCTGGCAGCTGGAGGGTCCTTTCGGTTCAGCCATGTAAGAGCAAGACTTGGTCTAAAGACAAGACGTTCCTTAACCTAATGAAGCCAGCTCCTGGGTTCTAGCAGAGCCCAGCACCACTGTTGGGGTGAGAATGCACGAAGCTGTGTGGGTGACACCTTGTAAGTCCAACAGGCAAGACCCTATCTCAAAAAACAAAACAAAACAAACAACTGGGACAGTGGAGAATGAGGTCCAGGCCTGGGTTCAGTCTTCCTCCTAAGTAGCGTTTGCCTTCAACCATGAACTACTTCTCAGTAACAAAACAAGGAAAAGCCAGTAAAATGGGAACGAGGCTCAACAGCCTGCACTGTGTTTACTTTCTCAGCAGTGGCCCTGGAAATCATTCCCCACCCCCTCCCACATGCTAGGCCCCTGATCTGCTTCTGAGTGACACCCTAGCCCACATTCGATATCTTAACAGACAAGAAAGAGGTTTTAGTCAAGCATTTCAGCAGCCTTTATGAGACCACACACACACACACACACACACACACACACACGCGCGCGCGCGCGCGCGCGCGCGCACACACAGCGCTCCTGTCCCTCTGCCATTGTTGGTTCTACACTAGATGCTGTGTGACTGTAGGATGTGAGATCTTGGAGCCCTCCCCTCCCCAATCAGTATGAAACCCTTTGAGCTCTGACAAGTTTAGTCCACCTCACTTGAACTCTGTCTAACACTGCCCAGCTGAGGTTTCAAACACGACACAAGAGCAGCGCAGAATTTAGGAGCAGATATGGGATCAGTCCGGAGAGACACATTTACATCTGCTTAGATTTCCCTGCTTTAGAACCATTTTTGGTAATGAAACGGGGTCCTGCCCTGTAGCCCATTTTATAGATGGCCCTTCTTCATCCTCCTCAGGGCTAGAAATACAGGAGTGGAACAACTGTATGGATTATCTAACTGGCTTTGAACTTTCTTCCTTTGAGACAGGCATTCCCTGTGTACTGCTGACTGACTCATGATACAGATCAGGATGCCTTGACCTCACAGAATGCCTAACCTGGCCTGGCTGTGTGGCCTTAAACTTTTAATCCTTCTGTCTCAGCCTTCCCAAAGCTGCAAGTCCAGGTGTGTGGTGACAATACATAATGACAGCCATAGGTATGCAGTCCGGATTCACCCCAGGTCAACAACACCGGTGCACCGCGGCAGCCACCGTGCTGACTGAGGGTGGCACACGTACCTTGTGGTGGTGGTTGTGGAGGTAACCCCGCTGCTTGACTCAGCTGTGGTTGGGGGTGGAGGAGGTGTGGTCCCAGGAGGTGGCGGTACATTCGTGGTCACACCGGGTGAGCTGGACACAGTCACCCCAGCAGGAAGGGTGCTGTAGTAAGTAGCCACATCGATCCCGGGTGGGGGTGGTGCCAGGCAGTAGGTGCCATCTGGCAACATGTAGTAGCTGTAGTACATGGCTGCCACGGTTGCTGTAAGAAACACGGTTTGTAAGCAAGAGGCCAGCGACAGGTAAAGCCAGCGACAATGTCCCTCACAGGCTCATCATGTTTTAGACACTTGCTCCCCAGCTTACGGTGCCATTCGGGGAGGCTGTGGAACCTTTAAGGAGGTGGAGCCTGCCAGGCTCTCCTCTTCCTGTCCACAGTATGAACAGCCACTGGCTCAGGCGCGCACTCCACCATGGACTGAGACCCTCCAACAGACGTAACGCCATTCCTGCCAGTTAACTGATCACAGCACAGAGACAATCACTGATACAACAGGGTGGCAGACGGCTAAGACAGGGACCTGACCAAGTGCAGCATCCCTCCTCCCATTCCAACCACGGTGCTTCTGTATCTGGACAATGGACAGTAGCAGGCAGGCACAGAACAGCCAATGTTAACAATGTGGACTTTCCTGAATAACCCCTTCTTCCTTCGTGTACTTAACACAGAGTGGAAACCGCCCTGCAGGGATGACTGGCGGACAGACAGCCCTCTCCCACACGGTTGCTCAGGCATCCGTGATCACACAGCTGAACTCCCTAACTCTCCCTCGCTCCAACACCGACGACAGTTTTTGGAGTGTTTTTTCTCTCTCCTGTTCGCTTTAGAAACTGCTGTCCATGTGTGTACCATGGGGCTGCAATATTCAGCTCACAAGTCTGCCGTCTCTACAGCTACCTCTGGCCTTTCCTGAGGTCAGCAGTGCTCAGTACCAACTTCCAGCTCACTTTATGCACAAAGGACAGCAACCTGATATGTGCTAACAACAGTCCTGAAAGGTACCCATCTTCTTTAAAATTCTTTTTTTTTTTTCTTTTCTTTTTCTTAGAACTGGGGACCGAACCCTGGGCCAAGCACTCTACCACTGAGCTAAATCCCCAACCCCTTCTTTAAAATTCTTAACATTTCTTTTTATTATTACTATTTATATGCACGTGTTTTTCCTGCATGTATGTATGCCTGGCATCTGCAGAGGTCACAAGAAGGTCACATTCCCACCCACACTGGAGATACAGAAGTTGTGAGCTGACATGTGGGTGTTGGGAATTGAACCCGGGTCCTGTTCAAGAACAAGTGCTCGTGACTGCTAAGCCAACTCTTTAGCTCTTCTCATCTTTTTGAAAAAATGTTCAAACCCAGCACTGAGCACAGGAGGCTCAATGAAGTAACTGGGTTTTCATTTCTAATCCTCTTGCAGATAAATAGCAATGCTGGCTACACAGGGAATTAATTTCCTCTTCATTAGGATAGAAATGAAGGAATCTGACTTTCACTTGTTCACAGTGGCAGAGTAAAACACCGTGGATTGGGCAATACATGGCTGCTACTGAGGTAAGTACACAGTGGAACACTAATGCCTCAGAGGGGAGGAGACAGTCTTTCCAGCTCACACTGGGAAGATGTGTATGTATGTAGTCCCCACACGCTGTCGACACAGTTGTGGTTGGACTGACTCACTTTCTATCAGGCATGTCACACATATGAAGTCCCAGGACCAACCCGAAGCAGTGTTACATAGCAGACTCTGGCACAGAGGAGCAGTAATAACTAAGAATGTGCATGGGGCATGTGGCACAGTGCCTTTCCACCTCTGTGCACAGAGACTCCTACATTTCTTCAGATAGCAGGGCTGGCAAGAAGACAGCCTCACTGGTGCCTGTTTCCCAGCACTGAGCACTCAGTGTTTGGTCAAGAAACACCATATTGTGCCGACAAGATGCCCAACTTAGTAACTTGGAGACCCACTCTAGGAACACCTGATAATTCTGGACACAGTATCACTCACAAATTAATCGACAACACTTTCGGTCACCTGCCTCCCTTGGACCTCTTACTCCACATGACACTCGAGACTTCAATTCACACCTCAGAGAGGAGGTAGTGTGTGGGCATAAAGCACCTTATATCCTGGCACCACAGATTCAAGATACCCATACCATGTGTCCATTTCTCCACACTGCTGTTCCCAAAGCCCCATGCACAGTGTCAGGAAGGAAGCTGGATCTTCCCTTTCCTGTCAGGGGCACCTAAGCGGTGGACAGGCCCCCCCAATGGCCTGAGAGACAGGTTTCTCGATGATCCTGAGCCTATTAGTAGCTCATCCAGTCCTTTGGATATTGGGTCTTGCTACCCCAAAATCACACAGGCCACCACTCTGTCACTTCTGCCTCTGGTATGTGTACAGGGGTACACACACCTGTGGTAATTCCCTGCAATGCTAAGACTGTGGGCCTGCTACTGTCCCAAAGGTGGCACATTTTAGAATCAGTGACAAGTTCTTGGCAGCTCCTCATACACTCAGTGAGCAGAGCTTAGCTGTTGTGTTCTCACAGAACCCAGTGCTGAAATTCTGCAGTGACCACAGCTCATACTAGCCCAGTCCTGGCTGAGAGTCTCCATGGCTACCCACTCTAGTGGTGGAGCCTATAGCTCAGGCACTCCACAGCCTGTCAGCAGCGGAGCCCAGGCAGATTCCCAAGCACCTATCAGTACTAAGAGCAAGTGTCACCACACACACACACTTATACACATGAAAACGCCCCTACTCACAGGCTATCTGATTTTATAATGCAAATTACAAATACACTATTTGACATTTTATAATCTTACTTACAGCCTTATGGTAGAAATCTTTCATAAAACTTAAGTATTATGTTTGTAATATCTTTGCAAAAACTTAGTTTACATTAAAAGCCACCTAATGATTTAAAGTTTCATATTCTGCAAGATGAAAAAGGTCCCAGAGATCAGTCAAATAACCATTAGATGTACTTAATGCACTGGGCTGTCCATTCAAACACAGTTCACAACATTATCCAAAGAGACACCAGAATACACAAGTCATGAGGCTGAACAGGATGCTATCTATTACAGGACAAAGAGGGAGTGCTCGAGAGTGAGCTCAGTGGACAGGAGTCAATATTGCTCTCTTGGAGAGGTTCCAGGTTTGGTTCCTAGCACCCACATCGGGCAGCTTTTACCCAGATATAAGCTCTAATCCAGAGGATCCAACTCCTCTTCTGGCCTCCACAGGCACCGCACACACACATGCCGAAAAACACTCATGCACATAAAAAGAAACCCCAAACCACCACCCACCACCACCACCACCACCACCACCACCACCACCACCACCACCACCACCACCACCACCACCACCACCACCACCTTTTAAAAAGTGGCACCTACTGCAGAAGATCTGGGTAGTGTAGCCATGCAGTGTAGGTGCCTGGCTCAGGGCTGCTGTGCTCTTTGATGCGAGACTGCATCCCTAGGACAAGCCAAGGCCTTGCTGCCTCACACGGTACACTGAACTTTCCAGGGTACTGCTTGCTTCTCCATCTCCACATGGGGTCTTGCTCTGTTCCCAGAATGGCCTCTAAACCATGGTCTCAAGTGAGCGCCTTTCCTCAGTTTACTGAGGAGACAGGACTACAGGAACAAAGCACCATGCCTGACTAGGACTGGGATTTTAAGTGAGTAAAAATAGGTGACAGCATGCTAATAACTGTATTTCATGAGTACTGCAAAAACCCACACCAAGTGAGCCAACAGAGAAACTCCCCCAGGTGCCGGCCATCTAGACAGTAACACGGAAGGGTGAGCTGCTAACATGGAGGCACACTTGGAGACAGTAACACGGAGGGGTGAGCTGCTGACGCAGAGGCACACTTGGAAGCACTTTTCCATCTATTCACAAGTTTACTGCGCAATGACCCCTGGCAAGGCTGGTACTGTCTGCCTGACCATCTTTAACTCTTGAACTTGCTTTGTGGAGAATGGCCTTGAACTCCTCATCACCCAGTTCACCACCCCAGCACTGGGATTTCAGCATGTCACCACACTCAAGTTGATGCAGTGGTGGAGACTGAAGCTAGGGCTTTATGCTTGCTAGGCAGCCATTCTACCAACAGAACCACACTCCAACCCTGTCTAACCATCTTCAGAGCCCTTCGCTCTTGCGCAGGTGTGTGCTGAGGGTCCCGAGACTTTCCTAAGGCACAGCTTTGACATTAAAGGAGCCATGTTAAAAAACTCACAGGTCACCAGCTGAGAGCTTCTGAGAGGCAGCAGTGACCCACCTTCTGGCTGTCCCTGGTGCTGCACCCTCAAGGAAGGTGCAGGGCCACTGACTGCCCTGAGGCTATGCACCATTCACAACCTGTCTTCAGCCCCCTCCTGTACTATTCCTGCCTGTCCTTCAGCCTCCTTCCCACCCCTAGCTGGCTGACAGGCACTCCTCAGCCTTTTCTCAGGCCAAAGGCTTGCATCCTCCTCCTGTCTCCAGTCCCGGGCTGCACCTCTCGAGAACTCTTCACTCGGCACTCTTGTCTAGAGAGGTCATTCATGTTCCAAACTAACTGTGTCTCCAACTGCATTGGGCTTTCATCTATACCCTTCCGTCCTGTAGCTCTGCTCTAGGAAATGCCATGCCTCCTGTCAGATTTCCTGGGCCTCTCGGCTATGCCTCTGCTCAGTATTCAGACAAGCTTCTGTTTGGGAGGCACTCCCACAAGCTCCTTCTTCCTTATCTTCTGGGGCCTCTGTGAGAATCACCCCAGCTCATGCCAGCTTTCTCTAAGTCTTTGGTCAACCCCTGATTACCCTTCCTAGGATTCTTGGTTGGAAACCCCTGTATGGCCGCTGTGTTGTGGGAATATCTGCCATTGAAAACACTGAGCCCTGCATAGCTATTTATTATTACATACAAATACTCATAAAGATCTAACCTGCAAGTCAGGCACAGTAACAGTGACAACAGGAATTAGCAATGGAATTAAACTACTACAGTAGTTGAAGTAATAGACGTTAGGTGAACAGGGTTATTCACCCAACATCCAGGAAACAATACACTTGTGATGAGTGGCCTGGGCACAAGGATGCAGCAGTGCCAGACGACTTTAAAAGGGCCATTTGAGTGACACAACAATGAGGACGATTCCTAAGTGACTAGCAGGAGCGTAGTGTACCGTACACACCCCAGATAAGCTAGGCAAAGGGACAATTCAAGTCTCAGTGGGAAGGTCTGACAGTTCAAGATCTTATAACTCATAACAGTGCACAATTCAAAATTTTGACTTGCTTATTTCTGGAATTTTCCATTGAGCATCCTCAGACTGGATCCCACGGAAAGCAAAACTGCAGATGCAGGGCCTGCTATCTCTTCCCTTTTTCCCATCTGTTTTGTTCTCTAGAGTGCCGGTGCCAAACGGAAAGATCCTGTGCAGGCATTCCTGACATAGCACTGGCATGGACGCGCTGTTCGGCAAATGCTCCAGTTGTACAGGAGAGAACAGGCAGTCTCAGCCGAGGGCAAGGGTGGGAAGTGGTAGCACAGAACACTCTAACAAAACTGGAGGGAAAACACATCTACACCATACTTCTAGGTCTTCCCCACTATCCAAGGGCTGAAATAAGAAACGTTAGCTTCCAGCGAAGTCTCTTGTAGCACGTTACTGGAGGATGAGCCCCAGCGAACAAACAAGAACCCCAAACAGACAAACACAGGAGCTAACACAGCTGAGTGATGGAGAAGCCACAGGAAAGAACACTGCCCCAGATAAGAGTGACCAACTGGCAGGCAGCTTCCAACAGCCAACACACGGGGCACAGTGACTGATGGACCAGCTTCTGCCTTTGGCTTCAGCAGCAGCCGCTGAGGCTTGGAAAGATGGAATTATTAGATGTACATGACACATCCTGACTGGTGGACCTGTAGCGCGATTTCCAGGAAGGATTAACTGAGGGGAGAGGAGCCTCCCTCAGAGTAGGTGACACCTTTCTGCAGCAGAGCAATCAGGAAGAGGATGTCCAAGAGGGGCAGTGCTGCTCTCCGGCCTTTGCTTTTTGCTCATGACTGCATCCCACTCTCCTGTTAGCGCTGCCATCCATCATCTGACTTGGCCTCTTTGGCCCTGCTACATGAGCAGGGGCCAATGACTCCCCAGTACTCCTCTAGGCTTTCTGTGCGGACTCCAAAGGCATCTAGCAGCCTAGTGGACTGTGCTCCTATATTTGGTTCTCAGTCTTTTCTGTGGGTAGATGGCTAAAATGACGTCAACCAGACTAGTCTGTGCCAGTCCTGTGAATCATCTTGTAACATACACACACTATTCTTTTGCCAAGAGAACCATGCCTAATACAGACTGTGGTACCAGGAATGGGTCCAAAATAACAGCAAAAAATCCCTGTAACAAGTCCAGCTGCTCTACCACATGGAACACATAATCTAGCAAAGCCAACGCTACTGTGGTGTCAGTGGTAAAGAGGGGTGATGTTTGGGGTCTTTGAGGACCACACAGGTGAATCACAGTGGAAGCCTTTGGGACTTTGGAGCAAGGCCTTGCTCTCACCTACAGACAATGATTTTCAGAGACAGCTCTTGGCCTGCTATGGGGGCTTGGTGGAAACTGAGAATCTGACAATGGGCTACTAAGTTACCACGTGATTTGAATTGCCCATCACAGGCTAGGCATTACCTACCAAGCCATAAAGTTAGACGTGCAAAGCAGCAAACCAACATCAGTTGGAAGTGACAGTTATGTGACTGAGATGAACAGGTAGTAAATGAAGTTACCCAAATGCCTGGTACAACTTCAACAAGCCTTCTGTCCCCAAGCACTGCCTCATGAGGTATGCTCTGTGACTGGATGACTACAGAGAACCAAAGCAAGGCCTGGTTTACTAATAGTGCTACCCTTTGTAGAGACCATCCACCAGAAGTAGATAGCTAGCTGTAGTATTACAGCACCTTTCTGGGACAACCCTGAAGGACACAGTGAAGGAAAATCCTGTGGTAGGCACAACGTTGGGCAGGACAGAGTTGTATATTTTTAGTATTATTTTCATTCTCTCTATGCATGCACACATGCATGCTACTGGTGTGCACTGAGGTCAGAGGACAACCTGTGGGACATAGTTCTCTACATCCCACTATAGAGGTCCTGGGAATTGAACTCAGGCTATCAGGCTTGGTGGCAAGCACCTTTAACTCAATAAGCCATCTTGCTGGCCATATACATTTTATTTGGACAGATGTATAGTTTATACACTGACACATAGGGGATTCCCAGTAGTCTGGATGAACAGCTGGGGACTTGCAAAGAGTATGATTGGAAAATCGGTGATACAGACATTTGGGGAAGAGGAACATAAACATCTCTTCAAATGAAGTGATACTTGTGTCCTACGTAAATGAGAAGAATGTCAACAAGTAAGCAGGATGGTCTGTTTTGTAGACAGAAGTCAACTCCTTTTCCTGGCCATTCCTGTCATTGCCCAATAGACTCATGAACAAAGTGGTCACAATGGCAAGGATACATGAGATCGGCAACTAAAGCATCTGGCTTGACAAAATGGTGGAATGGCCATTTAAATACACAGCTATGACCAGGTAGGTAGCAGTAGCCTGAAGGGCTGGGGCAGAGTCACTGTATATGTTCTGATCCAGTGTTCAGATTATGGTAGTTTCTCCTGTAGTCGGGATTCATGGATTCAAGAATCAAGGGGAAGAGATGGGAACAGTACCACTCAACACTACCCTAGTGGCCCACTAGCAACATTTTGCTTTCTGTTCCTACAGTTCTATGCTCTGGTAAGCCTAGATGTCTTGGTTTCAGTGCTTCTGTTCGGAGGCATGAGAAGCATTACATGGATTCAATTAAACTGGAAACTTAAGACTTTCCTGGCCACTCTGGCTCCTGATGTCCTTGAGTCAACAGCAAGAAAGGAGTTACAGTGTTATTAGAAACAATGGGTCCAGACATCATGGAGAAACTCAACTGCGATGGAGAACAAAGAGTAGAGACTTTCTAGGTGTGACCATGTTCTGAGTTAAGTCTGAAACAGTAACAACTCAATCCAGGAAGGCTGGTAAATGATCAAACCTTCAGGAGGCTGAGGCAGGAGGACATAAATTCTAAACCTTCCTGTGTTATGAAGTAAGTTTCAGGCTGCTCCCACAGATAAAGAGACAGGACTTGTTGAATATATGTGCTGGGTAGTAGAAAAATATAAACAACTATGACCAAGTAACCAATGACCGAAATGAGGAATGTAACTGCCATCATCATTCTGTCTTATATTGTTAAAATGTTCATGGCTTTATATGTGTGCATTAATAAGCAGATATTTGTGTTTTCCTTCTTTTCCTATTCTACTACTATATAACACTAAGAAAATGTCAGAACTTATCATATTAAAGTTACAGGGTATAACCTGAAGACATCCGCTCTGGGGGAAGAACTGATATGTTTTCAGTTATACATAGTACACTTACATCATGTCATGCTGAATTACAAGTTTGTATTATCTTTTTTTTTAATACACACACACACACACACACACACACACACACACACACACACACACACACACTGTCGCTGTCTTCAGACACACCAGAAGAGGGCATCAGATTTCATTACGGGTGGTCATGAGCCACTTTGTGGATGCTGGGAACTCAGGACCTCTGGAAGAGCAGTCAGTGCTCTTAACCTCTGAGCTGTCTCTCCAGCTCCAAGTTTGTATTGTCTTAATTCGGGAATTAAGCATGACACAAAAAATGGCTGTGGGTCAAGTTGTCTAGGGGTGGACTTGTGATGCTTAATCTTGTCAACTTGATAGCAATTAACTTGACAGAATCAAGTAAGCAACATGCCTCTGGGAGGGGATTAACTGAGGGGTGACCCATTCACCGAGTGGGCAGCACCTTCTTATCAGATACATAAAGGTGTTTGAGGCAAAATAGTGTTGCATGTCTATGTGCCTTCATTTCTTCCTCTCTTAAAAAGATTTATGTATTTTTATATGGATGAGTGTTTTGCCTATATGTAGATCTCTGCATCAATGTGTACCTGGTACCCCCAGAAGACATAAGAAGATGTTAGATCTCCTAAGACTAGAGTTACAGGTGGCTCATTGAACCTGGGTCCTCTGAAAGAGAAGCCACTGCTCTTAACTGCCGAGCGTCTCTCCAACCACTTCCCTTCATTTCTTGCTGCTAAGTCGATCTAACTCTACTGCTGTGGCTGTCATCTCAGCATCTGGTTGCTATCAGACTCCTGCTACGCTGGCCTTCCAATATATACTGAAGACTAAACTCTGAAATCTTCCAGGTCTTCAGCCCCACACTGACCGTGGGAGCATCCAGCCACATGCATTTAGCAGTTACCAAGTTACTCAAGTGGACTGAGTTCTCTGGCACGCTGAGAGTAGCTGTTGGACCACCCCGCCACTACTGCACAGGCGGCTGTTATGAACCCCTTTAGAATATATCTTCATGTACATACCTTCTACCAGTTCTGCTCCTCTAGAGCTTTAAGACAACCGAAAGAACAACCGCCAGGTTGGAGTGTGAAACTCTAGGCATGAGAAACCTTGAGGGACACATGCGATAAAGTCAGATTACTGTCTGTCACAGAAGAAGATCCTAGAGCACCTAACTTCAGGATGCGAAGGAACAGAGGTGTAGCCATAGCAAGGGTGGGTAGAGCCTACCCACCATCAGAGACTAATGTTTTATGTAATCATGGAACCCAGACTGGCTCTGGGAGGTGGAGTGCAGATACTCTTCTTAACAAGTGTGCATTTGACTTTCAAAGTATAGATATGCCCTACTCTGATTAAAACAAAAACTTAGCATATACTAATTATAATCAAAGAAACGAGAATCATCTTACCCTATTTATCACATTCTTGAACTTACAGCAAAGAGGAAGCACATTACTGATACTTTCCACCAATACGAGTGATTAAACAAAGAAAGCGCGCGCGTGTGCGTGTGTGTGTGTGCGTGTGTAGATCCTAGAGCACCTAATTGGGCCACATCTCCAGCACACTTCCTGATTTATTTATTTTTGTATGTGGTATGTGTGGTGTATATGCATTACATGCATGTGAGAATGTGAGAATGAGGGTGTCAGCCTCTGCTGCCTTCCCATTTTGAGACAGGGTCTCTCACTAAGTCAGAAGCTCACCATTTGGTTAGGCTGGAGGCCAGTGAACTCCTCGAGCTTCCTGTTTCCATACTGTGGTTCCTGACATGTGCAGCCATGTCTGGCTTTTATGCATGTACTAGGGATTTAGACTTGGGTCCTCATGCTTCCAGACCAAGCACTCTTAACCACTAAGGCATCCATTGCCCATGTCTTTATTAGTTTGAAGCAAATTCTCAGTAAGTTGCCCAGGCTGGCCTGGAACTCACTCTGTAGAGCAGGTAGGTCTTGATCTTACATTCTCTTTCCTCTGCTCCTGAATAGCTGGCATTAAGGCCTGGATCACAAGGCCTGGTTCCATGTTCCCTCTCAGTTACTTTCTGTCCCCTACCCATTTGTAAAGGATGTGTGTCAGTCATCTGGGCACTATAGACTCAGCAGTACATGCAACCGACAGGGTGAGTCATCTGAACAACAGGACAGTTTCCAAGATGGAGCCGTGGGATCAGGACCCTTGGTGAAATGGTGGTGAGGCTGCTGCTCCTATCAAGATGTGAAGAACTAAAAAAACCATCCACTAAATGTGTGGGGCACATGGCTGCTGACACAGCACTGTGACGAGGAATAGGCTGGCAGACACAGCTGTACTTGAGAATTTCCACCCAGACAAATCAATCCACTCTGAAAGCAGACACCACGAAGGAGATCCTTTGAATGAGCACCTGACTGCCTCTTGCCAACTGACAGCAGAGCAGCAGAATGTGCTGGAAGGTTTCCTGCTGCTGTTTGAGAAAACTGTTGTGCTTGTTTATGGCCGACAAGACCTCGGCAGCACCTAGAGTTCATCCAGACACACAACCCTCTGGCACATTCCTAGGTGGATTCTTAGCAAGCACCATTGGCAACCTTGGCTTGACTGCTAATTCTGCTGCTGCTCCCCCACCCCCACCCTGCCTTTCCCACCCATCTATCTATTTTGCCCTCAGACATTGGCTTTTACTGATTTCTGTAATAACTCTCCTCTGTCACCCAAAATGCACTGATGCATTTCTGCATGAAGCTAACAGCATAACATTTTATGGAAATACAGAACAAAAAACCAATACCGTGTGTTTCCCAAGGAGAATGGTATGCTGCACAGCCAGCTTCTTAACAAAACAGATTTCTACTAAAGTGTACAGGGCTCCATATAAAAACAGGGGAAAGGAGAATGTAACTGCACACTGCTTAGGTCAACGAGGGTTCTATGAGACTGTCACCAGAGATGTCGCAGCCCTCGTAGTGAGTGAACACACACACTAAGATATAATCATAATGTAAACATTTCCTGATAGTGTCGTCTTCAGACAATCCCTGTGGGTAAGTGAGCATGGACACTTACTAAGTTACCTCACAATTCGGGACTCAGAGTAAAGGTTGGTAAACACCTGCAGAAAGTCAGATATTGGGGCACTGGAAAGATGGCTCAGTGGGTAAAGTGACTTGCCCAGTCAGACAACCTGAGTCAGATCTCCAGAGCCATACAGTAGGAGACCTGATTCCTGCAGGTTCTCCTTGGACTTGCATTCCATGCCATGACACACTCATACCCACACATATACGGATACACAAAACAAATTACAATGTAACAAAAAGACACACTGTGTTCCCCTGCACCTCCAGGGGAAACTGATGACATTATGTAGTTCCTTACAAGCTGTGAGATAAAGGAAAACAGCCAGCTTTCCCTCCTTGTAGTCTGCCCATCTTAGTCCCCCACTGCTGGGTAACTCAGACAATGTGTGCTGATATGCTCAGTTCCAAATGTCCCCTTTGCTGGAACTAAAACTATCACCCAAGCTGCTGCCACGGGACCAATATTCCATCAGCCTGGGTATACTAGTGAGAGAAGCTGAACTCTTCCTGGGTTAGCCTCACCCAACCCAAGGTTAGGTGCCCATTAGGAATCATCTTCAAACCCTAGGCTACACCCAGCACACATCTTTCGCAGACATGGGCTACTGAAGCTCACTGTAGCTCAGCTGACAACTCTGGCCAAGGACTGCAATCCTGGCCCTCTCTATGGAAACACTCAAGACCACCGGTTCTGTTTCACAAAGGCAACTTTATCTAACAAACTAGTTAAAGCGCTTTTACACTTGGTATCTGCAAACTTCAGTCTTCCTGAAAGCAGAGGAAGTCAGTGGAGTAACAGCTCTTCTTCATCCCCCAACTGTGACTTGCTTGATTTTGTTTGTTTTCAGACAGGGTCTCACTCTGTAGGCTTGGCTGGCCTTGAACTTGTGGCAATCCTTCCCTCGGGTTTCATGCTCTTTGCTATCCTCATGTCAGTGGCTGTACCCCGATATTTTACGGATCTACCTCTTCCCACTGCAGTGCTGTACTCACCCACACCACTGTGACCAGAATCCCAGGCATAGAGTCCACAGGAGAGGAATGAAGTCACCTTGGCTCCTGCTTTCAGAGCTGCTTAGTTCACACTATGGTGAACCAGAGCAAGGACTACGGAAAGAAGCCGGGACAAACACCACGTCCTTCAAGGGCCTCATCTTCTCCTTTCTAGCCCTCCCAATAATGCTGTCATATTCATAGTCATCAAGAAACTGTCTAACTCCAGATTAGATCAGAGACCTGTCAACCCATTCAACTGTGGAGACACAGCCACACAACCACTGCTTTGTCTAATGGTGCCCTTCACCATCCCCTGCAGTCTCTCTGGAACACTCTCCAGCAGGCCAGCAGTGTGCTTTGCTCATCTCCTGCACTCTCAGCAAAACCAAACTGTCGATCCAGAGTGTGAGTCCCAACACCAGTTACATCACCCCCTCCCTTTTATCTACCATGTAGCCGCTTCCACAAGGTGGCTGTCACAAAGGGTAACTCGGGCAAACCTGTGGGTGACTGGCCGGGAAGGCTCGCTCTGGAGGACCACAGCCTGGCTTGCTGCTAAAAACTGTCATTTCTCATGGGTGTGTTTGGCCAGGACCAGTGTCAGGATGGTTATTACCATAGTAATCTCAGAGTCAATGAGCAGCAACTCCACACTCCTGTCTCCCTGACAACAGAGGCCTGTTGCTATCTGTACGCTGCAGCAGGTTCTGCAGGGTGAGTGTATCTCCCTTGCCTCCACACTAAGAATGCACACTCGGGGAGGTCACGGTGCCTTGAGCACATCTGCTGTACCAACAACAGCCACTGTCACTGCTGAGTCATTCCTTCTCAGGACAGCAAAGGTCACAGAGTGGATCCTGCAAACCTTCAGGGTCTCCAGAGGTGGAGGAGAGGAAAACAGAGCCGAGAACCCAAGTTTGTCTTTTTCATGCTGTCAGCTCAGTTCTTTAGATTCCTTGCTCCATCCTCTGAACTCAGGTACCTGACTCTCAGGAACTCCCAAAAGACCTCTTCCTAGTCTAAAGTAGTCAGCACTTTCTAATACAGAATCTTCCATTGCAGAGGGTAAAAATAAAGTCAAGGAGCCTCCAAACTCCTTATAATACACCACATACAGCTTTTAAATAGAGAAATGTCTCTGTCCTTCTCATCTCTGCAAGTGCATAAGAAACTTGACGATTGGCTCACTACACTTGATTCGAGGACATCCCATCACAGCAGACAAGTGCCAACATCTGCTACAGGGCACATGCCCTGTTAATTAAACACCACTCGCCACTAGTTTATCTGCCCTGTTGAGGCTTCCAGACAACCTGTGTCTTACAAAATGTCTCCATGGCCAGGGAGATGACTCTGTTATGAAGCGCTTTTGCTATAAGCATGGGGACCTGTGTTCAAGCCCCAGAACCTATAGAAAGAATGCATAGTGCAGTGGTGAATATTTATAAGCCCACGGTTGGGAAAGTGGTACCAGAAGGAAGGATCCCTGGGACTCTGTCCAGGCTGTCTAGCCTAACTGGTGAGCTCTGGGCTATTAGCAACTCTGTCTTAAAGGGGCTGATTGTGTAGGCATTTCTAAATCCTCTGGCCATCACACAAATGCATGTACACACAGAACCACAGAACCACCCACAAAACACACACACACACACACACACACACACACACACACACACACACACACACACACACACACACACACAGTGATTTTTTAAGAGTGTTTTCAAGAAAAGACTGGTTTTGACATTATCAGCCTGAAAATGGGAACTGGAATGACTTCTGCAGTGGTGCATGAAGGTCACATCTGGGCCACCAGATACATCTTCAGTACCCAACATGTTTAGAAAGATCTCTTTTCTTGGATTGGATTTCCTCCAGAAAAGCCTCTGTGAACTAAGTTAAAACTTAACGAGAGCATGTGAGCACATGTGGAAGTCGGAAGTCAGTACCATGTACCTTCCTCAGTTGACGTCCTCCTCAACTGCTTTCCCCCGTATCGTTTGAGACAGGGTTTCTCACAGGCAGCCCTATTCATTCCCTAAGCGTAGCCGGCTCGTTCCGTGGTGGGTGGGACGCGACTAGCGGCTTTAAGCTCTGCCCACTGTGCCTTCCTTGCTGTGATGGATCATGATCTGCAACAGTGAGCAGCACAAATCCTTTCCCTCTCCAGGTGGTTTGTGCCAGGATATCTTATCACAGTGACAGAAACAAGCTATGCCAGAAGCTAAGCAGTCAGTCAAGCAGGGGTCAGTGTGGGCTTGCCATCTGTTTTTTCACAGGCCCCAAGCCCCATTCATATATTAAAACAACACAAGGGGGGTGGGGAAACAAGGAAAATAGTTATTTTACAATAAGGAAAATACATGGTTCTCAAATCCTGATGTTGTTTCTCTGATGGTGTTTCATGTAGATCCTGTAATCCTCTTGCCTTTATCTCTTGGCTTATACCAAAATATTATTATTGTCCAACTATCTTGTCTGTGGTGGCATCTTTGAAAATGTTTACTTCTGAGTTCTAAGAAGATCTAGCCCTGACCCTACTGTACAGCTTAGAAAGAGGACTGACACGAACACAGAACCAATGTAGCATGAACAGGATTGACCACAGAAAACAGAAATAATCGCCTGACACCGAAGAGAGGCAAGCCACAAGCAGGGAATAGGACACTCACAGGGAAGGGAGGCGCACACCAACAGCCAGAAAGTGGTACTAAAAGTGTCAGAGAAACGGGGCCGTGAGCACACATGGGAAATGCAGACTGAATAAGCAACTGACATTGAAGGCAGAGGCATCCCCAGGTGCCCACAGCACACAGCCAGTGGGCAGGAAGACGATGCTGAAGCCTTTCCTGGACACTGCTAGGCCCGAGTCAGTATCTAAGTTGTAGGTGCATGTGGCTCAGTAGATGCTGTGTTGCTATGCATGGCAAAAGGCAGCCAACGCGGTCAAACATAAAGGAATTTAAGAGAACAGCATCAGACATACCAGTCAAAAGCCAGTCAACTGTAACACCGGTACTTGCCAGCCCAGGGTTCTCTGTGGTGTCAGGGGTTACACTGGGTTCTGGCTCACATGACTGCAAGGGACAGAAGCTGTTATCTGAAAACCTCTCGCCCACCTGGACCCAGACACGGTCTTCTTTTATAGAGAGGTTGAAGGCTGGCTTTTTTCTTTCGTTTGAAACAGTCTCACTCTATATATGAGACTGACTCCATAGATATAGGCTGACTTTAAATGCAAGAGCTTCCTGCCTCTACTTCCTGAGTTCTCCGAGTCCAGTAGATGCCAGGTATCCTCAACCAGTTACCAGTGCACATCTGTTTTTCACTTAAACCTCTGAAGAACCCTTTAAAAACCTAGCTTATGAGACTCAAAATGGCCCAGAGATTAATCAAATATGGAACTCAACTGGATATTGTGCTGGAAAAAGACAATCTAGTCAGCCCCGGAACTGAGGCTAGGCAAGAGGGAATTACAGTTACAGACAGAACACATACATTCCTCATATGCACATATTCCTCCCAACATGAAGCTAATACTCCTAAAAAAAACCACGAGTCAGGGGTTAGCAAAAGAAAAGTGAACCCAGGGCCTTGGGACATGCTGGACAAGGGCTGCACTACTGAGCTATAAAACCCCGGGAAGGAAATGATTTCTGGGCACTCATTCCCTCTCATACAAAAGCATATAACTTACTTCCTGTCCTTACTGGGCTAGGGCTGAACCCAGGGTCCTGTGCCTGCCGTGCAAGTGCTCCACCCCTAAGCTACATCCCTGATCGCCAACCTGAACTAGATCTTTCAGGGCTGCCTTCCTGAGCAGTGAATAGCACGCCTGCAGTTCAGCACTGAGGTTAGACCACAGGGGCTGTGACTGAGCCCCAGTAAAATCTTCCCGCCATAACTCACGCTGCTTAGGTTTTACTGTGCAGCTGCAGGCCATCCCTCTCCTCTGCTGCAAAGTAGTTCTGTGGGCTTGGGCCTCCTCAAGGAAGCTCACTAATGCCAAGAAATGCTGTGCCTTCCTTGCCTCTTCCTACCTCTTTGACTAATAACTACGCTGTCTACGAAAGAAAATGCCAGTCAGCAGCAGCCCACCTGTTAAACACTGGGACAGGGACCGGTGTGGTGGCTGAGTGGGTAGAGAGGCTTGCTGCCAAGCCTGACGACTGAATTTGATTCCTGAGCCCCACATGGTAGGACAGAACTGACTGCTACAGGTTATCCTTGGAACGCCCTGCATGTGCTGAGTAGCACATGCAGTAACATACATAAAATAAAATTTAAAATATAGTAACAGAATTTAAACTAGGACAGGGCTCAGGAAATGGCCTAACAGGTAGAACTGTTTGTGAACAGGCCTGATGCACCAAGGTTGATTCTGAGAACCCAGGTCAAGGCAGAAGGGAAGAACTGACTCCACACAATTGTCCTCTGACCTTCCACAAGAACACGGTAGCACATGTGTATCCTTGCTCACATGCAATCATGTGTGTACACAGAAAACTTAGCCCAAGGAATACTTTAACTTTAGTTATTTATAGAATATTACCCAAAGCATTGTTGGCTCTGACAGTGGACAATATTTCAGCAGTAATGCCTCTTACATAATTTAATTATACTCTTCTATAAGGATTTATTGCTAAGTAGCCAAATAATAAAGAATCAGGCTTGAAAAATGGTTCACCATCAAGTTAAGAAATGAAAGAAAATGTTAATTTTATACATCTTCACTTAAAGAGCTTCTAGAAGAAATTTCATAAAATAAAAACTAAGATATTCTTTTTCCCAGGCTGTCCAAATCTGGGAAAATCAGTGAGAAGCAAGCCACAGGAGCTGGGTGTCTCCTGAGCTCCTGAGTGGACACCAACAGAAAGAAGAGGCCCCAGCTTTGCTGCAGACACCTACGGGGCCGTGAGCCTAGACAGCAGCTGGCTGTGGAGGCAGTTCTAAAGCTGCACACGAATGTCACAGCTGCGAAAACCTCACTCAGTAGCGGGACTCCAGATATAACTGAACACCTGAGGCTGGAGTACACTCAGTTAGGTACTGTGTTTTTTCTAACACGCATGAAGCCCCACATTTGTCCCCAACACCACCTAAGACCAGGTGTGACAGTGCATGTCTGCAACCCTAGCTTGTGGAGATGGAAGCAGGAGAGCAGGAAGTTTAAGGCCATCCTTGTTACAAGGCTGAGTTTGAGGAAAGCTCGCGTTACATGAGAACCTGCCTCAAAAAACAAGACAAAAACTGCATGTCTGTTGGCAAGGAGCTGTTCAAAGAGGCAGGGAAACCAGCCACTGCTCCACCTCAGCTTCCTTCCCCAGTTCTCA
Source organism: Rattus rattus (assembly GCF_011064425.1). Lineage (NCBI taxonomy): Eukaryota > Metazoa > Chordata > Mammalia > Rodentia > Muridae > Rattus > Rattus rattus. The sequence goes on from NC_046169.1 coordinate 24,448,426, forward strand.
ACCACGCTGTGCATCTTCAGACCCCTCCACAGATGTCCTCTCTTCCACCTCATGCTGGCCTTCTGCCCCAGCATCTCCACTTCTCCAGAAGCCGCACACTCTAGGGTCCCCCAACAGTACACACAGCTCTACTCAGGCTCCAGTGCTTAAGAGGTGGGCAGGGGAGCAAAACACCCACGTAGCTGCCACTATGCTCCAGTGGAGAGAGGCACCTCAGCCTCTGGCTACTGCTGAAGTCTTACGTAGAATGGTGTCCTTGGAGACGAACGGGATACTCTCTGGATGTGCACGTTAGAGTCTTATATCATTCACACTGCTTGCGTACCCCATACTCCCATTGATAAAACCACTGCCTGTCAGCTTCCTCTTTGCTGCAGGATGTGTTTTCTCCAGTCAGGCCCTGTGGTTAAGATGCCCACGACTGTGTGTATGACATTCCTGCGGCCTCCAACCCAACTTTGCCCTGATGCACTGTGGGGCCTCCCTAGGTAAGGTCCCTGCACAGCAGTTGGGGAGCAAAACCTTTGAAACGACACACACTCATTTTCACCTCAGTTATCTGAAGTGGCTCCGAGGGGACTTTCACTTATTTCTCATCTAACTGTGAAACTTATTTGTACATTAAACATCTCCCTCATTTCCTTAATAGTTTCATTAAAAACAAAAAAGCATCAGTAGACATAACCAAGTGTTGACTAGGGCTCTTCCTCTTGACATCGTCTCTCCTTAGGAGAGCCACCCCACCTAGCTCTCAAACTCGGAAGTCAGCTGCTGGACAGCCACAGCGCTCTAGCTGGCTCTGTTTTCCAGACAATGCTCTTGACCCCTGGCTATGCCTGCTTGCAAGCTCTCCTCTGCAGGGTCAGCTAATGCCAGGCTCTCTGTGCTAAGACTGTGGGAGCTCCCCGAGGGGCAGTGGTTCCGCCTGACCCAGGCAGCCTGTGCCATAACACACAGGTAGAGCGAGCTCCTCTTTGGAAGGTTGAGATTTTGCTTTTTACCAAATTTTCTCTTAAACAATTTCTTTTCAGTTAAACTCACTGTAATTATGTATCTGGTTAAATTTTATGCCAACACACAATTTAAATAAGAAGAGAATTGCTGTTTCTGTGAATTTAAAGTTGAATGCTTTGGAAAAATCGGATAAAAAGCCAAGTGCTTTAAAGAGCTACTGTGCAATACAGGAGGAAAGGAAACTGCTGAGGCTCCAAATAACAAGTAAAAGCTCCCACTGCAGGGCGGAGCACAGGGCGCCTGCATCCCACAACAGAAACCCTGACTGGGATGGAGGATGAGCAAGGTGGGGACAAGCTTTGCTGGAAGCCAAGGAGCAGCTGTGGCCCAGTTGAAAAAAGTGGAGAAGAGCACGCACAGGAGCAAAGGTGGGTCAGTGAGACAGCGAAGGCTCCCCGCCCTCGCTCTCCCTCCCTGCAAGCCTGGCAACCAGAGTCTGGTCCCAGGACCCAGGAAGGAGAACCAACTCCACTCAGTTTCTCTCCCACTGCCACGTGTGTGCTGTGGCATGTGTGTGTGCTCACAGTGCATGAGTGTGTGCATGCATACGTACACACACAGATAATAAAACAATGTTAAAAGGGTAAAGAGCAAGCCCAGCAGGCAGGGCTGGTCAGCCTGGTGACAGTGACTCTCCTCTCTGACGACTGGCGTCAGATCCACACTACCATCTATAGATCTTTTTTTTTTCCCCATTACGTTTGTTTTGTTTAAGGCATCAACTATTTTATGGGCTTCCAATAGCAAAGTCACATTTTGTTAATATCTCCTGTATTAGACTTCTTTTCAAATTTCTCATATTCTACCTTACAGTTGTTTAGATAACTAGAGAATATTTTAACTAGGAAAAGGAAGAAAAGACAAGACCTCCACAAGTCACCTTAGGTTTTACTTGACCATTGCAATCTTAAAATACAATAGAAATAACTATTTTCGATGTTTCATTCAGAATATAATAAATTAGCATTCTGTATGTACAAATGGCAAAACCAGGGCCTGCAGAAGTACAGCAACTCATGCAGACAGGGTCTCACCGTGCAGCACCCCTGTGTGGCCTGGAACTGTGTATACCAGGCAGGCTTGAACTCACAGATCCACCTATCTCTGTCTTCAGGTGTTGGAATTAAAGGTGCAAGCTATCATCAGACTTGTCTTTTAAGATTTGCTTTATTCATGTATGTGTATATGAATGGTGTGTCTATGTGTGTTTGTGACTGCAGTAGTCAGAAGAGGGTGTGGGATCCCATGGAGTTGGAGTTATATCCTCCTGACGTAGGTGCTGGGAACTAAACTGGGGTCCTCTCAAGAGTATATGTGTTCTTAACTATATATGTGGCCCATTTCTTCAGGTTTCTTTGTAACGTTTTAAAGGTTACTCAGTAGTAACCGAGAGACTTGTGCATTCCTAGAGTAAAGCAAGAAGGCACAGGAGCAGGTCAGGCCTGACCTTTATCCATAGGGAGATCCACATGTACAGATGCATGGCAGTTTAACACACCAGTACAGCAAACACAAAGTGGGCCAGCTTGGTAAGCAGGGCACATATGGGCCTAGAGAGCCATCATGACCCTCTCTGCCCCTCTGACCACAGAGCCTTACACATCTTTTATATTCATTAACAAATCTCTGTCAGCCTCTCTATCAGCCAGACATGTTGCAGCAAAAACCAGCACACTCACTCTGTGCCGAGTCCTGACATTGCTACCCAAGGCCCCACAGTCACAGGCGCTCGCTCCCTGGTCCTGTCAGCTAAGTGGTTAAGGCTTGGAGGCCACTTGCCAAGGCAGGAGCAAGCTTATCGAATGATGGTGATGGTGATCATTCACATATAGGCATGAGTCTCTCTCCAAGTGTCATTCCACCCCTCTCTGGAACACTGTGGGAAAAAAGGAACTCCAACAAATCTGCTAGATTTGACCTTAATACAAACTGGGACAAGCCATAGGCCACTGTCTGTAGGCAAGGTTCTGAACATTACAATCAGTTACCCGGCTGTGAAAGTTTAACAGTAAAACACACTTGACAGAATATGAGGGCTGGTGGGTAAGTGCTTCCTGTACAAGCTTGATAGCCTGAGTTCTCTCCCCAGCCCTAGAAAAGGTAGCCGAGAACAGACTCCACATGCATCACTCCATCATACACACAGTAGTGACAGGGAGAGAAAAGAACAGTGGGAAAGGCTGACGACCCTCTGTACAGGACCCAGCAGTTTTCTCTGTTTACACTTAAGCAACCAAGTCTCTGTATGTGGATGAATTTACCACAAAGGAACTAAAATCAACAGCCATGATTGGTTTTCCTCTACTTGGCTGCATTTAAGTGCTGTCCTAATGGTTGGCAACAAACCAACTTCCACCCAATTGAGCAGAGCTAGCGCTGCTGCAAATGACCAGCAACGGGCCAAAGAAATACCAAAAATTCCGTATTCTGGCCACTTCACAGCAGGTGATAAAGCCTTTGCCAGAGATTCGGACTCAAGCAGTTCTAACAGCCTCCTTAGACAGGAGACACAAGCTGAAGCAGATACCCAACAGACAAAGTACAGAGGGAGGAAAGGAAAGGGTTCTGGGCAGGTACCTGGCAGAACTGGAGCCCTGGAGGGACCACGGCTGTTTCTATCTGCAGCAGCCCCACAGCTAAGGATGCTGGGATCTTTCTGATGGATTTTGCGCAGTTTCATTGAGACCCAGATTCTATGCTCTAGCCACTGGCCTGGCTCTGCTATAAAACAGTCCACTTGTTGTACCCAGGGTTTTCTTGATCTGGGCAGAGGGCTGTGTAGTTCTGAGGGCTGTGGTCCTTATAGCTGGTAATAGGAGCATATCTGAAACCCGCCAACCCTATGTAAATCTGTTTGCTCTCACCAAATCCAGATATCTAAACAACCCACTCTTCCTTATGGCCTGATGTCCTTTTTGGTCAAGGGCAGTGTGAGCAGGACTGGCCCTCAATAGAACACAGCAAGCCCGGGATTACCTCAGAGCCACAGGAAGAACTGTGGGTCCTAGGGCCCTGTCTTGAATCTGCGTGGTCCTCTGATATCCCACACTGGCAAGTCTGCCTCAGGCCACTGTTCTCACTGAACTGGACATGATGAGCCACCACACAGCTGTGATGAGCCGGCCTGCTCCACCATCCTGCTTGGGCCACAGGGTCTTGGCACAGTGTACCACAGCTGACCTCTTCACCCTTTAATGATGGAATTAGTTTCACTATCCCCAACTTCTACTGCTCTCTTCTATGGCTCTAAAAGGATACAGGAACATGACTAGACAATGCATTTGCTTTAAGCTAATTCAAGACAGTCTTGGAACAGGAATGCGGGGTGGTGGACAAGATGGATGGCCTCTGTAAAAGCATAAAGATCTGACTTTGGATTCCTAGTAGCCATGTAAAAGCTGGGTTACGTGACTTGTGCCTGGGAGGTAAATACAGGACTCCTAGGGTTTGCTGGCCAGCCAGTGTAGTTAAGTCGGTGAGCCATGCTGTCTTAAGAAAGGTAAGGTGTAATCCAATCCAGGAAGGAACTCAACGTCCACACCTGCACACACACACACACACACACACACACACACACACACACACACACACACACACACACACACACACACACACCAGACAGACAGACACACAGAGACAGACAGACAGATATACACGCCATAGTCAGACAGACAGACAGACAGACACACACACCTCCCAGACAGACACTCCTACCTCCCTAACTCTATGAATGCACACTTAAAATCCCAGAAAAGCAGTGTCCGTGAGGTGGGGTAGGTGTCAGCACAGCATTTGCTCTCTGAGTACAATCAGACTGCTTGGCAAGGCCTCCTGCTGCCACTGATCAGGTCCTTCATGAGCTTTCCCTGGGGCTACGTGGGGCATGACAGACGGGCAGGCTCTGCATCTGGACCCCTTCCCTAGCATGCACATGAGCCAGCTTGCTGCTCCAGAATGCTGCAAGGAGGAATGCTGCTGGGGAGATGCAGCAGGACGTAGAACATGTAAGGCCAGCAACATGATCAATTAATTTCATCATGCAAAGAAACGGTCTAAGTTCCAGCCCAGTTTTCTAGGATATGCTCACAAGGTTCACTCAAAAATTGATGACTCTTTTTTTCTAAAAGATAAGGTCTCAGTACAGTAACCCAGGCTCCCGTTAAACTCAGAGATCTATCTGCCTCTGCCTCCAAATACTGAGATTATAAAAGCCTGTGTCCCCATGTCTGGCAAGTAACTGATTTTATACAACTTTGTCACTTTATTACATCAAAATGCCACATCTGTGCTGACCGGTGTGGAAACACAGAGGAGCTAGCATAGACACAGGCTGTTTGTCCTCAATGGCAGCTCCCTCTCAGTACAGGACTCCACCCACAGGCATCTCACTTCCCCTGAGGGATGCAGTCTGCAGCAGGGCACCACAGCACAGGCTGACCCTTCTTTGCTGAAGGCTCTCTTTCACACAACACTCACCCGTTGCATAGCCTAAGGACAGCAATGAAGCTTGACACTGACCCCAGGCCAGGTACTCTGATCACTCTCCCGAGTGCTCCCTTCAATGCTCAGAAAGACAAGAGAGCAGCGGCTACAAGATTCCAAAGAAACACAATCCCCTGCATCTTACAAACAAATCTCTCTACTCTTAGGTCCCACACCCTATTCAAGCAGCTCAAGGAAAGGGTGCATTTGTATCGATCAGGCACGAATTTTTCCATATCACAATATCTTGGAACAATACAGCATTTACACTATTAACATAGCGTTCACAGTGTTATCACAAGTTCCCCATGTAGGATTCTTGAGTCTGTGAGAGAAACCTTGGACTTTCCCCTTGTTGGGGGCAAGTGGATCACTGAAACCAAGCCCTGAGGAAACAGACTGTCCAGGCACAGCAATTGTGAGAAGCAGCCCCACATTTTCTCACCCCTCCTTGCCGTTCTCCACAAAACTGTCTGCCTAATCCTGTGCTGACACCAGGGCATTCTCAGAGCACCAAACTACTCTGCAGCACAGACGATGCTGTGCTATCTTCCCAGTCCCTGCTCTTGCCAGTCTTAACCGGTCTGACTTTTGTTTAGCACAGAAAGGTTTTGCCACTTCCCAGTCTCTGCTGCTCTATCCAATCTTGAGCTAAAGGAGGTGTCATAGTGGCTTTGGGAAGTGCGGTTGGCTGCTGCTTACTCTTCTGCCATTGCCTGATTCTTCCTTTCAGGAGTGCAGAGCCACAGGCCGGGCAAACATGCCCTCCAGGTCCCTACCTCCCGGACCAAAGAGGTGGTCGGGGTGTGATGGCTCCACCCCATGCGGGAGCGCATGAGGAGTGAGACAGTGGCTGCAAGCGAGACATACAACAGGACACTGGGTACTCACAGTCTGCCGTGTACTCCACCTGGGAGGGCTGAGCAGGAGTGCCATCTGCAGTGGGTGGGGCCGGGGCTGAGCTGTCAGCCTGTGCTTTCCGGACAAGGGCTGCTAGAGGGTGATCCGGGTCCACCACCTTCAAGGGCTGAGGACAGAGAAGACACGTGGCCTTAGCATTTTCTACGTTCGGAACCACGTTGAGAAGAGGCTCAACCTTACAGCACTGTGGGCGCCCCTTAGTAAACCTCAGTGCACATTCCACACTCAGATTTAGTCAGAGCTGCCACTGCAGAAGCAGAATCACTTACAGGAGCCGGGAGGCCATGGAGGCACAACTCCATGCACGAGTCCAGTGTCAGAACCACGCCTGAGCACAAGAGCGCTCCCACAAGCACACTTGCTTTGATGCTGCCTGCTCAGTGCTGGCCTACTGGCTCCAGTATGGCTCCCCTAACTCTCCACCTTGCTTCAGAAAACTACCATGCTCAATCCCTCTCTTGAACATGCCACCATCTGTGAAAGCACACACCCAAACACAACCTTCTTGCCAAGAGCCACTGTTATTTAAGCTGGGGACACACAGAGAGGTCCTGTCCAATTAGGGACAAGTGCTCCAGCTGGCTATGAGTACCAGAGGAAGTAAGTGGGTTTCATCTCCATAACAACTTCTAGGAAAAGAGAAGGTCAGAAGCAGCTCACCAAAGTGTGCATGACAAACTCACACAAACTTTGAACTCTCTCCTTTCTCAGTGGAGCTTCTCATTAACAGCTCTCACCCTCCCCTTAATCAAGAGCCATTCCTCCCAGACATCAACTACACTTTGTGACTATGGAGACCCTCATAGACTCTGTCTTCTACATCACACATGGCAGTCTCATAAAGATGAGAGGTAAAAGCAGTAGTTAGAAACTGTTATGAAGGGAACCAAGGCTTCAGAAGCAGACATTTTAAAAACCTAGAAAATCCCATCCTACTAAATTCCAATCCACACAACAAAACAGTTTCCAAGTCTTCACCGACCTATTATATAATATGACAGCAACTGTCTGCTCGCAAGACCTCAATGTAGGCATGGAGGAAAGCAAACGCTTCCTCACCACATGGAACAGAAAACTGCGACACCTCAGTGATAAGAAAAAGCTACAGCTGTACCACAGGAAACGGCAGGCTTCGTGTGTCCAATTTCGGGACAGTGTAAACACAGCCTAGTGAGGGAGGAGATAAAGACCTTCATCAGCTCTTCCAGGCGGCTGCTCTTCTTGGAAGCAAAGAGAGATGGGTGAAGGTAACTCCCATCTTCCTCATCATCTTCCTCTTCATTGTCGGAGGTTGGCCCAGACTCTGGAATTGAATTCAAGATGTTGACTATCATATTTGATGGCATACACTTGTAATCCAGGCATCTGAGAGGCAGAGGCAGGAGGAGAGCCACAAGTCTGTGGGCCAGCCTGAGACTCTACCTTCTAAAATTTTCATTTTGGTTTAACTGGTAACATGTATTAAATTACCACTATATTCTTATAAATATGCTCATCAAGATCATATTTAAAGAGATTATGCTTGGTGGCAGATACTTATAACTAATCCTAGCAACTGGGAAGTGGAAGCAAAAGGATCAGAGTTCAAGGCAAGCCAGGGGCTTATTAGCCACAGTTTCAAAGACCAAAATAAAAACAGGGCTAGAGAGATGGCTCAGCAGTTAAGAATATTAGTTTTTCTTCCAGAGAACCTATACTGGGCAGCTCGTGATTGCCTGTAACTCTAGCTCCAGGGGCTCAAAACTTTAGCTTCCATAGGTACTGAAACAGATGTGGCACAGACTCAAAAAGACACGAACACATACATACATGTAAATACATAAGGTTTTTTTCCTCCAAAACAAGGTTTCTCATGGTTTCTGTGTAGCTCTGTGGACCAAGCTAGACTTGAACTTAAGAGATCACCATGATTCTGCCTCCCAAGTGCTGGGATTAAAGGCATGCATCACTACTGTCTGCCTTAAGAAATAAATCTTTTTTTTTGGTTCTTTTTTTCGGAGCTGGGGACAGAACCCAGGGCCTTGCGCTTCCTAGGCAAGCGCTCTACCGCTGAGCTAAATCCCCAACCCCAAGAAATAAATCTTAAGCAAACAGATAAATCTTAAATTAAAAGACAGACTGACTAACTTTGGGAGCCAGTGGGTTTGATCCCCAGAATCCACATGGTAAAAGCAGACAAATGGCTCCGGCAGATTATCCTCTGACCGCACATGTATGCCATGGTAAGAACAGGCCCACATACATACAAACAAGTAAACATTAAAGAAGAGCATGGGGGCTGGATGCGTGGTGCAGGCTTTCACTCCCAGCACTGGCACCCACAGAGAGCTGTCTGAGTTTGAGGCACTGGGGTCTACATAGGGAGAGGGGAGAGGAAGAGGAGGGAGAAGGAGGGAGGGAAATGAATACAAATGAGTTGTGGAAAAGCTTGAGGGCCAACAAGGGCAGAGCTTTTTCCCTTGGGTATCTGTACACAAAGCCCACAGGATAATATCCCTCATGGGTCTACAAGTTATTCAGAAAAAAAGCTAGAGAGAAGGGAGTGCCTCCTCTTCAACTTCCCAGCCTCCCTTTGGCATTGACTGGAATGCTATAATGGGTTTTATTTTCAAAATGAGCAAAAACCTACACTCGTGAAAGCAAAACATCACCAAGAGGAAACAAAACAAAACCCACAAACCCCAAAATGTCTACAAAGATGGAGTAGAAGCAATGTCCAGTTAGGATTACACGGGCGGGCTCGGGTGGAGGCACAGCTGTTGCGGATGCTTGCTGGTGTGCAAGGCCATGGGGTAGGAAGCAAGTGCAAGGGAAGACGTGGCCAGGAGGCTTGCCCCTGGGAGGCACTCAAAAAGGACACCTGGCTTCCTAAGAGTCTAGAATGGAGACACTTGCAACAGTTTCAGACAGGTAATCCAAGATAAAGGAAGCACCCTGTGAACATGTCTGCTCTAACTTCTCTTCTATGCACTGTGCTGCAGGCACTTGCAGAATAACCTGAGAGTGAAACCTGAGAGTGCAAACTGTTAAACAGCCAATTGAGAGGAAGCATTTGCAGCCCAGATGACCACTTGGCTCTCACCGATATTTAACCATATTCCAACCACCTGGGAAATAGGGACTGAGGAAGGAGACCAGTGAACCAGCAGAGCCAACCAGCAGCACAAGAATTCAAGTCTGGATTTCAGTCACGCTCCTCTGAGAATGGGGGCCTTCACACTTCCACACCGCCCTCCCCACCCGGAGACAAGTCCACGTACTTTTCTTCTCCTCGCTCTTGCTCTCAGCTAGCACCGTGTACCGTCCTTCCTTCATGGCTTTCTGGATGAACTTGTAGTAGGGGTTGAGGTAGTGATCAAACCGCAGGAAGTCGAACTGCGAGTTCCGTGCTTGCTTGGCCTTCAGCATGATCTCGAACTGTGCTCCCTGCTTGCATACGAAGTTGGCTGTGCGCTCGATGATGGCATGCATTTTGGCTGTTGGTGGCTGAGGAAAAAGTCATGTGGTCAGTCTACGTACATACGTACACACACAAATAAGTTACATGATTTAATAAAACGGCTTGGTTATACTGCAAGGCTAGCAAGATGGCTAAGGAGGTGAATACGCTTATCACCAGGTCTGACAACCTGGATTCAATTATCAGAATCTCCGTGGTAGAAGGAGAGCGGACTCCTGAGAGCTGATCTCTGAACTCCATTTGTGCATTGTGGCACATGTGCTCACAATGTCCCCAAACAAGCAAATGTACAATATTTATAATATCAACAAAGAGAGTTTACACTAGAAAATTGCATGGAAAAAATGCTATTGTAACCTCAGGACCTCAACCTTTATAAAATAAAAGTGGCTAATTTCTCGGCTAATTAATAAAATAATGTCCTCCTCACCTTGAAAAGAAGAAATGTCCAGACCAGCAAGATGGCTTATGGGTAAAGGTGTCTGCTGCTAAGCTTGATACCCTGAGTTCAACCCCTGGAACCCACAAGGTGGAATCAGTGACCCCTGCTGGCTGTCCTCTGACCCCCACATAGATGCAGTGGTGCATGGTGTCCACCAAACAAATGAATTGTAATAAAGCATTTTTGAAAAGAAGAGCAGTATCTACCATTTTAAAGTTATTTGGCTCCTGAATAAAGTAGGTTCCATGTTAAAGAAAACCCAGTGTGCACTGGGACCCAGGCCCTGATACAAATTTTCACCAGCTCTGGCTTAACAAAGATTCATTTGCAAAATAGGCCATTCTCTAAACATGTTAAGGATCAAGGATCCCTTCAGCATGCCCTCCAGAGGCAGGCGTGAGTGCACCCCACGGGCTCTTGGTGGACCAGGTCAGCTAACTGGCTTAGGTGTCTTAAAAGCGGAGGCCATGATAGCGCTGTGACTACAGTGGCTCAAACACAGCACCGATCATCGCCCAACCAAGCATCTTAGCTCTGGCTCCGTTCTTGTCCTTTCCTCACTCTGCATACCCTTCATTCTTTTGAGTGTGGGTGCTCTGAGGAAGTCAGAGGACACGCTGCAGAGTCAGCTCTCCTCTTCCACACGGGTCCCAGGAGCAAGAGTCAGGCTGTCAGGCTAGAGGGCAAGTGCCTTCACCTGCCAGCCCCAAACTACCGTAGAGCATACCTCATGATCCTCTACCACGATAATAAAATCTATTTCTCCCGGAGAAAGCCATTTGTAATGGTTAATTCCAATTGTCACCTTGACAGAACCTACTGTCATCTGAGAGATGGACCTTTGAGCATGCCTACTGGGGATTTCCTTGATTACTGTTAACAGAGGTGGAAGGTCTGCCTGATGTGGGTGGCACCGTACCCTGGCTTGGACCTCGGATTGCTAAGGAGACAAGCAGGGCTGATGAGCAGCAAGCATTCACCCCTCTCTGTCCTGAGCGCAGATGCAATGTGACCAGCAGCTTCACGCTCCTGCCCTCTCTTCCCTGCCAGGATCAACTGCACCTTGAACTGGGTGTGAGAATTAAGCCCTTTTCCACTTAATTCCAGGCTAGCCAAGCCCATATATTAAAACCCTATCTCAAGTACAGAACAAAATAACAACAACAACACAAAAAACCAAAACAACATCAACGATAGCTAATAAGGACGGGGTACAACTCAATGGCAAAGCACATGCTTAGCACCCACAAGGCTCTGGGTTTGAGCTCTGGCACTAATAATCACATACAAGCCCAACTCCCTCCACCTGCAAACAAGCAAAAGACTCAAACCAACAAACCTGTCACGTATGTATGTCACCAAGTCTGCATGGCAGAAGGGAAATGTTCTGGTCTCATCTAGACCTGAGTCCTATGTTGAGAGCCCTTTCCCTGGAAACTCTTATCAGCCTGGCCCTAAACTCAGAATAAGAACTGAGCAGTGGGACACTGGCAGCCACAGGACAGGAAGCCCCCAAAGATAGATTTCCCAAGAGCTGTAAGAAGTTCTGGATAGGAGAACCGGAAGGGACAGATCAGTAGGAAGGTGCTAAGTAGGAAGGAGTTGGTGCATCTTCACTGTGAGAAAGAAAAGAAACATTTTGCCCATAGGTCGGAATAAATGTCAGATCAGTCACAGGACAGACAGGCACAATCACGGAAGAACTAGCAGGAAATGTGGCAACTTTCCCATCAATTGGGAGTGGAAACGAACTCTCCCAAACCAAGCTTCAGACCCTGTGGCACAAAGGAGAGGAGAGACACACAACTTTGGCAGGGTGTGGAAATTAGCTGGAGAATCACACACAAACACAAGACCTGGTGCGAAAGCAGCACCCACAGGTGGGGAGGAGGGCCCTTTCTTTTTCACACAGCTGAATGGACAATAGACAAGAAAGCCCAGGGTTTCTCCTACGTCACAGACTGGGATTTCCAGAGAAGAATACAAACAAGCACAGACACACAGGCCTGGGGCACGCATGTCCACAGAAGAACCAGCTCCCCATGAAAGACTAAAATGCTACATATGTCTAATAAGTCCCCTCTCTCCTTTCCCACTGCCCACTGTATTCTTCCAGAAACATGTTCTAACAGGCCTGCTAAGCAGCAGAATTTCTGGGCCCCTAGGCCTGGCTAGTGGTGGGTTGCAGAACCCAGTAAAATATAATACCCCCAGGGAAGCCCATGAGTCCATGAGTACCTGGAAGACATCATTCACAGCTCAAGACTTCTCACACTAGGTGCAGACACCCACGTCTGCCATTTCTAGTGACTTGGGACTGAGGAGAGAGGGAATAGATGGCTGAACAAAGGACTCCAGCAGTTCACCTTACAAGGTTCCACAGGGCAACACTGCCAGCCAGAACAGGTGGCTAGCTCATGTGTGGGACTCAGGGAAGGACACAGGGTTTTAGAAACCTGGGAAAGAGACAGATACATAACTATACCATGTCAGGACACAAGATACATACATATTTGGAGAAAAGAATAGGTTTTCTGATTTTCTTCCTTTGGAGCAGAAAAACCGATCCATAAAGGTACCATTAAAAAACAAAAGCAAAGCCAGGAGTGCTGGGATCCTTGATCCTTGACATGTTTAGAGAATGGCCTATTTTGCAAATGAATCTTTGTTAAGCCAGAGCTGGTGAAAATTTGTATCAGGGCCTGGGTCCCAGTACACACTGGATTTCCTTTAACATGGAACCTACTTTATTCAGGAGCCAAATAACTTTAAAATGGTAGATACTGCTCTCAGAAGGTAGAGGCCGGCCTGGTCTACAGAGTGAGTTCCAGGACAGCCAGGGAAACAAAAACCAAATCGAAACAAACAAACAAACAAAAAACAACACACCCCACCCTGTGCAATCCATGGTCAGGTCACCTGAAGAGGCCTGGGTCTGCAGGGTCACAGGCATGGATCAGGGGTTGGAGAGTCAGTCATGCCGGTACGAGAGCTGGGAGGTAAAAGCAGGAAGCAGGCAGCACGTGCCTTGTGCTCACTAGGTTCTACCCAACAGCTCAAGTAAAGCAAGAGCTCCAGGAGCACACACCTCCTTACCCGCCTTTAACCCAGCCTTCCAGGTCAAGGTCTCCCACCCTCAGCTGCCACAGCAACACTCACCCATATAAGCAATCCACCACCTATGCTTAGTCACCAACCAGAACTACTGCTGAATACTGCTCTTAGGTTCCCCATCGCCACCACAAAGGCTGTACTCAGTCTACTGCCATCAACACACCACAGTTTTACCATCTGGGGGAGAGGAGGGGTGGACCGGGACCAGACACTCTATTCAGTGACCTCTCAAACCATGATACTGGAGAACTGTGGGAACAGAACAAGGCTCCCTTAACTGTCCGTGGGTCCAACAGCTTAGAGATATTTACCTTGGACACAGATGTTAGATCCTACAACAGGAACTAAGCTATCAACTTTCTTTTTTTTTTTTTTTTTAAAGATGTATTCTTTTATTATATATAAGTACACTGTAGCTGTCTTCAGAAAAAACCAGAAGAGAGCATCGGATCTCTTTACAGATGGTTGTGAGCCACCATGTGGTTGCTGGGAATTGAACTCATGACCTCTGGAAGAGCAGTTGGGTTGGGTGCTCTTAACCGCTGAGCCATCTCTCCAGCCTAGCTATCAACTTTCTATTGTACCTGTGATGGTTTGTATATGCTTGGCCCAGGGAGAAGCAACTATTAAGAGGTGTGGCCCTGTTGAAGTAGGTGTGGCCTTATTGCAGTAGGTCTGTCACTGTGGGCACGGGCTTTAGGACATTCATCCTAGCTGCCTGGAAGCCAGTCTTCTGTTGGCTTTAGACGAAGATGTAGAACTCTCAGCTCCTCCTGCATCATGCCTGCCTGGATGCTGCCATGCTCCTGCTTTGATGATAATAGACTAAATCTCTGAACCTGTAAGCCAGCCCCAATTACATGTTGTCCTTATAAGAGTTGCCTTGGTCATGGTGTCTGTTCACAGCAGGAAAACCCTAAGGCAGGCCCTTTGTTTTTATATTTGAACAGACAGTAAAAAAAATATTTTGTGTCAAAAAACAAAAGGGCTGAGAAGGCTCAGTGGATAATGAGCTTGTTGCACAAGCATGAGGACCTGAGTTCAATCCCCTGCACTCACGTGAAAAGCTGAGCACAGTGGCACATGCCTGAAATGCCTGGGAAGACAGAAGACGAAGAACCAATCCCAAGGGTTTGGGCTAACCATCAAGCCCAAGAGCTGAGCCTCAGGTCCCAGTGAGAGACACTGCCTCAAAAAATAAGGTGAATGGTTCCTGAACCTGAGGGTGACCTGTGGTCTCTGCTGCAGAAGCACCTATGAGCGCGCACACACACCACCTCATACTTGGGAGATAAAAGAAAGAAGCCCCAAGTTTGAGGCCGACATAGGGTATATAAGTTGACCCTGTCTCAAAAGATGTGGCAGAGGCAGGAAAGATGGCTTAGCTCAAGAGCACATACTGTTCTTGACCCGGGTTTAAGTCCCAGCACCTCCAGGCTCACACTTGCCTGTAACTCTTCCTTCTGGCCTCCATACGTACCTGCATCCATGTGAACAATGCCACCGCCACCCCATACACACCATGAAAAACCTGTCAGGTGTGGAGGTATACACCTTTAACCCCATTGGGAGACACAGGCAAGCATATGTCTGCGAATTCCAAGACAGCCTGGTCTGCATAGGGAATGCAGCCAGGGCTATATAGAGACTGTCTCAAAGAAACCAAAACCAATAAAACAAAATGGGGACGGGAGCATGGACTCCATAGTTAATCTTAACTAAATGTACTTAGTATTAAATATAGGTAATATAGCAAATGGTTCTTTAGGCTCAACGTCAATGGACTTCTAATGTAGAATAGACTAGTCTGCTTTGGAACTGCAGAAACAGTACAAATCAGAACAAATATGGAAGGAGAAGATGGCTTATTGACTAAGAACTCTTTCAGGGAGCCAGGCTTGATCTCCAACACCCAGTTCCAGGGAATTTCACACCCTCTTTTGGCCTCAGAGGGAACCTGCACTCACGTGCACAAATCCCCACTGATGTGCGGAATTTAAAATGAATCTTTAAAAAAAAAAAAAGCAAAACCAAACCTAAAATATGTATTACTGTAAAACTGACAATATTAACTCTTCAGGTAAACATTTTCAGCTCTCACCAAAGCAAAACGGTTAAAAGAAGGAGACAGGGATGAAAACATAACAGAAATTTCTTCCCTCACAGGATGCAGGAAAAGAACAAGAACCTCAAGTCCATGCTGAACTGAGGGTGGCCACACAGGGCAGAGAGTGTCAGAGGACTGTGGGTCGGTCAGTCTCCTGCCCACCTGATGACCTCCTGTGCCAAGCACAAAGCCTGGAGCAGTTATTCCTTTGACACTTGCACTGAGTGTAAACAATGGCAAAGACAACATTTCCTGACATGCACCCCCAGGAACCCTTTCCAAACATGACTTAGAAACAGTGGGCTGGAGACACATGCCTGCTCTCTCAGCACTTGGGCTGGGGTGGGCAGAGGTTCAAGGCCAACCTCAGCTACACACTAGGTGTAAGGGCAGACGGGGTCACCTGAGGCTCAGTTTCAGACCTAATTTAAAAGGGTGCTGGTAAGATGGCTCATCAGATGAGCACCAACAGAGACAAGCAGATGAATTCAGAGCCTTCCTTCTGCCCTCCTCATCCGTGGGAGGATGGCCAGGACACACCACACGGACCCAAGAGTGTCCAGTGAATTTGCCTCCACAGCTCACAGCCGACAAAGCCAGAAGCAGGAACTTCGCTGACCACAAGACTGCCCTGAGCACAACTGCTTCCGCACCTCAGCAGGGCAGACCCTGACTTGCCTAGGAGACCCGAGATCCCCATGGAACTCCACACAGGTCCAACACAACTCTCTGGCTAGCTGCTCGTGCTGCTGCACTTCTCCTCTTCCCTTGCCCTTCCTTTTCTTGTTCTAAAACGTAGGTTCTTAAAACGTATCTTATGTATGTGCGTGTGTATCTTCATGAAGTCACCTGTACCGTGTGAGTAGGAGCTTGAGGGGGGCAGAGTGCATGGGGTCCCTGAACTGAAACACAGTTGCCCTGGGAATTGAACCAGGGTTCTCTGCAAGGGCAGAAAGCAATCTCTAGCACTCCTCCTCATTTTCAAAGATGGGGTCCCAGTTTGGAGCACTCAGGCTGGCTTAGAACTTGCCATCTTCCTGCCTTAGCCTCCCAAGCCCTAAGACGACAGCTGTGCGCCACACCAGACACCCATTTTTCTTCAGTTAAGTGGGCTGTGCTCTCTTCCCTCTAACTCACAAATGATCTTGTAGCACAAAGCATCTCAAAGCAGCTGCGTTTTACGCCACATCCTCATGCACCACAGAGAACAGCAACCAACCACAGGGAGGCCAGTGAAGAAGCACACGTACCAGCTCCACGTCAGACGGGACGCTTAGTCCTAAAGGGGCGATGAAAGGCTCCTCATTTTCTTCCAAGTTTTCAGCTTCATTTTTTTCTGTTAAAAAAAAAAAAAGATGAAGAATGTCAGCATGATGATCAACCAATAGCAGGTAAGGACACAGTGTGTGCTTTTCCTGACACGGTACTGGGGAACTACTCCTTCTACAAGTAGAACTACCCCCTGCCAGCTTCCTGCTCCACCCATTCACAGACTCCAAAGAGGTGGGGGGAGATGCAACAACAGGAGCATGTTTCTGGGGCAGGTGGAAATCTCAACTCCAGCCTGGGTGTTCTTCATCCCCAGCACACAGGCTTCTCTTCCGTCCGTCTGTCTGCTTTAGTGCAACCCAGCTCACTTTCCTAGTGTACAGGAGCTAATATACATGGCTACCTCCCCCAGAGCACAATGCTTAAAGCCTTAAAGACATTCAGTAAATGTAGGCAAGGGCTTGCCACAGTGCACATGTGACCATCAGGGGACAACCTTGGGTGTCAGTTCTTGCCTTCCACCCTGAGACAGAAGACATCTCTGCTGTGTCTGTAGTCTTCAGGCTACTCTCCTCCACTTCCCCCTCCCATAGATGCCCGTTACCGCTTTCCAGTTTTCACATGGATCCTCATGGATGTGCATCTAATGTGTTTGTTTACCAACTTCCTTGATGAGTGAGTTTAAAGTCATTAATGTCCTCTGATATTACCATCCACCCAGAGTCTCGGTCTGCTCTGTGCTAACTGGGTAATTTCCTTAGCACATTGGGGATAACGCCTAGATCTTCTCTACCTCTCAGCCACATCTGCCTCTCTCAGGCCCATGTTTAAGACAGCTACATTAAGCTGTCGGCAAAACTGCTTCCAACTATTTTTGTGGATCCCAGATAGCAACAAAGGTAACTAAAGTCTGGAAAAATAAATTTGATCACAAAATTGTAAACCAATCATGTCCTCTCCATCCAAGCAAACCACCCTCTTTAAAAAAAGTAACCAAGACACATTTTTAAATCTCTTTTTATCGCACCCACTTAACGTTTGTCTGTCATATATTAGACAAAGTCCTACACACTACACCTTTTCTAAGGTACTAAATAGCCAACTGAATCTTTATTGACTTTTAAAATTTCATTTTTCTGTGTGTGGCTGCACACGTGTGGAGGTCAGAGAACAACTTGTGGGAGTCACCACATGCGTTCTGAAGTTGAGAACAGCTAATGTGGCAATGGTGCTCTCGGGGCTCACAGAAGGACTCTGCTTACACTCTAGTAAGTGCTTGCAGTTTTGACAGCGCGATTTTTACATTCAAAGGTGCCACGTTAGCCTAGGGAGGGCACTGACTTCAAGCTTTAATGTTATACTAACAGTTATTGTCTTCTCTTTAGTGTCAACAAGCCCCTTAGGCGTCTTTCCACTGGATGCTTCTGCTGGAAAAAGGATTTGCAGGAAGATTCATAGGAGACATAGGAATACTAATAATTGCTAGGCAAAACTGGCATTCAGATGTCTCCAGAATGGACACCCAACACTATGAAGTGTGGTGGTTAGAGTAAGATTGGCCTTTATAGGCTCATGTATTTGAACGCTTAGTCACCAGGAAGTGGCTTAAAGTCACCTCCTATAACATTTGAAAGAATTAAAAGGATCAGGAGGTGTGATCTTGTTGGAGGAAGAGGGTCACTGGTGGCAGGGTGTGAGGTTTCAAAAGCCTTTGCTAAGTCCAGTCTGTTTCTGTCTCTCTGTCGCTCTCTCTCTCTGTGTATGTGTGTGTGTCTGTCTGTGTGTCTGTCTGCCTACCTGCCTAAGGATCAGTATGTCCTTCTCAGCCATTGCCCTAGCACCTGCCCGCAGGCTGACGTGCTCCCCATTGTGATGATACTGTCTCTCCACTCTTCTCACAGCTCAGCTCCTAGTCTCTAGCTTTGCTCCAACAAGAGAAGGGCCCTCACTAGTGTCCCAGATGTCACCGCCCATCAGGGACGGGCCTTCCTTTCCCTCACCTCTCTGCTTCGAGGGCTCCTCCTCCTCTGTGGGCTCTGACGGGTCGTAATAGTCACTGCCGTAAGTGAACCCTACGGCACTGTAGTTCCCATCCTCCGCCAGCGCTTCACTCAATCTTTTGTATTCTTCCTCTTGAATAAAAATGAGAATCTTATCAACAAAAATGGAAGTTTACTGAGGAAAACTTCATACACTTCTAAAGTGCAGCTATCAGTGAAGCGCACGATACACTTTTTCAATTTTTTTTTTTTTTTTGAGAAAATGTTTCTGGAAACGACACTTGGTATCTATTGACATGTACTTTTTTGCCAGTACGTGTTTACCCACAGATAGAAGAATACACCTCTTTTATGGAAAATTTCTTCCTGCTGAGGAAATTTTGGGATTAAGAACTGTATTAAAGATCATTAAGGCAAACACAAGAACATCGATTTTAATTCATACGATACTGTTAAAGAAGAACAGTTAAAGAGTTTTGGTTTTTTTTGTTTTTGTTTTTTTGTTTGTTTTTTTTTTTTTCAAATCCCAGTCTGCCCTCAAAAGCTGGGAAAATTCTCTGTGGCTCTATATATAAACTATCCTGAGGTCCTCTCAGAACGCAAAGACTCCTGTTTTTCCAATCCACTGGGTACTGTCAAGATAATATCAGAAAGAGTGAGTATAAAAATGAACGGGAGTAACTTTTTAAATACTTAAAATTTTAAAAAGGTGTGGCTGAAGTAAGTCTTTCTTGAGCAGTACCTTGCCTTGCCTCCTCCTCAAGCAAGTCCGTATGCAAGGCTAAATACCTCTCTTCATCACACAGCGCCTCTACCCGCGCCTCCTCTTCGGACAGCTGGTAGTCTCGGTTCCACGTGGCGTACTCAGCATCGTAGGCGGAGAGGTCATGCAGGTGACCACGCCCGTCGTATCTGTAATGTGAACAGGCTGGTCACTGGAGGGAAGTCTACACCCATGCTGGTTGTGTGTGACACTCTATGCACATACTTACCAAATACTTAAAATAATAAAATAAAAAATATTAAAAACAAATGCAAAGCTTCAGATTTATACTTAACGTGACTAATCATCTCTCACCTACTTTTAACTGGAGTAATCATAACAAAGTCTAAGCAGCTCTCTACAGCACAACAGAACTTAGAGCTAAAGGCAGACAGACAATCCTTTAGGGTAGAAAACGTATCCCCCTTGCTAGCAGTTCTTACCATGTATGCTTTGGCCAACCATTCAATGCCACTTGCAAAAAATATCTGTTCTCAGTAGTTAAATATTACAGCTTACATTCACACAGACCGAGTCCATAAATACCTATCCGACAGAACCAAACGGGCGAAATTTCCTCGCTTCTTCCTGCTAGTGCCGAACTCTCAGGAGAGATCTTCACCAAAGAAACTTGCGTCCATTGGAGGTAAAATCTTGGCTAGGCTCGCCCCTAGCCACTTGGCTGAGGAGAGAAGTGCTGGGTTATGTGGTAGAGAGACACACATACAAAGGAACAGTGACATATACATGCAGTTTAAGGAGGTTCACTGCAAACATGGCAAAACCATCGGAAGGCATCAGTATATCCCTTTAAGTCCCAGGATGAAGACGCATTGTTGAAGACCAATGGGTACTTTACCAAATTAGGATTAAGAAGAGCACTTTTTGCTATGTTTGAACATAAGACTCAATGGAGATGCTGTCAATGTACAACTGCCAGACAATAAATGAGTTAGTGAAGTTTAAATCTCAAATTTAGGTTGCATAGGTGAATGTGGAGTGACAAACCAAAGTTTGCATGATTTATTAATGTTGACTTTTGTGATAGAGACTAAATTAGGGAAGGAAAATGTACACCACAGGAAAAAGGCCAAAAATTCCTGGGAACCCCAACAGTTTCATTTTATTATCAAAATTTGTTTATCTTTGATTGTAAACCTCCTTAACTTACAAATGTATTATTTTCAAATATTACACATATACATGTGTGGTGTTTGCTCCCCACCGGTTTTGGGAGATCTAACTCAAATCATGCACAGAATGATACGGGAACTGCATACGGAGTAGAGGTTTCAGCATTTGCCCAACTTTTAACAGTACACGTCACCACCAGAGCCTGGCAAGGATCATCACTTGCTATCAACCGAGGTTCAAAGGCATAGCACATTCCAGCAGAGAGGACCATCAGACCTAGAGCCGATCTGATCTGCAACACTCCCTTCACAAGTCCTTTCTTCCTAGATCTCTCCCCAAATGGAGATGTCAGGGATCATAAAGGCCTACTGGTCATTAACTTGTCCGTTCTGGCCAGCTCAGAGGTAATCCCTACAGTCATGCAAGTTCCAAGTCTTTGCAGAATCCAGTTTTACTTGTCTCAAACGATGGGTTTCCTTTACTTGGAGAAAACCACTCCACAGCTTAATGGTTGCTCAAGTGAACCTTTCAGTCCTGGCCCAGCACTATTGCCCAACGGAAGGACAAATACCCAAACCCGGGATGGTGGAGGAGGAAAGAGGGACTGAAAAAATGAGAAGAGAGGTGGGGAGCAAACCACCCAATCATGTAATGCCATTCTTTTCAAATCAAACACCTTCAGAAATCCACATTCCCACCCCTTTTCCCTCAACTCAGGGCACCCTTCAGTGGATGTGATTTGAAAAGAAACAACACAAAGGTAAACCCAGCTCCACCCTTCAGCTTTAGAAAACAGTGAAACCAGCTCTAAGCACGCTACCCCTAAGAGCAAGGTCCGCACGGGGTCGACCGGTTTCCAACAGACAGCAACTTCACCCACTACCGCGGTTGGTCAAATGGTCGCATAACCGCGGGGAAGGGCTCGCCGGACGCCAAAAGTCAAGCCGGCCAGAGACAGTTCAGGCTAACTCACGGGGTCCAAAAGAAGCTTCTACCCACGGCCTCGGCGTGCGGCGTTTCGGAGGAACAAAAGCGCACTCCCGGGCTCCCTCCCGCACAGCCAGCGGAGGGACAGCGGCACCCGCCCCACGGCGCGGGCGGGAGGCCCGGGCAGCTTCCACCGCGCTGAGTCGCCAGCAGCAGCCCGGGCTCGAGGGGTTGCGGGAGCAGAGTCGATCCCTCCGGCGACGGCGCGGCGCCAGCTCTGGCCGGAGCCTTAGGGCCGGTTTCACCGTCCCCTCCCCCCGGACGCCGGGGAACGTGGGGGCAGGGAGGCCCCCGAGTCCCCGGGCTCCGCAAAACCCCCTTTTCGGTCCTGGCCATCAAGTCAACATCAGGCGAAATCAAGCGGGCGAGGGAGGGGAGGGTCGACGGGTGGGGGGAGGAACCGACCTGTCGATGAGGATCTTGTGGTCCCCCATCCAGGGGATGAGGTGCTGTCCCTGTTCTTGGGCCAAAGCCCGCTCGTCGTCGCGGAACAACTTGCAGGCATAGCCGAAAACCAGAAGCTCCACCCGGTTGCCCCCAGTGCCGGTGCCACCGGGCCCGGCCTCCTCCTTCACTCCGCCTTTCCTCTCCGGCTTGGCGCGGCCCCCGCCGGCACCGTACATGACAGCGTCCACGACGTCTGGGCCGGTCTGCTGCTGTGCCGAACAACGTCCCTGATGCCTCGCCTGGCCTACCCTCTCAGTCAAAGGCGCCGCATCCTCTTCGCAACTTCAACACAGCCGCCATAGCGAGCCACAAAATGGAGGAAACGCAACTTCCGGTAGGAAGCCCGCACTTTCCGGAAGTAGTAGTGGTAGATTCGCCACGATCACAAGCCGTTTGAATAGCTAAAAAATACGTAGACCTTAGTTTTCGTTGTACAATTTTATCTTGAGATAGTAATTTGTGTTTATGAGAAAATTTTACTTATGCTTTTTTTTGGAGACCTCCTACGATGTGGCGAAAGTGCGGTTTGTGGCCGCGCGCCAACTTCCGTTGTAGCTGGAAGGCGGCTGCGAGGTGTGTAGGCAAAGTGGGGTCTCGTTGAGAGCGCGTCTCAGCTTTCTTAGTGAGACCAACGGGCTTTTGCTCATTTCTGACATCCCGTTTTTTAGATAACTAGGAAGCCTAGCCCTAGTCATCTGACTGAGAAAGCTTCCAAGACTTGTGAGCCCTAAATATTCGAGGTGGCGGGCTTTCAATGGCTAGGGGCTTCAGTGGCGGAGGAAAACTCCAGCTAGGAAACAGCGCGACGGGGTGTTTCCTTCTGGGAAGCAGATCCTTTTTTTCTGTTTTAAAATACAGGATGTCAATTGTGACCCAAATTGGCCTCGAACTCTGGCAGTCCTAGCTCAGTTAAGATGCTAGTATTATCGACGTGAACTCTAATGGGCTGCAGTTTTTCTGGTGTCTGACCCAGATGATTGGTTCAGAGTGGGACCGGACAGAACACCAATGGTCCTTAAGAAAAAAATCTCTGTATTTCTTTCAGTTCTGAACATAGACTCAGGGCCTCACTATCACTGGGTTATATCCGCAGCCCTTTTCGTTTTAGTTTCGAGATAGGGTCTTGCTTAGTTTCCCAGGGTGACATTTTAATATTTTTTAACTTATTTATTTTGTGTGTATGTGTGTAGGCGACTCGAGTTAGATCGAATTCGACATGATGGAAGGAGAGAAGGACTTCGAGCACGGAGCCCCTCCCCCCAATAAATAACTATGTTTTTAAAAAGTGGATGGTGATTTAGGGAAACAATTGGCCTTTGGCCTCCATGTGCATTTGTGTACACACTGCGCACACACATATGAACATGTACACGCACTAGAAGGTATACTAAGTAAAACAATTATGATGTGGAGAAGGTTACTTTGCAGAGACGTCTTAAACCTCAAGCCAAAACTCATTTAATGATTTTTAAGTAAAGTAACTCAGGGCACACACGCATGCACACATTTAATGATTTTTAAGTAAAGTAACTCAGGGCGCACAAGCATGCACACACACACACACACACACACACACACACACCAGCAGACAGTGTCTCTTTGTAGCCTTGACTGTTCTAAAATTTGCTCTGTAGACCAGGCTGGCCTCCAACTCAGAGATCATCCTGCCTCTCCCTCACAACTGCTAGGATTAAAGGCATTGCTTGACCAGCGCCCCGACTCCATCAGCAATTTTTAAAGTTAATCTAACATAAAAAATCTAGACATTAATATGATACATAATGAGGAATGATAAGAAAATATTTGTTTGCCATAATTACTATGTTTCTATAAGAGCAGGAAACTTTCTATGTAGTATAAAAAACACTGCAGTTCTTACCATATAGTAGTCTCAGCTGTGAGTTGTGACATTTTAGGCTGTAGGGCATGATCCCAAGTGCAGTTTGCACGGTGTGCTCAGAAGCCACCAAGGCTGCAGCAAAGTCACACGATAACACAGCTGAGCACTGCCAGAAACACCTGGGCCCATTATACACTTGGTTTGGAATTTCAAAATAAAATCGTTTGTACTCAGAAACGTTTACTATGGTCTCTGACACTGACATTCAATTACATGACCTCATTTGGGACATAGAGCCACAGTTTGGGAAATAGTTGGGGCTGGGGAAATGCATAAGTTGATAAGTGTTTGCCTTACACACAGAAGCACCTGAGTTTGATATCCAGAACCCATGCAAAAAGTATTGGGTGTGATGGTGGTTGCTTAGAATCCTGGAGCTCTAGAAGCAGAGAGAGGTTGAGGTGTCAGGTTTGATGGCCAGCTAACCTGATTTACTTGGTGAGTTCCGGGCAGCGAAAGGCCCTATATTACAAAAGGTAGGTGGCACTTGAGAAACGGCATCCAGTGTTCTCGGGCCCCTACACAGGCTATTTGAGTTTCATCTAAGTCTTCCCTAGGAACCCACTGCCCTTTTACACTGTAAGTCAGTGACTCCTGACCTGCTGGGTAAAGACCTACTGAAGGCTGTCGTTTGGGACCACATACATCTGTGATGTAGCTGGTGCATATAGTATCACTTCTTGCCCCAGGCGGCTTGCTATCCCAGCCTTCCTTGGCTGACTGGCTCACAGTGAGATCTAGGCTTGTGTTGTCTTGTAGGCTTTATTTGTGAGAAGTAAATGGTTTTCTTGTAACGTGTTGCAGGAGTGTTTTCTGCCTCACAGGGTTGAGGCAAACTGCTAGCAGGCACGTACTGAATGCACCTCGCATTGAGCTTGTGTGACCTCTGTGGCTTGCTGCATTCAGAGGCCACTGCTGGCAAGCCCTCGTGGGTGTTCAGTTTATGTTGTGCTCCCTCAGTTTATTTGAACTGTTTTTTTTGTTGGTTTGTTTGTTTGTTTGTTTGTTTGGCTGGGGGAAGTTACAAACTAATACAGAAATCTTAACAACTGCACTGTTTTTATCTTATGAGACCCTGGCTGGGTTTATCGGACCTCTGGTATGTAAAATTACCAAGAAGACCTGGAATTATAGATTGATCTTGATTCAAGGAGGTTAGAATGTTTCCGTGTGGAACTCTGTCTAGTGGTGCTCATAGTTGATATGTGCATGAGAACTACAGGGTCAGTGGGCAAACTCCAGCTTCGCTTTTTTTTTTTTTTTTTTTGAGACAGAATCTCATGTAGCTTAGGCTGGCCTCAAACTTGTTGTGTATCCAAGGATTACCCTGAACTTCTGACCTTTCTGCATCTACTTTCTGAGTGCCGATGATTAAACCAGGGGTACACCTGGTTTATATGGTTCTGGGGATGGATTCCAGAACCTCATACATGCTAGGTAAGCAGTTTACACACTGAACTGTATCCCTAGCCCTACACTTGGGTTTAATGCCAACTTTAGAGGCCCCTGGGTCAAACCACACCCATGGAACTTTCTGAGGCTGCTGCTCTCGGGAATGTGGGACCTATCTCAAAGGAAGTTTGGTATATACATACATAGGTGACCTTCTGACACCAAAGGGTCATCGGTCAGTAACCAGTACTGACACAGTGAAGGAATGGTGATTTCACCTGGCGATTTGAACGGCTCAAAGATCCTGAAAACAACTTCTGCCTTTGCCATCTTCACCCACATATCCAGAGACTTAAGCTACGTGGGTGGGGCAGGTGGGAGTGTCCTCCTGCTTAACATGTTCTCCACCGTGGACTTAGAAAGAAGGTATACACAGACGTGACTTCCTAGGAAGAGGCTAAGAAGCTTGCTCAAGGCCTCAGATCTCGACTAGCTGGATGAACCTTCTGCCGTGGCCAAGGAAGCCCCATGGATCATGTTCCACACAGAAACCAGAGCTCATTGTCTCTGTTTTCACAAGGCTTAGAGTCAAGCTAGGGAGACATAGGCCAAACAATGGGCGTTGTAACATTTTACAGCTACATGGTCTTGTGTTTCCCTGGCGTGCCTCCAACTGTGGAGAAGAAAGGCCTTTAACTTCTGATCCTCCTGCCTCAAAGCGCTGAGTTCTAAGTGGGACACATCATGCCTGGCTCTATGTCAAGTGGTCCTAAACCTTCCTATCTCTTCAGTCCTTTAATACAGTTCCTCGTACTGTGGTGACCCCCCAACCACGAAATTATTGTTTTTAATTGGATTTCTTAATTTACATTTTCAGATGTTATCCCCTTTCCCAGTTTCCTATCCGTAACCCCCCTATCTCAGCCCTCCTCCCTCTTCTTCTATGAGGGTGTTCCCCCACCCATTCCCCACCCCCTTCCTGCCTTCCTGCCCTGACATTCCCCTACACTGGGGGTTCCAGCCTTGGCATGATCAAGGGCTTCTCCTCCTATTAGTGCTCAACAAGGGCATCCTCTGCTACATATGCAGCTGGAGCTATGGGTCTGTCCATGTGTACTCTTTGGGTAGTGGTTTAGTCCCTGGGAGCTCTGGTTAGTTGGTATTGTTGTTCTTATGGAGTTACAAACCCCTTCAGTTCCTTCAATCCTTTTTCTAACTCCTCCAATGGGGACCCCATTCTCAGCTTAATGGTTGGCTGTGAGCATTCCCCTCCGTATTTGTCCTGCTCTGGCAGAGCCTCTCAGGAGACAGCTATATCAGGGCTCCTGTTAGTAGGCACTTCTTGGCATCAGCAATATTGTCTGGGTTTGGTGGTTGTATATGGGCTGAATCCCCGGGTGGGGCAGTCTCTGAATGGTCTTTTCTTCAGTCTCTGCTTCAAACTTTGTCTCCGTATCTCCTCTTATGAATATTTTTGTTCCCCCTTCTAAGAAGGACTGAAGCATCTGCACTTTGGTCGTCCTTCTTCTTGAGCTTCATGTGGTCTATAGATTGTATCTTGGGTAATCCGAGCTTTGGGGCTAATATCCACTTATCAGTGAGTGCATACCATGTATAGGTTTTTTATTTTGTTTTGTTTTGTTTTTTTGGATTGGGCTGCCTCACTCAGGATGATATTTTCTAGTTCCATCCATTTGCCTATGAATTTCATGAAGTCATTGTTTTTAATAGCTGAGTAGTACTCCACTGTGTACATGGACCACATTTTCTGTATCTATTCCTCTGTTGAAGGGCATCTGGGTTCTTTCCAGCTTCTGGCTATTATAAATAAGGCTTCTATGAACATAGTGGAGCATGTGTCCTTGTTTTAATTTGGAGCATCTTTTGGGTACGAAATTATTTTTGTTGCTGCTTTATAGTTGTAATCTTGCTAGTTATGAATCATAATGGAATTATCTGTTTTCTGATGGTCCTAGGCGACCCTCGTGAAAGGGTCATTCGACCCCCACAAAAGGGTCTTGACCCTCAGGCTGAGAACCACTCCTTTATATGGCGTTCGGGGAGGAGACTCTTACCCAGAGCTTTGTGTGTGCTAGGCAAGCACTTCACCAGCTAAGTCCCAACATCCTGTTTGACTGTTTTGTTGATACAGGGTTCTCAACAAAAGTAGCCTAGGATGACCTTGACCTTCCAGCCTCAGCCTTCAGAAACCCATGTCACCACAAACACTCACCATCGTGTCCTTAAAATAAAAGTGCCTTGGTGGCAGTATGCCCCAGGCTTCCCTTCCTCAGCTTGGCATTTTGACAGCTGAGTTTGGAGATGAATGAAATGGAACCATGCCAGATGCAGTGGCTGCACACTGGCTGGCAAAGGGGGGATTTTATTTCTGAGGTAAAGACAGGAGCTTATCTCAAATCTTCACAATTAATTTCACCTCCCTCCCCCCTTTCTCTTTTCTGAGAGCTCCGAGCCTCAGGAAAAGAATAATAACAACAACAATTTTTAGGTCCTAACAATTATGTTTAAATTTTCCTCCTCCCCCTCATCCCCAGTGAGCGTACGGGGGGGCCTCGGAGTCAGCAGAGAACACACCCAGACACAAAATTCTTAGCACAAAGGACATTTATTACTCTGGAGGGGCAATCGCGTTTGCGGGGATGGGAGCGGGGTGGGGATTGGCTCTGGGTCAGACAAGACAGCAACAAGTGTTGCTGCGGGCATGGTTTTTAAAGGGAGGAAAAAAGAGAGAAGTCTGTGGTAGGATGAGTTGGTAAATCCCGATTGAACATGTTAGCCAGGATAGTCAAATAATGAATTTTCATTGCGGTGGGTCAGTCAAGCACGGGGAAGTGGCTAAGTAAAAGAACAGACCTTGGTGGCTAGTTTCAGAAATGTAATCTGATGCTTTAGCAAGGGAGAGGGAAGGTGGGTGGGCAAGACATGCAGGTGCAGCCATGTTTGCGGTTCAGACTTGTTAAGAGAGCTCTTCCAATACTGCTCCTTGCGTTCAGGAATGACAAAATGTGTGTGGGGGTGGGGAGCGGGTAGAAATTTAAGCCTGTGCTCAGCTCATTTTCTCCTTTTTGTGAAGTCCGGACCCCAGCCCGTGGGGTTAGTGCCACCCACAGGTGAGCTGGGGTATCGTCAGTCATCTGGGCATGCGCAGAGACTTGTCTCCTAGGCCACTAAAAGCCTACCAAGTTGTCTGTCAGTATTAACTATCACCCACGCACTCCATCTTTGGGCCATCGACAAGAAGTTTAGGTCTAAATAGAGGGGAAGAGGAGGTATGCATAATTAAGCAGTCCTAGCTGGATGATGTCGGCACACACCCTTAATCTAGAACTATGAGGCATTCGTATCTCTGTGAGTTCAAAGCCAGCCTGGTCTACAATATAAGTACCAGAACAGCCAGGACTGCACAAAGAGACCTTGTCTCCAGAAACTAAAAGCAAAAATAATAATAATAATAATAACCACCCCAAAACTAGTTGGCTTCAGGCTGACCTGCACGGTGGTCTGCCAAGTTATTGGAACTGTGTGAAATCTCTTAGCTTTCCTCCTTCCTCATCTGTAAACCTGTAATTTTTTTTCTTCTGAGAATCTCACGAACAAGAGCAGGAAGCTCATTCACAGTCAACACACATCTTAACTTCCTTTCGACCTACATATGAGACAAGTTTCCTTGACTCTTTTGACTTGTTTTTAATCTATCGGCCTGCAATCCTGTTCCGTGCTCCTCGGAACCCACTCCGTGGGTCTCATTTGTGGAAATCACAACAACCGTTTTTCAACGATTCTTTGAACGATGTAACTCCAGAAGTCAGTAAGACCATATACACAGCCAGTGTGAAGTCAAGGGTAGCTTTCTCAGGACAGGTCCACTCCTTTTCAAATCCATTCTGAAAGGTTCCCCCTTCCACTCCGTGTGTGTGTGTGTGTGTGTGTGTGTGTGTGTGTGTGTGTGTAATAAATATATGCATACGCCTGAGTCTGAAAGTCAGAGGACAACCTCGGGTGTCAAAGCTCTCAGCTTCTGTCCTGATTGACATGGGTTCTTTTGTTCACTAGGACACACGCCAGCCATGAACCTCAGGGAGTTCAGCTGCCTCTGCCTCTCATCTCCTCATTGAAGCACTGGGGTTACAGCCCAGTGAAGGTGCCACTACCACTGGCTTGACGTGGGTTCTGGAGGGCCAGCCTCCGGCCTTCAGGCTTGCACCACAAGCAATTTACCCACTGTACCATCTCCCCAGCCCCTTAAAGACTTTTCTTTTCCTTTTTCCTTTTTCTTTCTTTTTTTTTTCTTGAGACAGGGTTTCTCTGTGTAGCCTTGACTGTCCTAGAACTCGCTCTCTAGACCTGGCTGGCCTTGAATTCAGAGACTCGCCTGTCCTGCCACCCCTTTCTGAATGAATTCCAACTCTGCTTTATACCAGACATCCTTTTCTAGGGCAAAGCCAAGAACTTCATTTTCACCTGAAGGAAGTTGTCTGAGGAACTTTCCAGGTACTGCGTGGGGCTGCATCTTCCGCTTTTGCTGACAGTATTATACTAAGTCCCTTGGTCCCTTTCCAACTTAGCTGCAGTACCAGAGCTGGAAGCATAGAGAGAATTAAATTCATGTCAGATCATAAAGGAAGCTCCATTACTTATATAGCGGAGGTGGAGGAGAAAAGCTGAAAGAGATGCTGTGACCTGCAAGTCTTGGGTCAAATGTGTCTTTGAGACTGCGGTCCCTAGTGAATTTATAATTGGCTTGTCCTTCCACATAAGCGCCAACATCAAGATTGTCACTTGGGTCTCCAAGTAGACCCAGGGTGCCCTGCCCCCACATCTCACTATATAGCCCAATGCAGCCTCAGACAAGACAGCCCCAAACTTAGGATCAGAGCTGGTTCATAGAGTCACCGTGCCTAGCTCCAGAGATCGTTCTTTAGATTCCTCTAGAGACATTTTGTCTGTGATGTGCAGCTCTCCGTAACTGTGACAAAATGCCCGAAAAAATGGACTTCAGGTAGGAAGGGGGTTATTTGGGCTCATAGTTCGGGGGTTTCATGGCTACTTAATCCATTGTTTCTTGGCACTTGTGAGACCATTATAGCAGGGAGGGTGCTGGGAGGGGCAGAGCTACGGCACCTCATAGTGTTTGGGATTGTGGTGGGGGTGGGGCACAGAGGGGTGGAGTGGAAACAAACTATATCCCTTAATCCATATGGCCTACTTTCTCCAACTGGGTCTCACTTCCCAAAGCATCCTCCATCTCCCGGTAGCCCACAGTTAAGCTATGAATCCATTAATGGATTAATCCACCAGTAGGGCCAGAACCTTAGTTAGCTAAGACCATTGCCACAGTGGGGACCAAAACATCAGCACATGAGTTTTGGGGGAGCGTTTCAGAGCCCATCCAAAGCGACAAGAAGGAAGACCCCAAGCTCCACCCTCTCCAGCAGCCCCGGGTGAGGACAGAGAGGCAGACATGACACTCACTGACCTTATCCATATGACAAACACCCCATGAGTCTTCAGCTTCTCCTGGGTTCCTCTGATCAGATTCTTCCTTTGATAACTCAGCCTGGACCCTGCTACCAACCACATTGCCTCTGTGCAACCTAGAAAGGCCACTTACTGTTTGTGACATCCTTTGAGAAGGAACAATGGGCTCCTTTTCACCTCTGTCTGCCTTTTAGACAGTGTAAATTCAACCTACGCCACCATGCAGGGTGGCCTTGACTCACATCTGAGGAAACGGGTTCAAACCAGCTAAAGTTAAAATACGGTTTTCCCAGCACTCCCCTTGTAGAAACTCATCCTCCAAAGGGATCAAGAGGTGCTCGCAGAGACACATGGCATAAAAAATTTATTTAGAATGGTGGCAACTCGGGAGGCAAGGTAAGTGTGGTGGGAAACAGAGGATGCAGTTTGTAGGAGAGTGTACATCATGCTCGCCGCATACCAAGCAGGCATTCAAAAACCCTGTAATGTATACAGAGACGCTGGAACAAAGATACTCATTACGGTGCTGTGCGGGATAAAAGACCGAGATGAATGTTTGGAGATGGGAAATTACTTAAGTAAGTTATGAAACATCTTACAATGAGAGGCAGAGCCATTAAAAATAATGAGGGCACCGAAATGTAGCCATTTAGGATCATGTAATATATAAAAAATGTGCTAAAAACGCCGCCGTTTGTGTGTGCATGTGTGGGGGAGCGAGGGGAAGGTGTGAATAGGTGTGTATGGGGGAGGGGCAGGTTGCACGTACTTGACTACATAAACAATCTCTCTGGAACGGACCTTATGGACAGGGTGGCCAATGCTGTCTTCAGATAGGCCAGCAAGGTTTTGTGAGATCAAAACAGCAACAATGTAGGAGAGAGCTGCAGGAAGGCTAATGGTTATTAAGAGCGCTTACTGCTCTTCCAGAAGATCCAAGTTCGGATCCCAGCCCTCTAGCAGGTGCTCACAACCACCTGCATCCTCAGTTCTGAGGAATCTGGCCCCCTATTCTAGCCTCCATAGGCATCCCCTCATCACCACCACCCCCAGGACTCCTATAGATGAACACGTGCACATAAATTCAAATAAAACTTTATTTAAATTGTAGCTCAGCTGACAGAGGCACGGGGTTCAGTCCTCAGCACTGTACCAAGTGAGCATGGTGGCCAGACCTGTGGTCCTAGCACTTTGGAGGTAGGGACAGGAGCATCTGGAGTCCAAGACGAGCCTCAGCTTCATAGTAAGTTGGAGGCTAGCCTGTGCTATGTGAGATCATGTCTCAAAGAAATAAAAAAAAAAATCCTCTTGAAGGATTTTTTTTCCCCCTCCTTGTTATTATAACCATTCATTCTTTTGAGCCTTGGGCCTCTCTTTCGGGGGTGAGGGTGGTGAGTGAAAGCGACAAATAAAAGTGTAACAGGGCTGGAGAGATGGCTCAGTGGTTAAGAGCACTGACTGCTCTTCCAGAGGTCCTGAGTTCAATTCCCAGCAACCACAGGGTGGCTCACAACCATCTATAATGAGATCTGATGCCTTCTTCTGGTGTGTCTGAAGACAGCTACAATGTATATAATAACTACTTAAAAAATAAAATAAAAGTGTAACAGTTGCAGAGCCAGAAGCTCATGCAAGCTCCTTGGTTGTGGTGGAAGGCTACCAGCTCTGGGCCCAGATGTCCCCTTGAGTGTCACACCCAAGGTGGGAATGCTGCTCAGGGTCCTCAATGTTTCATCTCTGAATGTTTAGTCCTCTCACGGATAGGTTGTTGGGTTTTTTTGTTTTTGTTGTTTTGGGGGGCGGGGAGAGTGTGTTATTGTTGTTTGTTTGTTTTTTGAGACAAGTTCTCCCTCTGTAGCCCAGTCTGGCTCGGACCTCACTATGTAGCATAAATTGGCCTCAAACTCATGGTAATCCTCCTGCCTTGGGATTACAGACATGAGTTAGCATCAACACACGGCATCTTCAGGAACCTGTAGCTGTTGAGAACAGTGGGTTCCCTGGCTCGCTGGATCCAGGAATGCAGTGTGCACACAGAGGCCACTCATCAACACTCCCTTCAGATTGGCTGCTCGCCACACAGTACCCCAAGTTCATCACTAGTCTCTTAAGCCTCTTTCCTGTCCCAGGGTCCCCCACTGATCCCTGCACAGTGCAGATTCTGCTACCTGAGTGCCTCTTGGTTGTGACTGTCCCCACATTCCTGATGCTCAAAGACTCTGGCAGATTAGAGAAACCAAGAGGGAGCGGGGGTGATCAGTGCTATGTTCTTGTCTGTGCTGTGCCAGGAGAGGTTGGATAGGGAACAGGGTTGAGGTCAAAATGGAGAGACTGGGTGAGTTGGGGCAATGGCTCAGGAGGGATCTTGTTACTAGATTCCATTTCATTGATCTCTTATCTGAAAGCAGCCTGGAGTGCACCATCCTAAGTAGCTACCAGTTGCGGGTATTAATAACAGCCTTTCAAGAACTCCCAGCTCACCCCCAGAACAGTGCTTAGAGTCTGAGAAGACACCAGTGATCAGCATCGTGTCCCAACCCAGTTTCCATCCCTCTCATTATCCCACCACTGCCTGTACAGCATGAGGGGGCGTGGCAGCCAGAAGGGGCGTGGCAGCCAGAAGGGGCGTGGCAGCCAGAAAGGGCGTGACATTTCCGTCTTCCCAGTCCAGGATCCAGAATCCCGAGATGAGGCAGAGAAGCTGGTAACTCATCCTGAAGCCTCTCCAACACTCAGTGGGATGTTCTGGAAGTGTCCGAGTTCCTATGTGGCTGGAGGCGTTCCTTCTGTTCTAAGAGTTTAAAGCCTAGGCAGTACTGTCGGAGGAAACCCGCTTAAGTTGTGTTACTATTTTTTTCCTTTCGAGGACCGACATAAGACAAATTCAGAGACCTGGGAATCTCCCAGGGTAGAAAGGAGACCCATCAGGCGTTGGGGAAGACCCTTCCTTATCGAATGCAAAGACAGCCCCGCTAGGAGAGATCTGTCTTTATACTTCATGTTCCAATTTCCCTAGAAATAGAAGGATAAGATGAAAGGAAGGAGTAAGGGGCCAGCTCTGGACAGTGCATTAGTCTCCTGACTCTGACCAAAACCAATTTGGGGAAGGAATGGGTTTGTTTGACCATGTCACAATTGATCACCAAAGGAAGCCAGGGCAGGAACTGAAGGCAGGGCTGTGGAGGCAAGAACCGAGACAGAGAGCACGGAGGAATGCAGCTTACTGGTTTGCTCCAGGCTCAAGCTCAGATACCTTCTGCCCAGGACCACCTGCCCAGGCATGGTAACGCCCATAATGGGCTGGGCCCTCCCACTTAAACAACAATTAAGAAAATGCCACATAGACATGTCCACAGGCCAATCCTACAGCGACAGTTCCTCAGTCGAGGTTCCCTCTTTCCCAAGCATGTCAGATCGACAACAGAGATTAGCCATCATGCCAGCTCTCCCTGATAGATCCTGGTTTATTCCCAATAGCCACTGGCTTGTCATCTTTGTTTTTGCTCCTTCTAACTTCTGGAACTGGTCCATCAGCCCCTCCCTTACGAGGAGATCCTCCTTGGGTTTCTAACGTCCTTAACCAGACAGTGCACTGCTTTATCTGAGTACGGGAACGGAGATTCGGAAGTGATGATTGCCCTGGTTTGGGGGAGGGGAGAAGGATGCTGGGAAGGGGTGGTAGTTAGAGGAAGAAAGAGTTAACCATCCCCACCGCTGGTCCTGGGAGTTTTAGATGCCTATGTGAGATGTGTTTCTCAGAGACCACGGGCTCCCTTCCACGCGTGTGCACGAGGAGATGAGGAAAGCCATGGGCTGTTTCACCTGAGTGACACTTTAAGCCTCTGGCCGTGGAGACTCCAGCTGCGCAGCGCAAGCTTAGGCTGTGGGTTCCTGATGAGGCTCGAATAATACAGCTTCCATCACTCAGGCTGAGACCAGAGGCTCTGCAACGGTGCCTGCATTTCTCCCCCAGCAGGGTTTGCAGCAATTATCACCCTGATTGATGCCGCACCATTTCCTCGTTGATTTACAGCGAGCAAGGTGGCTTCCGGTGGGGCCATGTGTTCACGACACAATAATGACTTTCCTTCAGCAAGGGAGTCAAACCGTGTTCTGGGGTGGGAAGGGAACGTCCTAGGGCTGGCTGGACTGGAGCAAATGGACCTTGGTCTTTGCATACCGGAGTGCTGAGGAGAGAGCCCAACCACCGTCTCCAGAGCCTGCAGGAATCTCAGGGCTCAGAAGGGCATGGGCTCTACTGTGTTGCTCAGACTCAGTTTTTCCTCTTGAAGTACAGACAGTTAGCAGGGCATCGCTATGGCTTCTTAGGAGGGAGTTTGGTGGCCCCGTGCTAGCCACTGTGGACCTGTCTCGGCAGGAAGCTGCTGACATGGCTGTCTGTGCCCTTGATGACAGTGCCGTTGTTTAGTCTGAGGCTGTCTGGGACCTCTCCCTCTCCCCACTGCCTTCTATATCCACCCACCCAGAGAGCCTAGAGCAGCGATCCTCACCCTTCCTAACGCTGGGGCCATTTAATACAGTGCCTCATGTTGTGGTGACCCCCTAACCATAAAACCATTCTCATCGTTACCTCACAACTGTAATTTTGCTGCTGTTCTGAATCATGATGTAGACATCCGTGTTTTCCGATGGCCTTAGGCGAACCATGTGAGTCATTCCAACCCCTCTCCCCGCAGGGTCTCGACCCACAGGCTGAGAACCACTGTCCTAGAGCAAGTCGAGCTGGGTTGGGGCAGGAGGAAGAGACATTGTTCTGGGGTTGGGTCAGCTTAATGGGACAGTGTCCAGGATATGTACCCTAAACACTGGTGCATTTATCACGTGTACATTGACAAAAGGTCAATGTCAGGTGTCTTCCTTGATTGCTCGACACCATATTTTTTGAGGCAGGGTCATCATTGCCTCTGAAACTCACTGATTTGACTAGACTGACTGTTCAGTGAACTCCAGGAATCTGTCTGTCTCTCTGTCACATCAGGGTGGAGGTTACAAGTACATGCTGGCCTTTTCCCACTCCAGACATGAGTACTGGGGATCTGAACATAGGTTCTCATGTTCACACCAGTCCTCTGCCTATTGAACTGTCTCTTTGGAGTGTCTCACTCTATAGCCCAGGCTGGACCTGAACTCATGGCAACCCTCCCTCCTGTGTCAGCCCCCATGTG
Source organism: Rattus rattus (assembly GCF_011064425.1). Classification (NCBI taxonomy): domain Eukaryota; kingdom Metazoa; phylum Chordata; class Mammalia; order Rodentia; family Muridae; genus Rattus; species Rattus rattus. Next base: position 24,484,543 of record NC_046169.1, read on the forward strand.
TCTGTGTTTGTTTGTTTGTTTTAAATTTGAGCAGCCCAGCGTGCCAGCCTGTCCACTCATAACTTCCCACACATCTGCTCCTCTGGCCACCCCCCTCCCCCATGACTGCAGATGTTGATGGAGCTTGACAGGGTGTCTTGTCTTTGTGTAATCCCTGTCTCTCTGCAGCCCTTGGGGACCAGCCTCTTGGTTCTAAACCTCGACATTCTGGCCTTGTGTTGAAGGTGACCCAGTGGTGGTAAGTGTGTCATCAAACCAGGCCGAGCTCAGTACTCTACCTGAGCCAGTGCGTAATGGCGTGACTGGGTTGCTAGGTCACGCGTCACCCAGCTTTCCACTTCCAGAGACTTTAAGACAAACGAGAAACCAGCCTTTCATGTAGGGCTCCTCTATGAAGTGACCCCTTGCTGTAGCCACAGGGTCATGGATGTGACATGCTCCTAGACACCTGAAGGAAGCAGGGTGTGTGGAGGGTTTTCCTGGCAGAGGGAACAGCACGTGCAAAAGCCCTGGGGCTTCTGGTGGAAGGAAAAAGAGCGGGAGCATCACAAGGTCACAGCGCAGGGGGTCTTTGAAGAGCTTGGCCACCAAGCTCTGGCATGGATTATAAGGTTGGTTGTCATGGTTAGGAAGGGACAGGGGTTTTGGATCCCTGAACACCTCTGCCTCCCACAGCTCACAGGGCACTCGCTCAGGCACAGTGAGAATCTGTGCTCTTGCGTGGCTGCCTGCCCCACGGGTACTGGGCAGGGAGCTATTCTGGTTATATCGGGTCTAATCATCACAGTACAGTCGCGATCCTCCCTGACCCACGGGCTGAGGCTCAGTCACAGCAATCAGGGCTCTGATTAGTACTGAGTTCACGGAAGTGGGGCTCTGAGATGCTCAATGGGGGGGGGGTGTCTCCCCACCCCTTGCCTTCCAATCACCTCACACATTAGCCTCTTGTGCTATGTGAAATGGGTCCCAGGTCCTGCAAGGACAGAGCCTGATAGGCAGCAGGGACCCAGGGCTCCTAGCAGAAGGTCTAGGTGATGCCCCACACTCTGATCTCAGGTATCTGGAGTAGCTATGAACATCTGCAGACAGTGGCTGACTGATGGGACCCCCTCCCCCATGTTTTTACTGCTCAGATGGGGGTGAGGGACTGTGACTGCCCCAGGCTATTGGCTGAAGCCTCCATTTCATGACTCCTTCCTGCCTAACCTTTCTCTCTGTATACCAAAGACACATAGGTTATATTAAATGTTTGTTATTTAACACTGTGCACAGCTCCGGGGGGGGGGGGAGACAGAGAGAGAAGCTTTGATGGTGTCATCTGATTGGTCAGCTGTCACTGAAGTGAAATTTACAGTTTCTTTGGAAACTCAGTTATGTCACATGATTTTTTTTTCTTTCTTTTTTTTGGAGCCGGGGACCGAACCCAGGGCCTTGTGCTCGCTAGGCAAGCGCTCTACCGCTGAGCTAAATCCCCAACCCCATCACATGATGTTTTGATGTGGCAGACAGCTGAAAGGATATTTTGCTGAAGCAGACACACAAGAAGATGCCTGATGTTTAGAAAAAATAAAATTACCACCCCACAGACAGTGGGAGGAGGCTCTGGCTTCGGTTCACCTTGCATCGGAGCTGCCGATCTTAGCTTGCCCTGACTTTGTAGAGAGTAACTCGCCAAAGAACTTCTTGTGATATTCCGGTGGCTTCTTGCTGTTTCTACAGACTTGGGCCGATTCATGGAGCCTCACAGTTTCTTCTGGATTAAAATGCTGTTGCTGATTCTGTGAGCGGTGCTTGCCGAGTGTTCTGGACTACCGCTGCTGATTTGTGTCGCCGTTTTGCTAGGGGACTTGATTGCTGACAACAAAGATTGGAATAGCCCCAAAGAACAATTTCTAAACAGGTCCACAAGTCCTGTTAACCCTTCTTCTCCACTACCTCTGGTGGGTGCTGGGCTAGAAGGGAGGGTAAAGCCTTTGAGAACCCTGATTAAAGTAGGTTTTGAAAAATCTGAGACTACATCCCCCTCTCTTCAAAAAAGAGCCTCATGGGTCCTTTGAAATTCTGTGTGAATTTTATTTTATTTTCTAGATCTGCAAGGGGGGAGAAGGAGGTCTCTCCATGTTGGCAGGGATGGCTCTGCAGATCGTGTTGGGTAACAGAGAGACATTTATCAACACCAGCCTCCCGACACCAGACATCTTTCCGTGTGTTTATAATTTCTCTCAGTGGTGCTTGCAGCCTTCAGCGTTGAATACCTAGTCTCTCTCGCCAAGTCCCTTCCTAGGTGTGTCGTCGTCTTTGCTGCTATTGAAAGTGGGGTCCTTGCTTAATTTCCTTTGTCGATTGGTCATGTCGTCGTCTCAGAACAAGGCTGGTTGTCACATTCTGTTCGTTCTGCTGCCTTGCTGTCTCCTTCACCCATCCTGACATTTATGGTGGTATTTGGGGTGTTCCCCATGTAAGATCGAGTCACGGACAGATGCATCTCACTCCCAGTCCCCCTCTGCTTCGGTGGCAGAGGGAACAGTGGCAAAACCTCTCTCTTGTGCAAGGCTTTGTTCTGTGGGTTATTTTGGGATGTGTCCTGGGGGAAGGTCTGTTGCCTCAGGAAGAAGGTTTGTTCCTGGGCTGTGGGTGGCACTGTGTCCACCTGGACAACAGGTTCTTCCTGTTCTTGGGTTTCCTGTGACCACTCTGGCTGACCCACCTGATCTTGGAGGTGGCTGCCTCCATCTGCTGCTGAGGTAAGCAGTCATGAGACGCCCTCACTCATGTCAAGGATGCTTCGTCCATCAGTACTTACCTGGCAGGTACTAAGTACCAACATAGTCACACTTTGCACCTCCTGATAAATCCTCTCACACCAGGTCCTTCCTGCCTCCTATGGCAGGTTTTTCCCAGGCGCCTGTTTTGTCAGACACACCCGTGGTTACCTCTGCTGTCCTCTTGGTCACCATCTGTATGGAATACATCTTTCTGTCTTTCCCTTTTAAATCTGCGAATGTCCTTGTGTCGGAAGTGATTGTCTTCATCCTGAATTGGTCCCTTCTTAAAGGAAATGCAGGGACAAAAATGGAACAGAGACTGAAAGGATGGCCACCCAGTGACCCGCCCAACTTGGGATCCATCCCGTGTGTGCACACCAAATCTTGACACTATTACTGATGCCATATTGTTTTGCAGACAGGAGCCTGGCATAGTTGTTCTCTGAGAGGCTCTACCAACAACTGACTGAGACAAATGCTGATACTTATATCCAACCATTGCATTGAGGTCGAGGACCCCTGTGTAAAAGTTAGGGGAAAGATTGAAGGAGCTGAGGAGGATTGCAACCCCATAGGAAGAATAACAGTGTCAATTAACCTGGACCCCTCAGTGCTCCCAGAGCCTAAGCTACAAACCAAAGAACATACATGGGCTGGTCCATAGCCCCAGGCACATGTGTAGCAGAGGACTGCCTAGTCTAGCTTCAGTGGGAGAGGTTGTCCCTAGTGGGAGAGGATGTGTTTCCAGTGGAAACTTGATGCCCCAGGGAAGAGGGATGCTGGTAGTGGTGGGTGGGCAGGTGTGGTAGCACTCTCTCAGAGGCAGGATGGAGGGGGGATAGGGTGAAGAACTGGGGAGTGGAGTGGAAGGGGAGCAACTTTTGGAATGTAAATAAATAAAATAATTTGATGATGATGGTGATGGTGGTGATGATGATGATAAAAGGCAGGTTGAGCAAATGGTGTCGGTCAAGCCAGTAAGCAACAGCGTTCCACACCTGCTGCCAGATGAAGTAGACATTTTCTTCTCCCGCCCCAAATAAATAAAGTGAGTGTCTTCATTCATACTCCCCACACAAAGACTTTTCAAAAAGACAAAACAAAAGAGGTGGGATATGGCTCAGTAGGTAAAGGGTTTACTGTGCAAGCATGAGGATCTGAGTTCGAATCCACATAATCCATACCAAAGCCAGACACAGTAGGACACCTGCATTCCCAGAGCACGATGGGAATCAGGAGACTCCCTAGAAGCTCAGGGAGCAGCTAGCCTGGAGCACGCAGCAACAAGTAAAAGACCCTGCCTCAAACAGGTGGACAGTGAGGACTTCCACCCAAAGTTGTTCTCTGACCTCCACACGTGCACTGGGACACATACAAACACACACACACACACACACACACACACACACACACACACACACGAGACAATAATTATAAGTAAATCTAAATGTAAATTAAAATTAAAAATTAAATAAGCCAGGCAGCCATGACTCATGCCTTTAATCCCAGCACTCAGGAGGCAGAGGCAGGTGGATCTCTGAGTTCGAGGACAGCCTGGTCTACAGAATGAGTTCTAGGACAGCTAGGGTTGCACAGAGAAACCCTGTTTTGAAGAAAAAAAAAGAATGAATAAATAAGTTATTTTCCAGACAGCCTGTGCCTGGGTTTTATTTTATTTCTGTTCAGCCGCTCTGCCTTTAGTTAAGGAGTTTGGTCCTTTTATGTCTCAAAAGAATTGGACAAAAACACACCAGCTGTGCACAGTCCCTGGCTGCTTAACCTTCTGCCTCGTCCCTTTGTTCCCTCCTTCCCTCCCTCGAGGTCTTCCTTGCTGTCCTGTTGATTTTGCAGGACATCCCATGGCATCCCTTCCCTGTGTCTTCAGTAGCACCTCTCACACTTACTGTGGGAACCTCATAAAGCACTTTAGAGCTGTAACATCCTGCCTTAAACCATTAGCAGCCGACTTCAGTCACTCTGCCCTCTCGTGTCCCCTCAGCTTTATATCAGCTCATCACAGGTTACAACTCTTTGTTCTTTATGTCCATTAACACAGAGGCACGGTGGCCTCTCAAAGGCAGGACAAGTGACCTTTCTTTTATTCTTCTCTCTCTCTCTCTCTCTCTCTCTCTCTCTCTCTCTCTCTCTCTCTCTCTCTCTCTCTCTCTCTCTCTCTATATGTGTGTGTGTGTGTGTGTGTTTTATACATGGACAAATTCATGCTCATGTATGTATGGGTACATAGATGTGTGCAAGTATAGATGCCATGTCTACAAGTGCATGCGGAGTGACATTGATGTCACTCTCTTTTGGAGCATCTTTTTTGGTCACTCTCCATTCTATTCTCTGAGGTAGGGTCTCTCCTAGCCGAGAACTTGCTATTCCCGCTGGTCTTAGATAGCTGGCTTGCTTTAGATGTCTCCAGTCTCTGCCTCCTGAGGGATGGGATTACAGGTGCCTGTCCTGTCCGCTCAGCTTTCATGAGAGTCCTGGGGATCCCAACACCAGTCCCCATTATTATTTTTTTTTTTGGTTCTTTTTTTCGGAGCTGGGGACCGAACCCAGGGCCTTGTGCTTCCTAGGCAAGCGCTCTACCACTGAGCTAAATCCCCAACCCCACCAGTCCCCATTCTTACAGGACAATACTTTATACAGTGAACAGACCCTCCAGGGTTCTGATGCAGTCACAAGGTCCCCAGGTCACTTGAGGAACTAGTTGATGAGGAGCCACTGGATGAGGTGAGGAGATTGAGTTTTCCTCCTTGGGAGACTGTGCTGACCCTCAATCACTCACTGTTTATAGACCTAGTATCCATTCAACCCCACACTTTGACACTTGATTGTCGCTAGCATCCTTCAGCACCTGTGAATTCTTTACATATTGATGGGACGCCTTACTCACTCATGTCTTGCAAGCTGTGCCTGGTAGCATTTCTGTCCCTGTCCTGTCTCTAGAGGTAATATCTCATAGTGGATAGATCAGCAAGAAGCTTGAGGCTCAGAATGATGGTTGTGGGAAACTGGTCATTCATTCATCCACTCATTCATTCATTCATTCACTCACTCATCCATACATTCATCTCTGTAGTTTTCATTCAGCCCCAGTGCTCATCCTTCAGATCCCTTCAGACTGGGACTGTTGGGCTCAAATGTCACTAGGGACCATCAAAATGCTGGGCGTAGCAGATGCCTAGATGTGAGCAACAGAGAGGGCTGCATCTCAAGGACAAGAGCCCAACAGATATAAGAGTCAGGATGTTGGCAGCAGCCCCTGTAGTAGTAAGCCAAGCACCCAGTGTTCCCAGGGAAGGTGGGTCTTCCCTAAGTCACATTGGCTGCCAAATCTAGATGTTGCTCAGTACAGAGAAGCTCTCCTAAAACTATCCTGTTGAACATCGAGAAGATGATAGTCAGCTCAGGCATAAGAACCTTCCTCAAGCATCACAGTCTCCGTGGCAACTAGGGTTTAAGGTCCAGATAGGACAAGAGCTCACCTGTGCCCAGCAGGGCTGTGCCAGCTGCAGCTCACACCCTGGCAGCCTGTTGTGATGAGCAATGCAGTCAGTACGGGTTAGCATGATGCTTACTGACACAGGGTATTTCTCAGGGGAGTCCACTGGCTACATGCAAACAAATAAAGTCAGGACCCAGAGGATAGCAGGACACAGGGATCTCATGTCTTGCCCACCTTAGGTCCCTGACTGGTTGACCTTCTCAAGGATCAGCAGAATGTAATAGATTTGGGGAATGGACAGGGGTGAGTTGAGATCTGGGCTCTGGCTTCCCTAGAGCCCTTCTGATGGGACTTGAAATATGGAGGTTCTGAGGATGGTGGCCACTAAGGCTGATCACTTGGCTTTGCATAAGGATGATTCAGCTACACACTCAGGATCACTACCTGAGCGCACTATACACTACTTGCTGTACAATTCCATCAGCTTGTCCAGCTGCACAATATCTGCATTCCTAGTACTCATCACTAACTTGGCCCTCTTCCATGTTCTTCCTGGTTCCTAGCTTGGCTTTGTTTTCAGGGTCACAGTCCTACCTCAGACCTCTATGGCTTTTAGTCATCCATCATCACCCCATCCATCATTTCTCACTTATCCATCTATTTAGCCAACCATCCATCCATCCATTCACCCATCCATCCATCTATCCATCCAACCATCTATCTATTCAACCATTCATCCAACCAACCATCCATCCATCTATCCATCCACACATCCAACCTTCTATTCATCCCTCTACCCAACCATCTATCCATCCAATCATTCATCCAACCAACCATCCATCCATCTATCCATCTACACATCCAACCTTCTATTCATCCATCCACCCAACCATCCATTCATTCAACAAGGCTTGAGTTGCTTCTACATTCTAGGAGCTGCTCTGAGCTCTAAAGTCTATAAAAAAAAATCTCCCTTCCCTATCATTCCCTCCTCCTGGAGCTCCCCTTTGTGGGAGAAGAAACATAGGCCATTGTACATACGAATGAAGAAATGAGGAAGATTTAGAGTTCCAGGGTCATCAGGAGGCAGAAATAGAGTGGATGGCAACATCGGCTGGAGGTTGGAACCACATGGTCCAGCTCTGTGTGTACCTCTATAGGAAGAGCAAAAGATCAAAATGGGACACCATGGCTACAAGGAAGGGTGGAGACTCAGGGTCCTCAGCCAGCACAAGAGAGGAGGCAGCAGAGGGGGTGCCAGGCATTTACTCCACCCTGCATACCTAAGAACTTTGTCCCTCCTCATTCAGCAGTTCCAGATTCAAGACTGAAGGTTACCTAGTAGTTGTTCGGCAGGAGGTGGGGAGGCAGGCATCCTGTCTCCTCCCTGTTCTCACCTACACAATGCATGTCACAAAGCCTGAGATGCAGCACTGATCATCGCAGTGACAGGGACCCTACAACTACTGAGAGCTTCCTAACACTTCAGTGCATACACATCATCCCTGCCATCCCCACACGTGACTTTCAGACTCAGAAGTCACGTGTCTGAGCAACTTCGGCAGCCACGGGGAGGCAAACTGCCATAGAGCCTGTAGAACAACTGTCATGGACACTGGGATGTTCTCATGTGTCCTTGTTACAAATCATGTCAGTCCTTGCTCATTCCCTGGGTGATTAGAGCCAATTTTAAATTACCATCTCCTCATCGTAAGGGGTGATTACCTTAATTTCCACATCGGTAATGCTTTTTGAATTATTCAGCTTTAAAGTTTTTCAAGCCCTTCTCCCGTGTATCTGTGCACATGCAACCCACCAGTGGAGGTCAGTGGAGGTCTGACCAGTGGAGGTCAGAGAGTTCTGTCTACCCTGTAGGTTCCAGGGATCAAACTCGCACCATCAGGCTTAGCAGCAAACATCTTTATCCACTAAGCCATCTTGCCAGCCCCTGAACTGTTCTGCTCTAAAATACTCTGATATAGTGCCTCATAAAACCCAAAGTACCAGATTACCCTAAAATGATGGGTGGGCAGTGTCAGGAATGCCCAGAATATGATATGTGGGGGTCTTAGTTCCAGCTCAGTGAGATGAATTCCTAAGGAGCAGTCTGGAGAGAGAGGTACTTCTGAATTCCATCTGGACCCTCCCTCAGAAAGATGTTTCAGGGTTCCACCTTACCAGTGAGGGGCCCTGCCAGCTTCTTTTCTATGTCTGCTCAGGAAGGGTGATGGATGGAGGAGAGGACGTGACGACCAAGCGGAGTGGACATGGCTGTAGCTTAGGCACATGGGACAAAGGGTATCCTTGCTAGTATTAGTCAGGGTTTTCTATACTCACAGGACTTATGGAATGAATATATATGGAATGTGTACACACACACACACACACACACACACACACACACACACACACACACACACAAAGGGAATGACTCATAAGCTGCAGTCCAACTAATCCAACAATGGCTGCCTGTGAACGGAAAGTCTAAGAATCCAGTAGTTTCTCAGTCCCACAAGGCTGGGTATCTCAGCTAGTCCTCTGTCTTTTGCTGGAATCCCAAAGAAGTAGGTTCCAATGCCAGTAAATGAATGGATGTGCTAGCAAGACAAAGACAATCAAAGAGCAAAACCTTCCTTCTTCATGTTGTTATGTAGGCTTCCAGCAGGTGTGAACCTAATTAAAGGTGTGTCTTCCCCTCCCAAGATCCAGGTCAGAGGTGTGTCTTCCTACCTCTGAGGTCCCGACTATGGATTCATCCATTTCAAACCAAGCAGAAAATCTCTCAGGGGTGTGCCATCCATTTCTCAATTGCAGTTCATTGCAGATATGGTCAAGTTGACAACCAGGAGTAGCAATCATACTACTTTCTTTACTGGCTTCTGGGCTGTGAGTGCGTATACTGAATTCCATGTCACAGGAGTTCTGAGTCATAGACAATTTGAAGATGACATTTATGGGCTCCAGGTGGAGCCTTCTGAGCTGACCACCATGTCGGACCAAGTGTCAGTTGAGCCCTTTCATCTTTTGTGCTCAGTCAGGAACGTGTCTCAGGATGGGACAGTCCCTCCTGGTTTAGAGTTGAGGAATCTTAGGCACAGGCAGGTTAGGAGTCTGGACCAAGTTGACCTAGGATGTCTTGAAGGCAATATGCCTTCAAGAAGACCCACTATTGTGTGACTCCCTCTCCTCTGCATTGGGGACCTGGGTCAGCCTGAAGTCAGGTGAGCTCAGCTGCACGCTGAGCATTGGTGTCAGTGTGGGTCACTCTGCTGCCCTTGCTCTCCCCCTTCCCGGCTGTCTCTGTCTCTGAGTCCCTTGCAGGAGACTGGATGCTCTACTTAGATCTGGCTCAGGCCTGTCCTGACTCCAAATGTTGGATTCCACGAGGCAAGCTTGTCGGTAGAGAACAGAAAAGTCACGTGGCTTAGGCTTGGCAGAAGTTGACATGGTGCACAGGTTGCCCTCATTTGACCCCGGTTGGAGCCGCCTCTGCTATGCTAGGAACGAGGACACAGTTTCAGGGAGACACTTCTGTGTTCCATTTAGTCACCCGATTCTGAACCAAGAAGGCTGCACAGCTGGCGCAGAGGCCCTGGGGCTCTGGGATGAATCTTTCATGGGGTGCTGGGCCCAGGGGCTCCGTTCCATGTTCCCGCATGGCTGTCCCTGCTCTCTTGGGTCCTGCCATCTGGGAGAGGAGCTGCTCCTACAGCAAAGGAGGGCAGGGCTTCTGTTGCTTCTTTCTTTGTCCCTCTCTAGCAAGGCTGGCCCAACCCTATGTGGCTCCACAGTACCCTGTTCTTCCCTGTAGGGGACTGGTCACCTGTAACTATCCCTCAGGCTACATGTCCCCAAAGGTCATAACCAGCTCTGAGGGGGCTGAGAGGAGACACCATCACCATCCCATTAAGAGTTTCAGATTGTAAAGTGCAGTTGTGGTGAGAGTTAGACTTTAGGGTTAGAGTCAGGGTTGAACCCAGCTCTCCCCTCTCCTGATGCTGTTGTCAGGGTCCCGTGTGAGTAGACAGCAGAGTGTCTGGCCTGGGGTCCTGAGTCGCTATGTGGGGAATCAGTGAGACCTTGCTTAGGAGACACAGCTGAGTCACAGGCTTCCTTGTTACTACAGCACAGCACAGCCCACCCTGACTGATATATACCACCTTCCCCTGAGGCAATGGTCTCAGTTGTCAGATGAACTGTGGGAACAGACAGGGGGACAGCACAGGGCGCTCATTTACATCACCACACACAACAGTGGGGTCAGTGGTTCCTCTGAAATGACTGTGGGTGTAAGGGTCAGCATATCCTGAAGTTCCGTGTGAGCAAGGGCTTCACTGCCCAGTGGATGACAAGAGGGTCTGGGGAGGCAGGGCTGGCTTGGTCCTGGTTTAAGGAGAGTGTGCTTTGTTTCCCAGGCAGGAGACAGGACATTTCTGAAGCTCTTGATCTCTTTAAAACAAAACAAAACAAAAACAAAAACAAACAAACAAAAAAAACTTCCTCCCTCAGAAGCCACAAGCCCGAGAAGCTTGTTCATTTTGTAACTGGATGAAATCGGGTGCGGCGTTTCCACGGGGTTGCTCTAATTCATGAGGCCTCTTGTACATCTTTCCTCTCCTCGTCAGAGAGCTTTGATTCATGAACTTGTTTCCGGGATACATGTGATTGACAGAGAGAACAGAGAGGATGACATTTCTGAGATGAGCATTGGAGATCCTGTGCTTCTGTCCTGCAATTGGAAGGCCCTACCCTACACAGAGCCAGCAGGGTGGGCCAGTGTCTCTGATCACCCGGGTCTTCAGAGCTCGGCCCTGCACTGCCCTTGGCTGTCATGGCCTTGGGGAAGAGGTGGTTTTTGCAGGGGGAAGGTCCACCCATTAAGGACGTAGGTGCTTCTCTAGCCTCCTGTAGGGTCTCACTGGTTTGAGGTCATAGTCCTGGGGTGTAGAGGCTGAAGCAGAGAGGGGGCAGATACTCTGAGACACCCTAAATCCAGGTTTCAAGAACTTCGTCATCTTCGTCCATGGCACCTGACCCCCTAGAACAGTATTTGTTTTCCTTTTTTTGTGATGGGGTTTTTCTGGTGCAGCCCTGGCTGTCTTGGAACTAGATCCATCTGCCTCTGCCACCCCGGTGCTGAGATTAAAGGCGTGTGCCACCACTGCCTAGCTATACTTGACAAATGCAGTCTAAATGCAGATGTAAGATCATTTCCCTCATGTGATAAGTCACCTCAGAGACACCCGGTTCTCCTGGGGGCGGGAGTCTGGAGCTAGGCAGACAGACTGTGACTTAGAATGCCTGGGGGAAGGAGCTCTCAGGGTCTGAGGTGAGTGAGGTGAGGAAAGCCATATAAAAGGAGAGAGCGAGGCTTTGAACATAGTAAAGCCACCTCAAAACCTCAGCCTCCTCTCTAAGCCCTGGACTTCTGCCTTCCTACCTTCCCAGCACCCCAGCAAGCCAGTGAGGGTTGCTGTTGAATACGTGGCTATCAGTCCACACGTCACCAGCACGTGAGCTGCTGTCACAGACATCACTCTGGAGGCTGCCTTGTCAGAGGAGAAGATGGTGACCCAGGCTGGGAAAACAGGAGGCTGTGATCTGGGGTGCAGGAGTCCAGGAACTGGTGGGCAGCATCTCCAGCGCCATCATGGGCTAAGTCTGCTCCCAATGAATCCAGCAAGCTCCAGGAAGTATAAGGCAAGTAGACGCCAGCTGGAGCCCACATACCACTCTCAGAAGCTGCCAGTGTGCAGAGCTCATTTTCAGGAGGTGGCTGGGCTGTGTCTCCTCCCATCTGTGACCTCACCTGCAGAGCTCCGCTGAATCCCAGCCAGAGAAGCTCCTCTTGACCCCAGATCCCCAGAGCCCAAAACACTCCAGCTCAAAGCAGTCTGGGGGAAAGGCATTAAAATGGAAATTGCTACCACAATGGCTTACTTAGATTGCCTCTCTGCATTTGCTTTAACAAGCCCACGCCTGGAACTCTGTTAGTGGAGAAATCTCCACTGGTTGTGGGTGGGCAGAAGGAGACACAGGTGAGAGAACTCATTTCTAAGCACCGTGGGAAGAAAAGCCTTTATTCCACCCTCTCAAGTTCAGTGTCTGGAGACGTGTGAATTAAACTGGCAAATATGTTAACTGGAGACCAAGCGCTTTTTAACACCCAAATGCACAGTGAGGTTTGAGGGCTTAGATGCAGCTGGGTGGTGGCGTGGAGTGTGGAGGGGCACTTGGGAGAAAACACAGAGGCTCTGTTGAAGATCAGCTCCCCCACTGCAAGAGATCAAAGGGAGCCATGGTGGTTAGGACTCGAAATGGGATGGGAGGAGGACACATGGATTCCTAGAGAGAGGACGATGTTCCCAACTGTCTGGGTACCATCTCCAGTTGCTGTGGTAGAACGCTGTGACAAAAGCAACTTAAGGGAGAAGGAGTCTCTATTTTGTCTCACAGTTCAAGGACACTGCTCATCATGGTGGGGAGGTGACAGAGGAAAGGCGGCGGGGGGGCTTGAGGCATAGTCAAGAAGCAGAGTGACAAATGCTTGTATTGTCCTTTTTGTATAACCCAGGTTCCCCAGGCCAAAGGATTGGTGCTGCCCATAATGGTCGGGCCTTCCTATCTTAGCCCAGTATAGATAATTTATCACAGGCATGCCCAGACACCCAGCTCCCAGATGATCTCCAATCACCAAACATTGGAAATTGAGATTAGTCATCACACCAGTCTTCTTCATGGCCCCCTGTGACCAAGTTGACTATTGCTGGACAAGAATCCATGAGCAAAGGAGACTTAGCCTTGGAGGTATATTTCCTTGGGGTGGAAAGTAGTCAATCACAGGAACTAAATGTGGGGGTGCAGGAATAGCAGTAATTGGTACATTACAAGAAGTATTTATGGTGGGCCCTGCCTAGTTTCGAACCCTGTCATGTCACCAAGTCTCTTGTTCGTGGAATGAGGCACGATTATCCTCTGTGTCAATATTATCACCACCATCGCCATCTTAGCTGTCAACATGGTCACCACCATCACCATCATCACCACCACCATCACTAGAATCACCATCACCAGCAGCCCATTATTGTTAGAATCAACATCATCACCATCATTATCAACATCATCACCACCATCATCATCAACATCATCATCACCATCATCACTGCTGTCACTGCCATCATCAACATCAGGACCATTGTAGCCCTGCCTGTTCTCAGACTCTCCACTCCCTACACAGCCGAAACTGGGTCACTGAGATCCGCCCCCCTTCCCCTTATTCTTGGAACATGGCTTTGTAGTGACTTTCACAATCCATGTATGAATTTCTCAAAATGAGGTCTATGTTGCACCGAGGAGAGCGGATCGTTGTTTCGTGCTAGGCTTCCTGCTAAAGCTTGTGGCTGGTCCCTCCTCCCTTTTGTCCGGCATCTTTGTCTCTCTCCGGTGAGCTGTGCACACACACCCCACAGTGGAGCAAGGCTCGCTTGCTCACATGCACGTCTTGCTGCTCTTTTAAGTCAAATCTTAGTTAATTCTTGAATTGGCTATTTCTAATAAGAAAGATACTTTTGCCTCTGTGACTGTGTGTGATGCTGGTTAATTCAGTTATACATATACATATATACATATCAATATATATATCAATATATATATCAATATATATATATCAATATATATCAATATATATATCAATATATCAATATATATCAATATATATCAATATATATATCAATATATATCTATATCTATATCTATCTATCTATCTATCTATCTATATATCGAAAGCCCTGTCTTCTGCAAATGCAAATGCTGGTGAATGGGTTTCTTCCAGTTGGGGTTTGTGTTATTTACTTCTAGTCTTCTGCAGTTTCCAGAACTTTCACCAAATGTCCCTGACCACAACACCTGGCATCTTTACTGTACCCCCCGACTTCTGACAACCTGCTTCTGACGGCCTGCTGTGTGACTGATTCTCTCTCCCGGCTGTGGGACATCACACACTGACGAGGCCTCGGATTTCATTCACACATATTGTCACAAAAAGTCACACCCAATTTCTGGTGATAAGGAAAGAAGGCTGGACAGATTCACCCAGAACTGGGTGAGTAGGTTTAGAATGTCTCTCCACTTCCTTGTACATCATGTTAGCTTCTCAGCCTCTATAGCATGTTAGACCCACTCTCCAGGTCCTCTGAGGACCCCAGGGCCCTGTGCAGGGTCATGCTCATACAGGTTTGATGGACGTGTGGTAAACTTATCTATGATCTCCTGTGACCAGCCTCAGTCTGTGGATCCCTTTTTTTTTTTCTTTTTCTTTTTCTTTTTTTTTGGAGCTGGGGACCGAACCCAGCGCCTTGTGCTTCCTAGGCAAGCGCTCTACCACTGAGCTAAATCCCCAACCCCTCAGTCTGTGGATCTCAATGGCCTCAGGTTTGCGGATTGTGGAGGTGTCACACACTCAGGGTGAAGTCAAGTTTCCCAGCCTCTGACTGGAAGCATCTTCTAGGTGGGCACCACTGTGATTGTGCATCTTGAGTGTCCCAGGCACTGCTCACCAGGGGCAGAATCCCAATGCCCATCTAAGAGGAAGAGGAGAGGAAGAGAGAGGAGTGTGTGTGTGTGTGTGTGTGTGTGTGTGTGTTTGTGTATATTTGTGTATGTGATGTTTGAATGATGTGTGTGTGATATGTAGTGTGTGTATATGTTTGTGTGTAGAGTGTTTGTGTGGTGTGTATGGTATGTGTGTTGTGTATGTATGTATAGTGTGTGTGCTATGTTTGGTGTATGTGTGTATGTTTGTGTGTGTGTGTGTATGTGGGGTTTGTATGATGTGTGTGTATGATATGTGTATGTGTGGTGTATATGGCATGTGTGTTGTGTGTGTTTGTGTGTGTGTAGTGTGAGTGGTGTGTGTATATATGTTTGTGTGTGTTTGTTTATGCAGTGTTTGTATTATGCGTGCGTGTGATATGTGTATGTGTGGTATGTATGGTATATGTGTTGTGGTGTGTGTGTATGTGTGGTCTGGTGTGTGTGATGTGTGGTGTGTTTGTGTGTCTGTATGTACAGTGTATGATATGTGTGTGTATTTGTGATATGTGTTGTGTGTGTACACTTGTGTGTGTTTGTGTGTAGAGTGTTTGTATGATATGTATGTGATATGTGTATGTGTGGTGTGTATGGTATGTGTGTTGTGTGTGTATGTGTGGTGTGGTGTGTATGATGTGTGTGGTGTACATGTGTATGTTTGTGTGTGTGATATGTGTGGTGTATATGATATGCGTATTGTGTGATATGTTTGTGTATGTGGTATTTGTATGGTGTGTGTGTGTGTGTGTGTGTGTGTGTGTGTGTGTGTATTGGACTTGGAAGTGGTGTGGAAGGACAGAGAAGATCCTGAGGAAGGGGTGAGTGTTGCTACAAGGAAGATCAGCTGGGTGTTATAGGACGAGCTTTCAGAGAAGGTCCTGAAATGAAGACCTACCTCTCAGGAAGGTTCTAGGTCCAGACCTCTCTCACTTGCATTTCTCAGTCCCCCGCATGCAACGACTTCTTCCCAGCTCCATTCCCACCTCTGCTCCCTGGACATTCTACACGTTCTACGACAGCATCCCATGTTGGTCCCTCTTCTCTTCCTGAAGAACATGTTTGCTGACGGATACTCACCACTCTACTGATTTACATCTATTTAGGGATCCAACTGCTGTCTCTTCAAACTAAAAAACCAGCTGACTCTGTGTCTTCTTGTGGTCTTCTCGACCCCTCCTGTTCGCTCATCTCTATCCCCCACTCTTCTGAGCCACCAATCAAGGAGCACACAGGGGCTAGACCCAGGCCCCCTACATGTTTGTAACGGATGTGCCACTTGGTCTTCATGTGGATCCCCTAACAATTGGAGCAGGGGGCTGTCTCTGACTCTGTTGCCAGCCATCGGATCCCCTTACCCTAAGTGGGCTGCCTGTTTGGACCTCAGTGGGAGAGGATTTGCTTACTGGGACTGGATGTCCCAGGGTCAGGCAGTACCCAAGGTGGCTTCCCCTTCTCTGGGGAGGAGGGAGATAGTAGGAAGAGAGGTTAGTAAGGGTGGGATGGGATTGGAAGGAGGCTGGGGGTGGGGTGGGGATGTAAAGTGAATGAACGAATGAATGAATGACCGAACGAATGAATAGAACAGAATAGCTACATTTTATAATAAAATAACTGAAAATAAAAAAGCCAGGCTGATGCATGACTGGTCAATACGCCTTCGTTTTTGACAACATTGAAAACACCTCCCACAAAGACTTTATAGCTACCAGGACTCCGTAAGGGCACTGGCGCTCAAGCCCCAGGGTAACGTCAGAAGCAAACAAATGGAAGGATGATTCCAAACCCTGGGGTCTCAGCAGTGACAGGGACGGTCAGTTCTCTCTAGAAGAAGCAAATGGCCTGGCTGACTCGCAAAGGCTGAACCGACTCAGGGCCATGCAGACCAAGTTCTTGCCTCCTGTTCCACTCCTCTGCTTGGCCCTGGTTCCCCGGGACCAGCAGAATGCTCAGAACCGTGGTCCATCTGAGATGGGCCTCCACGCCAAGCTGTGAATGATGTCACTGGGTAGGCTCTATCTCCCTTCTCTCCCAGCCTTGCAGTGGACACCTTTGTCACAGGAAGTGTCACACGAAGAGGGACATGACCCAGCTACCACATCTGTCTGTGTCATCCTATGTCTACATATTAATTAATTAATTAATTATTAAACACTTATGAGTGTTCTGTCTTCACATGCACCAGAAGAGGGCATCGGATCTCATCACAGATGGTTGTGAGCCACCAAATTGGTGATGGGATTTGAACTCAGGACCTCTGGAAGAGCAGTCAGTGCTCTCAACCGCTGAGCCGTCTCTCCAGCCCCTCTGTTGGCATTATTAACTCTCGCACTCACCCATTGCCTCCCGGGAAGTGCCTTCAGGAATCTCTACCATTCTGCAAATAGACAAATGGAGGCTCGGAGTGGTCTCTGTGTGCTTTGCAGCCTGCCGTGGACCTGCACGCTTGTCCCCGGGCTGTGTTCCTTCTCGTCGCTCAGGTTCCAGATGTGACTTTAGCTGACATCCAACCCTTGAGCCCATCGGGAGCTCAAGGGATCCTGCCTTTGACTCTCACTGTCTTACTCGTCCAGCTGTCTGGGATGCCCATCAGCGCCTCCCCATCCTCTGCAATCCTAGAGGTCTCCCATGGCTATGGCCTGTTCTGTGGGCAACTCCCTAGCTTCAGTCTCTCATCTGGTCACCAGTGACTCCTCAGGTCTTGCAGGTTTAGCAGCTCAAGGTGAGATTTGAATCTCACAGGTCCCCGGGAAGCTGCTGATCCCTCAGAGATGGATCAGTAGGAATCCATGAATGGAAATCAGACAGCTACACAGTGGAAACCTGTGGCTTATCAGGGCTCCAAGCCTTTAGGACTCACGGACTCCATCTGGTACATGTGGGCTTTGTGGTGTCTTTGAGCTCCCTAGGCATCCTCAAGGGCCCTGGAAGAAGGAGCCCTTTGAATCTCTCATATTGCTTACTCAGATACCCTTGGGCTTAACCAATACTGGGTGGGCATGGTAAGTCTTGGTAATAGTGAGCTCAGCAGGCAGATTCTAAGGCCAGGTCCTAGCAGAGCACACAGCAATGTCTGGATATCCACAGCCCAGGATATCCCTCTGTCCCAATCCTTAGGGACAGCCCTAAGGCAGGAAGTAGTTCCCTTCTAGATGCCACAGTCCCTGGAACCATTTTGTTTGTGGTATAGTCTCTAGCCTATCTGGACTCAGATGAGACACGACTATTCCCCCTTTAGCTGGGCTCAGAGAAGGGAGGGGAGGAGAGACCACTGAGGGCTCTATGCAAATTAGATGCAAATGAGCAGGCTATGTTGGATCTGGATGGCTTGTTATCCCTGGCTACCTTCCCACTGGGCAGTGAACCTGCAGTAATTTCCAATGCTCGTTCGGTTTCTGGGAAAAGCAGCTCAGCAGCCAGAGCTGTCTTGGGTCCTGCAGATTGAGGCTGGGCGCCCCCAAGTGCTTGCTGGGGGTGGAACGTGTATCCCTATTCCCCAATCTTCAGTATGCATCTCATAGTCATGCTACTCTTGCATGACTGGATGCCTCCATTGACCAGTGCAGGACACAAGAGACTCACTGAGGGACACAGCAGATAGGACATTGGGCAGGAGTCTAAAGATCACGGGGAAACCTGAGTTCCGTTGATTTACATCCATGTAACCATAAAACAAGTGGGGAAGAGAACACACATCCTTGTCCCTCCCTGCGCTTCTTGGTACAGTGTCACTGACCTGGCTAGTTTATTGTCAAGGTGGCACAAATTAGTTATTTGGTAAGAAGGATTCTCAAAGAAAATCTTCATAAGATTTTTCCTGTAGACAAGACCATGGGAGCATTTTCTTAATTAGTGACTGGTGTGGGAGGGCCCAACTCATGGTGGGTGGTGCCATCCCTGGGCAGGTGGTCCCAGGTACTATTAGAAGGCAGGCTGAGCAAACCATGAGGAACAAGGTAGTAACCAATGATCTCCTGTGGCCTCTATATCAGTTCCTGCCTCTAGGTTCCTGTCCTGCTTGAGTTCCTGCTCTGACTTCCTTCAATGCTGGATTGTGATGTGGAAGTATAATCAAGATAAACTCTCCCTCACCCCCAAGTTGCTTATAGTCATGGTGTTTTATCACAGAAATAGGAACCCCAACCAAGACAGTCACCAAGACAACACATCGGCGTGCCAGTTGGTGATATTTGAGACAAAAGGAAGCAGATAACCTCTGGATGTGTGGTCAACAATGCCTCCAAGGGTCTTAACCATGGTACTGACTGACCTCTAGCAAGGGAAAGCAGGAAGGATGAGAATTAGTACAGGGGCTGAGCTGGACCAAACTTAGGGGGACAAGACAGGAGCAAACCAGGAGACTAAAGGGGACATGGCAGAGATCACAGCTAGGCTGAGGTCTGTGGAATGCATAGGGGTAGTAGCAGAGTGATGCAGAGTGGGGTGCAGGATGGGGTGCAGGGTGGGGTGCAGGGTGGGGTGCAGGGTGGGGTGCAGGGCAGGCTGCAGTGTGGGGTGCAGGGCAGGATGGAGTGCAGGGCAGGCTGCAGGGTGGGGTGCAGGGCAGGATGGGGTGCAGGGCAGGCTGCAGGGTGGGGTGCAGGGTGGGGTGCAGGGCAGGGTGGGGTACAGGGCAGGGTGGGATGCAGAGTGGGGTGCAGGGTGGGGTGGGGTGCAGGGTGGGGTGCAGGGCGGGATGCAGGGTGGGGTGCAGTGATGATGACAGGGATGAAGGCATGCATCAGCACAATAAAAAAATCGTTTGATGAGTCTGGTCAGGCTTTCTGTTGCTGGACTCCCCCAGTTCCATTTTGCAGACATGGAGTTGAGGCAATGGTAGGCACCATCTCTCACTAACAAGCCCCTCATCTTTAAGTTACCCTGTCCAGGGCTCTGGGCATTTTCTGGTGATCCCAAGAACTTCTCACAGTTCCCAGTGATCTCCCAAAGTGGGACTATTTCATCATTTGTTACTGATAACAGCAACACACCCTAATTCAACACCCTAATTCAGCACCCTTATTCAACCCCAAGGGGAGCAGTAGGTGGCCAGGAACTGAGAATTCTGATTTATTTTCTTCTCTGGGCCGTGCCTCCGGGGTAATGTTACTCTTAGGTATCTCCTGTCTGGGTTCCCACTGGCTGTCCTGTGTGCACACCTACCATGCATTCTGTACAATAGGAATTGGTCCTGGCGTGTGATTGGTCCTGGTGAAATGAGACTGGGGGAGGAGCCGGGAGCTGACTGTCTGAGAACTGGCCCTGTGGTCTGCCCCTGGACTGGGAAGGATCTCAATCTCTAGGAAGGGTGCATTCTTAGGGTGCTGGAATAGGCATCAGGGTAAAGGCTTATGGGTGGAATTCACCCCCAAAGCTGACTGCTTTGCTGTGGAGAAGCACAGTCTGGCAGGGGAGAGATCTCCAGGCTACACAGCGTACAATGTGCAGGCAATGGAATCCCTCAATCTGTAACCACCTGCTCAATTGCCCTTGAAGGTGCCAGTCTCTGGGTCACAAGTCAGCTGAGGAAGGAGACACCTGGGGTGTGAAGGATGCTTGCGAGGGCTCTTTCCTTCCTACCAGAGCCTGCCAGGAGCTGAGGATCTCCATGGAGCAGCAGACAGTGTTGTAAAAGTGTCCCCGATGATAAACTGAAATGCGCAACTGTAAAGTCTTCGGGAAACACACACAGTAAAGCAATTAAAGTGACGTCCTGCGTTTGGTCCCAAGGATGGGATGGATGAGGACCGGTGAGGACATTCATCCTTTACAATAAGTGTCATCTGACTATTAAAAATTAATTCACCAAGTTACAGTCAGCTCCTGGGGACACATCTAAATCATCTGAGCCATAAGGATCTGCTAATCTAGGACTCCATCCTCATCAGCACAGGGAAGATCTGGTCTTGGCAGCTGTGGTGCTGGGGCTGTCTACAGTCCACGGGGTCTTCAGAGACAGACATAGAGACAGGTAGACAGACAGACATACCAATATAGCTCAGTGTTCTTGCTCCTCTCTCTAACATAATCCTCTCTTAAAAGGGTGTTTTTTGGGCAAGCATAAAGGGAGACTGGGCTCAGACCCTCCAGGTTCTTATCTCAGATCCTTTGCCTGGGACAGAGGGACAAGAGAGTATGATGAGGCCCCATGGAAGATGCTCAGCCCCTGTGACACTCCCCCTGCCCTTGGTCTGTTGGCATGAATTCTGTGACTGGACTACTCTCCATCCTGTGAGTGCTATGATTGATGCTGACTGGTTCACTCTCCTCTGAGGGGCCCATGCTCCATCCTGATTAGCCTGGCCCACACTCCAGTCTGTATTTCCCATGGCCCATCTTGATTGGCCCAGGTCTATCCTGCTTGCCCATCCCTTTCATTCTATTTGGTCCATGCTGTATTTGACAATCCAGGATCCTGAGGTGTGTTGTCCCAAACAACATGTTTTCTGTTTTATAAAAAAAAGAAAGAAAGGGAAGCCAAGGATATGTTTAGTAGAGGTGCAGTATGGTTCGGGGGAAGGGGGTGCCTCTGCGGCGCTATGCGAAGGCATTCCTTTCCCCTGAGGTACCAGCCATATGATGGATGTATTCAGGGCATGGGGAGGGAGTTGGGGAAGGAGCACACACACACACACACACACACACACACACACACACACACACACACACAGAGAGAGAGAGAGAGAGAGAGAGAGAGAGAGAGAGAGAGAGAGAGAGACAGACAGACAGACAGACAGACAGACAGAGGAGGAGTAGAGGCTGGCTATGAACACATGGAGAGAGGGGGGAGGGGAATGGGGAGAGAAGCAGCAGAGAGGGAAGAGAGGAAGGGAATAAGAAGAACAAGAGAGAGAGGAAGGGGCAAACGGCCCCTCCTATAGTGAGTCAGGCCCACCAGGCTGTTGCCAGGTAACTATAGGGGCAGAGCCTAGAAGAAATGCTAACAGCAGGTATCACAGACCTGGAAGGAGTTGGGAATCCTCCCACCCCTCACCTCTTTGCAGTACATCCCTAGAGGAGAGACTCTAGGGCAGAGCAGGAGTGTGGCCTCCTTAAGTCAGTGGAAGCTTTTCCTCAACTCTCTCCAGGGAGAAAGGACTCCTGAGGGTCAGGCTAGGATCTGAGGGGAAGTTCATGGTCTCTTCAAGCCTGAAGCTCCCTGCACTGACACAGTCCTGCCCGTGGCCTGCCATCTCCTTCATCGAGGGCAGGACTCTGTTCCAGGAGTCGCTCCTTGCTGTTGCCATCCAGGGACAGACTGTTCAGTCCTGGAATCTCACCCTGAACTTGATTTATAAAAACCAGGTGGGCATGTTCCCTGACTGTCCTCTGAGGCTGAGATCTCTTTCCCATGCTCCACCCAAGATGGAGCCTTCCAGAGTCTCCCTGGAGAGGCTGGCTGCTTCATAGAACCTCGCAAGTCAGCTGTCCAGGAGTGGGACAGGAGAGCAGGGCCTCACATGTGTCCACTCCAGCTGCACAGCGCCCGAAACCCCCAAGCAGCAGCTGTTCTCTAGGTGAGAAAAAGAACTGAGCATGGAGAGTTCCCAGTCAGCCCAGGCTCAGGACCCAGCAGCCTCAGAGCCGCTTGGTTCTATTATCTGTAACACAGGCCAATGGTGATGGCATCTGTGCTGTGGGGAGCATGGGATTGCGGTCCTGGGGACTCACATAGACGGTGATTAGAATCCTGTGCCAGGACGTGGCACGGGGAATAGGCAGCAACCACAGTGCCTGCTGGTGCCACCCGCAGTCATTTACACCAGTGGCAGAACACACATCTGCCCAGATACAGAAACCTAGCATCCGGGTTCCCTCCCAGACCGGCTGCTTGCTGTCAGACAGAGTCTGCCATATGTACTCACTATGATTTGAGAAGTAACTTTTGACTTGTGACCCAGGGGCATCGAATTCACACCAGACCCGACTTCATGGGACTTGTCAGTTCTCTGCTCTCTCAGGTGTCCACACTCACATTGTGATCCTGTGCTCCAGGTCCTGGATGACTCAGGCCACTGGGCACTGACCCGTGTATGCAGCTGGCTTCCCTCTCTTGGCATAGTGTAAGTGCTTCCTCAGCACCCAGCACCTTTCATGGGTAAGGCTTTGAGGAGCAAACTGGCGTGTGGTCAAAGCCTTGGCCCAGAGGAAGAGTGTGGATTTTTTTTATACACAAACCTGACCCATGCCCTTGATACACAGGGCAGTGAGTTCTATTAACCTCAAGTCCCATCTCAGACCAACTCTGTGACTGGAGAGAGAGAGAGAGAGAGAGAGAGAGAGAGAGAGAGAAAGAAGAAGAAGAAGAAGAAGAAGGAGGAGGAGGAGGAGGAGGAGGGAGAGGAGGAGGAAGAGGGAGAGGAGGAGGAAGAGGAGGAGGGGGAGGAGGAGAGGAGGAGAAAGAGTTCAATATTGTGAGAATGCCATTTCCAACATCCTCCCCTCCCCCCAAAAAGGTCCAATTAACATGGAGGCATGCTGGAACAGCACTGGGTCTCTAAGCCTAAGAGGGAGGAGTTGCGGCTCCAACGCAGAGGACCTGGATCTGACCTTAGCCAAGTCAGCACCCAGATCAATCCCGAAACACTCTGGGACTATAGGATCATGGAAAGTGCTAGAAACCGAAGGCCATCTGAGATGTGGTCATAGGGATGACTCAGACTGCAAGGGAAAACTGTGTTGGGGCTGGTGGGTCCTGCCTAGGACCAGAAACACAGATGCCAGTGCCACACTGAGACAGAGAGAGTCCATCGCCCATGCTGATCAGCATCAAGGACAGCAAGGTCTCTCCTGGATCAGTCACCCTTCATTCCTTCATCAAGCGGGAGCGACTGAGAGGATTCCTGTAGTCAACTATTAATATTGATCACGTGTTTGCTCTCATGCCATTGGTCGGAGGAAAGAGACTTTGCACCCTGCGTCGTCTTAGTTGTTGAGCAAAAATGACCTGAGACCTTCTGCATACACTGCCTCCAAATGCGTCAAGGGCATTGTGTGGAATGCAAGACTGTAATTTCTCAGAGGAGAAAGGGAGCCATTTCTTCGACCTTGGCATAGGGGGATGCTGATCGCGAGAGCCGTAGAGGAAAATCAAAGTTAAAATCCTTCGCTCTGCAGAAGACTCTATTAAGAGAGTGACAGGCCAGCCACAGCTGGGCAGGAAGCATCTGCAATTCATATGTGACAATGCACTTGTGTGCAGAACATAAAAATAACCTCGGGCGCGATAGCAACCAAACAAAGACCCCAGTGTTCTTTAACTGCCAAGTGTTTCGCATAGACGTTTTCCTCCGCCGCCGGGTACAAGTGGCAACCGCACACGGGAAGAAGTGCTCAGACTCACGAGTTAGGAAGAAACTGAGGGGGAAGCTGCCGGCGGTGGCACACACATTGATAGGGTTAAAGGTCAACCTGGTAGGATCTCATACCACCTGGTAGATCTCTGGGCATGCATGGGCATTGCTTAGAGTACATTAGTTGATGTGGAAAGACTTGCCTGAAACCCTGGACTCCGAATAGGTGAGGGAAGATGGTCAGCAGCATGAATTAATCCCTCTCTGTGTGTTGAGCATGGATAAAATGTAACAGGTCATCCTCCTGCTCCGACACTGTACTTTCCCTGCTTGTGTTCAAGGCTTCCTCACCACAAAGGGCTGTGTCCCTCTTCCCCCAAGCCCCTTTCTTTCTTGGGTTGCTTGAACCATCTTACTGGATATTTTTTAAAAAATGAGAGAAAAGGAAATGCCAGTGTCCGATAGGGCTGTGGTTGTGGGACAATAAGAAGTCTCTACACGGGTGTTCATTTGGTGCAAGCCCTGCTGTTTCTGATGGATTAAATACCTCTCGAGAGTCATAGCCCCAGGCCCCCACTCAAAAGGAATAAAGATGGATGACTACACCGGCCTCTGAGTGGAGAAAGCGGTGAGGTGGGAGGGTGGGTGGGGGATCACCCTTGTAGAAGCAGAGGGAGGGGGTGGGATAGGGGGTTTGTGGAGGGGAAACCAGGAAAGCGGATAACAGTTGAACTGTAAATAAATAAAATATCCAAAATAAACATAGGAACAACTAAAAAAAATGCTTCTGCTTCATTTATGGCCACGGACCCTGGCATCAACCTGAATGTCCCTTGGGCTGTGGCTACATGTGGACTCATGGCCCATCCACTCAGCAGGCAAGGCTGAGCACTGAGTAGGACTGATGGTGGAGGCAGGACAGGGTGGACGAGCCTGCAGTGAGTCAGAGCAGCCAAGGGAAGGAGAGAGGTCAGACTCACAAAGCTCTGTTCCAATCCTGATGACATGGACAGCTGGGAACGGTGGGCAGAGTGCAGGTACCAGGGCTGCGGGATGTGAGACAGGGCAGGGAGAGGGATGTGGGGCTGTGGGGGACACGGCTCCTATACTTACAGAAAGCCAAGAGCTGCAGAGCACGGAGTTAAAGATGGAGGTGAGAGTGGGCTTTGTCTTCCACTAGTCAGGCTAAGAAGCGATTCCCCCAGGGCCCATGTGTGATGGCCTCTAATCTAATGCTTTGGCACCGGTGAAACAGACCAGCAAGGCAGCATGCATGGCTGCAGCATCCCACCACAGAGCGGAGAAGATGCTGGCCTCCGCGTGTCTACAGGAAACATGTCCACAGCACGTCCTTCCATGAACACGCTCGCTGTGGAATCTCGAGTGCCACGTGCAGGTCCCTCCCTAGGTGCAGGTCGGGCTGTGAACAAGAGGAGAGAGAACCCAGGCCTCCCACCATATGGGGGCAGGCAGGGAGCAGACCTGCAGGGACAGTGGCATTGCACAAGAGATGAGGTCGCCTATCCCTAAGTCACTTGGTCCAACTCTCTTGGGTCGAGAAGTCCAGACACACCAAAGGGATAGGAAATTCCCACACATGAGGTAAGTCTGCAAATCTCTTCCTAATGGAAGGCATGTTTGTCGCCAGTGTTAAATACGTGAACCTATGATGCTCACTCTGCAGGGTGTGTCATAAATTACATATCACATGGCGGGGGTGGGAGTTCATGTAATAAGATAAACACAGAGTGCTGAGGCTGTGTTATAAATTACATATCTCACGGTGGAGGCGGGTATTCATGTGATTAGATAAACACAGTTGCCGGTGCTGTGTTGATAACAACACAGGGAAACCTGATCCAGAAGAACATGCTAACCCTTGGAGCTTTTCAGACACAAGAACTATTTTGTATTGGGGCTTTAACCCTGCAGGTGTGGAGGGAGAGGGAGAAATCGGCCAGGGAGGCCAAGCTCCTGCTCTGGGGAGTCAGTGCCACAGATGAGTAGCACCTGTCAGCCTCTCAGCACAGCCTGGGCTACAGGGGGCAGCCTGAGAAGGAGAGTCTGAGGCAGGGCTGTGAACTTTCCCTCTGGCTTTCCTGACAGGGGAGCCTGAGACTGGAGTCCACAGGGAAAGTGGCGTGGGCGGAACACTGCTCCTAGGGAAAGGAGACACCATTAACAGTGTGAAATGTCAGTGTTGACAAACCGGAGGGCTTGTGTCCCGTGCATCCAGTCTCCGGATTGAAAACAAGAATATTAAATGTCAGCTCAAAAGGCTGAGCAGAGATACCTTTCGACAGGCTGGGAGAGGTTCTGCAGAGCAGGAGTGAAGCCTGCTAGTCTAGACTGGGCCAGCGTGCTTCCTGGCTAACCTGATGTGCTCCCCGGGAGCCTGAGCAAGGATGGGAGAAAGGAGGGAGGGTGGGTCTGTGGGAGGACCGGACACCTCTCTTCTGACCAGACTCAGAGGCAGGGGAGGGGCACAGACGCAGATGCAGTGGGGGAGGGGCACAGACGCAGATGCAGTGGGGGAGGGGCACAGACGCAGATGCAGTGGGGGAGGGGCACAGACTCAGATGCAGTGGGGGAGGGGCACAGACGCAGATACAGTGGGGGAGGGGCACATTCTCAGGTGCAGGTGACAACTTTCCCCAGTTGTCTTTTGGGGACTGCTCCCTTGCACCATGATGTTTGGCCTTTTCAGGATGGTGGTGAGCAGACCCACCAGCTGATTTCCTCCCAGGAAGAAGGCAGACAGGGCAACAGGGATATCCGGAACACTCTGAGAGCGTCACCGGTGCCAGGTCCCACGCTCGTGTTTCTGAAACCACAGAGCAGAGTCCTCATCCCAACCTCACCATGGAAACTGAGGCTCGGAGCTGCCCCGAGATGGCCAGTATGAAGGCGGGACTCTACTATGTATGTAGAGCCCAGTTCTGAGCAGGTTCAGCGGCCCTGGTCATGGGAGGTGAGACGGATGTCTATACTTTTGCCATGTGCCCTCTGGGGCTGCGTTCATGCGTTCAGCCCTGGTGCTTCCGGGAGAGAAAGTTACTCCATCTCTCAGATGTTTTGTGAGAGGGGCGTTCTCTCTGGTCTCTCCTGTAGAGCTTAGCAACTTCCTTGTGATTAATTACCGGAACGGAACCCAGAATTGAGAACATCTTCGACACCAAACTTGCGTTTGCTCTGAACACAGTTTAAATCTTTATTCCCTTCCAGAATTAGAAATCCCATTACCAGCGCTCGCTCTGCTGTAAAGGGCTAATTGCTGCCTCTCATTAATTAGCGAGAGGCCTGTGGCTGTGTCTCAGCCTCGTGGCTTAGTGGAAGGGAGCGGTCACTCAGAAAATAAGGCTTGGGCCACAAAAGTAGGTTGGCAGCTTGGGACGGCATCCCAGGGAGGTGGCACCTGGGACTTGGGGGAGGATATCCCAGCCATAGAGAAGCAGAGTACACCAACTCTCTTCCACGGTGGGCACCTGTGGGGGCTCCTTACTTCCTACGATCTGCCATTTCTTTCCCTAGGACACCTGCAGGCCTCTTTTTTCTTTTTTTTTTTTTTTTTTTTTTTTCCGGAGCTGGGTGCGAACCCAGGGCCTTGCGCTTGCTAGGCAAGCGCTCTACCACTGAGCTAAATCCCCAACCCCTGCAGGCCTCTCTTGAGGGAAAGTTGGAGGATTGTCTTAGATACGGGAAGAGGCAGCCTTCTGCCTGCCTAAGGCAGATTCTTGCTATTAATATGCTTCGCCTGCTAGTGTTAAATATATAAACAATCGCTAGGTATTTGCCCAGAGTAAAGCTCCTCTCAACACTGGAGGGGCATCTATGGGGAAACTCTGTGATCTCAGGTAAAGCTCCAGGTTGACCTGCAGCCCCCTCCCCCTTTCCCCACCCTGGGTCTGAGACCTGGGGCTGATTTTCTTTACGCTGCCATAGCTCACTGTACTCATGTGATTGGAGCCCGTTTTCTCAGGGCTGGGCAGGGCTGGACCTGCTTGGAGGAGACTCCATCTCTGAGGTGCTGCATTGATGGGCCTTGGACTGTGGAGGACATAGACACCGGCAGGTGAGCTGGCAGTTCAGGGCAGGCAGGAAGCCTGGGATATGAGCTGCAGCATTGTCCTGGACTTGAAGCTGGCTGGCCCTTCCCTCGTGTGTTAGGAGTCCTGAGCTCAGCCTGTAGAAGAGCGTGGGGTGAGTATCAGTACATTCTGGGACACAGTAGCCTGGGGTCACTCTGAGGAACAAAGACATGGCTCATTAGGCTAACTGTGTGCTTGGATCCTATTCTCTCACAGAAGCTTGTCCCCCTCCCCCCCTTTCCCAAACACACTCACCTCAAGTGGTCTGGGGACACTTTGACATATATATTTTTTAAGGACTCATGAATTCAACCCTGTTGCTCTGAACTGGCTCTGGCCTGGGACTCTAGTCGAGGTCTAAACTCCCTAAAGGTCACTTTGCTTCAGGGAGACTTTGCACCTGCTGTGTTCCTGCAGTGACACTCAATAGACATGGCGGTTCTAAGGTTGCCATGACAACGGAGGTAGACAGTCTCAGTGGGTACAGGGTCAGTCAGGAGACCTGGCCCCGCCTCCCATCCTGAACTCCAGCTTGTCCCTTAACCAGGAAGGCAGGAGGGACATGACATGTCGGGGACCTTCTGCTGATAGCCTGTGCAGGAATGCCCTTTATCTGAGACTTGGGTGGGTAGAAAGTGCTCTTGTCTTCCGCTGTTCGTCATGGGATGATTAAAGATGATTTTTATTTATAGTGTATACGTGTGTGCAGGACAGCGTGAGTTCAGAGGACAGCTCACAGGAGTTGGTCTTCTACTACGTGGGTTCTGTGGATTGGATTTGGGTACTCAGGTTGAACGGCAGGCTGCTTTTGTCTGCTAAGCCATCTCAACAGTCCCCATGCGGGAAACCTTTCCAAGGTAGTATAGGGTCTGTGGCTCAGCCACTGAGGCTGAGAAGCCCTCCTGAGGTCCACTGAGCCCGCAGGCATCATGACTGGTACGAGAACAAAAACTGCCTATTTCCCCGGTCACTGTTTCAAACAGTGTTTCAAAGAGTGACAGAGGGACATTTCCCCGTAACACAACTGCATCCCTCTTTCCTATTCCTCTGTGACTCAGGGAACCATGGACCCTGGTGACAGGGTCTGGCTGGTGCGTAGTGTGGGAGATTGACCTCAGATTTGCATACACGGCGGTCCTTCATCTTCTCCCAGAAACCCCCTCAAGACTCCTGTCATTATTCTCTCTCCTGCTCTCTCTGTGGAGACAGACACAGGGGAGCACAGTGGCCCTGGTTGTGCATCCCTTTCAGGGCTGACATCCACCGCATCCTCCCCAGCCTCAGGCTCTTGACTAGCCCTTCCCAGCCTGGCAGTGTTTGCTGTTCACAGCACCCTTGGTCTTCACCATGAATCTTACCGCTCTATGCACTCACCGAATGTCTTTGTGAAGTGTGGACACTGTCCAGTCACTGTCAGGGCACTGGGGCTCAGAGGATAGCACTTGTGCCCTGCTGTGGGAGGCTGCTGGTTTAGACAATGACATAGGGTGGTCTATAGTTTTGAGAGGGATCCGGATACCCTCCTTCCTGCTCCTCAGTGTGTCCACAATGAAGCGGAGTTCAGAACAGATTTGCAGGATCTGGGTCTGGCTGAGAATGAATGTGGGGGGCAGCAGACAGAGGGCCTTCTCTGAGGATCTTAGTGTTACAGCCCTTTTAGGAGAAGGCCTTGTCCAGCAATCTTCAATGAAACAGCTCTCTGAGATGATATTAACTTGTGCATATTTCTTTATTTGGAGTGGACTTGTATGCACACCCTTTATTTGGGGTGAACCGAGGGTTATATGGTTTTGGGGAAGGGAGCAAGACTATCCAGGGTGGGCAAAGGTCATTGGCTGAAGGCTTGAGGTCCTGAGATGCCTCCTTAGCTTGGGGAGGCATTCCAGGAACCTCAGGTGAAGGACTAGCGACATTCCTCAGGTGGGCTCCTGGATCCCCCAGAGAAGAGAAAGCCCCACTGACGAAGGGAGTTTGTCATTTTGCACCGAGCTCAGGGCTGTCTGGTAACATCAGACTTCGACCTTAGCAGCAGGGCCACAGGAGGGAAAGGACTGAGGGTAGTCACAAGGAAGGCAAGCACTTGGCTGAAAGGAGGCCATGCAACTGGGAGTGCTGGAAGAAGTGTGGAGAAGGTAGCTCCTTCCTTCCGGTCCCTAGAGAGAGCCTCTTTGCCAGTGCAGAAAGAAACCTCAGCCCCTTTCTGTCTCATAACTCGGCCCTTGGCCTCCCTCCCATTCTGAGAACTGTGGCTTTTGCTCTTAGGTCACAGCTGCAGGGGTCTAATGCCTCATCCAGCAAACTGTCTCATTCAGTGGCTTGCGGGCAGAGCTAGAAATAGACCCGGGTAATGCCACCCTTGCCCACATTGTGGCCTGGTGTCTGCCCCCTTCCCATTTATGGGTGAAGCTAGAAAAAGACCTGGGTGACCCCTCCCCCCTAAAGTCACATATTGCAGCTGGCTGACCTTTATCCCTATCCCCTCCTGTGTGAAAACCCCAGCTTGGGAGAGGATGCTGCCTATAAAAGGCGGCATTGTGTGGCTCTCTGAAGGTCTTTCATGTTTGGACCATCTTCCTCTGCCCCTGATAGTACAACTATGGCCTCCTTCTCTCCACCGACCGCTGGTCTCTTCTATCCAGGGCAGGTGGGAGAGGACCTATGAGCTCTGATCTCTCTCCTTCCCTTCCTCCAAGATTCAAGTGAAGCCAGGTAATAGCTTAGGAAAGCAAGCTGTGTGCAAGGTGTGTGGTATGGCTAGGGAAACAGTGTGTGTGCACAGCGTTGTGTGTGTGACAGAGCTCTGGGGACACCTGGATGTGATTTCTGGGATCTGGGACGATGTCTCATCAGCATCCCAGGAGCTGTGTGTGTACCACTCCTGGCCCCAAGGACATGCCTATGTGTGCTCAGAAGCTACTATTGGGTGCCCACAGAGGCTCCATCACTGGGTAAAGCCTGCCAGTGTTCAACCAATGGGAGAATCATACAAGGAACAGTAGGGATGCCCTCTTGGGGGAATCTTCTATTTGGAGTCCAATCATCTCCCTCCCAGAGAGGGTTCAGGCTTGGGAGGGTCTAGCTAAGAAGAAGAGGTTCAGCCCATAGCACAAAGCCTCTGTTGTTGTTACTATTTTCTCCTCCTCTCAGGATCAAAGGGATCCAGTGTCCGCATGCCCTGAGGGCACAGCACCCGGTGGAGTAGATTCTGGCTCTGGGGTGGACCACAATAGTCTCCGCTGAGCTGTAGGCACTGCTGGGGACAACCCCACACTGAGAAGCCAACGTCTGTGTGTCTGCTTGGATCTTCACACCTTCCTAGAGTTAGCTTTGCAAGCCCTTGAAAGAGTCTCTGGGCTGTGGCTCTCCAACAAGTCCTATCCTGTCATGTGGGCTCCAAGGTGGGAGGTCAGCTGTCGTGTCTGGCAGTCACCAGCTTTGTTCATTTGTTTGTTTGTCCGGGCTGGAGTGCCCTTGTTCAGGAAGTGGGCTACAGCTCTTGGGAAGAGTAAACCACGCCCACTAATCAGCATATTCCAGCCCACGCTCCTGGCATTGGGTAAAGGGATGGCCGTGTGACCTAGGTGTCCAGTTGCAATTCGTCCTCGGTTTCTTTCCGCCCCAGGGAGGGAAGAGTCTTAGCAGGCAGGTGCCGGCTGGATGCAGATCTTACTGGAGTATGTCCAGGCTGAGGATTTGGGGATGACTAAAGTGCTTTAGGTTCTCATAAAATTGGAAGAAAAATGAGCTCTTGGGCCAAAGGAAGCATTTTTTTAAAAAATATAACATTGATTGATTCCTGTTCGCACCAGCCACAAGCTGTAATTTGCAAACTTGCTTTATGAAGGAAGAACTCCTGGACCTCAGGCCCCTGGATGCCACAGTGCACCTGCATCTACTCTTCCACCCGTAGCGAGGTTGGCCCGGTCACGTGCTGACAAAGACCTGGACCCAGACGATGGGGATGAAGGAGGGTCTGTGAGCTGGACAGACAACACAGGCATGCTTTCAACTACTTATTGCAGCCTTCTGGTCTCACTGTGGGATCAGCTGTCTATCACAGATAGGAAAACCGGCCCACAGGGGTTTGGCACATGCCAAAGTGACACAGCATGTCAGTGCAGATTCGCACACATGAAATTGGTGTGGTCCTCGTTCTGGCCGCCAAGCTGCTTCCTGCCCGAGGTCAGGGTATACCTGAATCCAGCCTCATGGTCTCTGTTCTGCTCACGGAGCCTTGAGGAATACACGCAAAGGCAGGTAGAGAGGTGCCCACGCTACAGGGACCACGGCCTTGATGGAGGACTGCTCTGTAGTCTGAGGTGGGTCTTTTCCCTTAGCAGGGGAGTCGGGGACTCCAGGAGCTGAGCAGCACAGTGCTGAGATGTTTCATGGCGGCTTCCTGTGGAAGAACCAGAGACTGGTCACAGTTAGAGAGGTGTGGCTTCTTGGAGGTTTGTGGAATGTGGCAGGTAGATAGGACAATTTCTTCTAAACAGTGTTTGTGTGTGTGTGTGTGTGTGTGTGTGTGTGTGTGTGTACACCCACGTGTGCACAAGCACCCTTGGGTACAGATAGGATATATAGATGTAGACATTTAATTTCTGCCAACGTCATAGCCACAGGCCTTTCTGTCAAGGAAGTAACAGATCAGATCTCAAAATGAGCAATTAGAACGATTGCTTTTTGAGCGAAGAGCCTCTGGCAGAGTAATTTAATTAAAAGTGTCATAACTCAAGACCCAGGCAGCTGACAGGGGCTGGGGGGCGGGGTTCTTCCCAGTGCAGAAGAAACGAGACGGGTAGAACCCCAGTAATATCAGCATTAGGTTGGAGTACAGAGGAAATATTACCTATGATCTAAGTAGCCTCTGAGGCTCACCCTGGTGTAATTCAGTACTGTGTGTCCCAGGACCTGGAGGACCAGAATTGGATCATTGATGGGTCATAGGTGGGACTCCTGTTCAGTGGAGAGATGTGGACCATGTGACAGAGGTCCAGGCGGACGAGTGCTGAGGTAGTCAGGGTCTGAAGGGCAACAGGACTAGAAAACAAGGGGCCTGGCCACCTCCAGGATCAGAGATACTCAGGGAAGAAGAAAAAGGACTTCCTGCTAGGATTTGGATCAGTACAGGGTTCTGGTGGGATATGGAGTTTGAAGGCCTGTGGTGGTTTGAAGGCCCCCCATAGACTCATGTTTGAATGCTCGAATGCTAATAATGCCATAGGGAGTGGTATTATTAGGAGGTGTGGCCTTGTTGGAGGAAGTGTGTCACTGTGGAGGTGGCTTTGAGGTCTCCTCTGCTCAAGCTATGTACCGTATGAAACACAGTCTCCTTTTGTTGTCTGCTGACCAAGATGTAGAACTCTCAGTTCTTTCTCCAGTACCATGTCTGCCTGGACACCACCATGATGATAATGGGCTAATCCTCTGAAACAGTAAGCCAGCCCCAGTTAAATGTTTTCCTTTTTTAAGAGTTGCTGTGGTCACGACATCTCTTCATAGCAATAGAACTCTAACTAAGACAAGGCCCTACTCGGGTGATGGATCAGCAGAGGGTTCTGCTGGCATGATAGATCACAGGAAGGTTCTGCCGGCATGATAGATCACAAGAGGGTTCCGTTGGCACGATGGATCATTAGAAGGACTTGCTAAGGTAATGGATCATAGGAAGGTTATCGTGTGCTGGCATGATGGATTAGCAAGGGACTCCACGGGGGTGATGGATCAGCAGAAGGTTATTTCTGCTGGGATGACGGATCAGGAGAGAGTTCTCTTGGGAGGACGAATCAGAAAAGGTCTCTTATTGAGATCCAGGGCTAGACAAGACCCATGCGGGGTGTTAGGCGAGAAAAGAACCTTTCTTCCCTGTGATGTTAGGTTCCTTGGGGTGAAGAATCTGGATCTCCCGTTATCTTATATCAGTTTAACCAGCTGCTTGCCTGAGGAGGCATGGACTGCAGAACCCGGGCTGTAGAGTCTCAGGCACACCCTCCCTCAAGCACCCCTGACAATGGAGGAGGATTCCAGAGCTGTCCTTCTTGAGCTGCCCCAACTTTGAGGGAGTAGAGTGCAAATCAGGTTTCAGATGTATTAATGGTATGCCACCCCGGCTAAAAAAAAGGGATGAAAGTTGATTTGGTTTCCTGAGCTTCTCTGATGACTAGCCCTCTCATCCTGACCTTGTTCACTGACACTGAAGTGATTTCTGTAGGCTGAATGACAGCTGGAACTCTCAGGCTTCCATGTGGAGGCTGTCTCCTGAACAGACATTCTGTTCTCTCCAAACACCCACAGACTATGTCCAGACCAAACCACCTTGTCCTGTGGGGATTTTCTAAAGGTTCTACAAGCAGAAAGACCTATGCAAAACCTCCTTATTGGTTCTGAGAGACAGTTCAGTGCCTTTATAGGTATTTGCCACCAAGTTGCATGTCCTGAGTTTGGTGCTGGGGAGCCACAAGGTGAAAGCCGCTATCACAAGATGTTCTCTGACCTCTATGGTACACACACACACACACACACACACACACACACACACACCCTAAGTAAACAAATGTAAAACAACCCCCCTCCACCACATAAAGAAAAGATAGAGAGAGATATTTCCATGGTTAAAAGCTGTCTTCCAGAATTCAATTTCCAGCACCCACATTGGGCAGCTCCCAATTGCCTGTAACTCCTGATCCAGTGAGTCTGACACCCTCTTTTGGCCTTTGCCACATGGATGTGTGTACGTGCACATACACATGTGTACAATATCATAAATGAATAAGCCTTCAAGCCTCCATACCAATTAGGAAGGGAAGCCATCTTAATGAAGTTTCTTGAGTATGGTGGACCTGTAATCCTAGCATTTGGAAGGTAAATTCAGGAGGATCTGGTGTTCAAAGCCAGCCTAAGGTGGATAAAATAATATCGTCTTGAAAAAGAGCAAGCAAGTAACTAACCAACCAAGAAACAAAGGAACCAAAGTTCTTGCTAGGAATAGTGGTGCACCACTATCATACCTTTAATCCCAGCACTCAGGGAGACAGGGGCAGGCTGTTCGAGGCTGTCCTGATATTCATAGCAAGTCCTAGACCAGCTGGGGCAACACAGTGAGACCCTGTCTCAACAGATACATGGTTCAGCACTAGCAACCTGGGCCCTACGCAAAGCAAACATCAAAGGCAATTTAAGACACTTGAAGGAGCCTCCAAAATGAGGCTTAAAGAATCAACAAATTACATGCAATATTGTATTTCCATAGAAACAACACAGAAATTAAACCGAGGCAGTAAACACTGGATACGAAGCATTTGTTCAAAGCTAAACAGTAATAAATAGGTTTTAAATTGTTTTCCCCAGGATTATTTAACATGACCACATGGCATAAAACAGCTATCTCTAATGTCTTTTTAGTTGTATCCCATTTGTCCATTGGACTCTTTTCTGCAAAAACGCTGATGGAATAATAAAATAAAAAAATAACAACCCCTCCCCTCCCAAAGCCCCAGAGCTCATGTGACTGACAAGGAAGAAAGGCTCTAGGTCCTGGTGGCATTTTTATTTAGAACAAATGCATCTGGAATATTAATTCAGGTGACTTCTCATCCGCTGTGGCTGCCAGCCACAGCCTGCATTTATTAATCTATGACGATGATCTTTGTAGAGAGCATGTAGTTGTCTGATTCTCTGGGTGTAGTCTCCGTTGCTCAGTGCTAGAAATGAAATCAAAAGGTCACGATGTGTGGACATAGGAGAAAGCACAGTGATAATGTCCCCCAAAGCCTTCTGGAAAGAGGGAAATGAGATGGCTTAAAAAGTAAAGGTGCCCATCATTGAACGTGATAACCTGAGTTCAAGTCCCTGGGACCCACATGGGGAAAGGAGAGAATGAATTCTGCAAGGTGTCTCATGGTCTTCAGGAGCCTGCCTCTCCCAAGCACACACAATACATACATGCATACATACATACATACATACATACATACATGCATGCATACATACATACATACATACATACATACATACATACATGCATAATGAAAATTAACAAACAAATAAACAGCAACCAAAAAAAATTACTGCTGATGAGAGATGTCTGAAATCCTTGGAAGTTCTGTGAAGGACAGTTTGCATCCCTACTCTCTGATGCCAAGATGGAGAAGTGACTTACCCCCCACCCCTGCTGGTGTCATTCATAATGAAGAAGAAGGGGCAGGAGGAGGAAGATAAGAAGGAGAAAATGAAGAGAAAGAGAAGCAGGAGGACAAGATGAGGAAGAAGGGGGAGGAGGGAAGAGGAGGAGGAGGAGAAGGAGAAGGAAGAAGAGGAGGAGGAGGAGAAGGAAGAGGAGGAGGAGGAAGAGGAGGAGGGGGAGGAGGAAGAGGAGGAGGAAGGAGGAGGAAGAGGAGGAGGAAGAGGAGAAGGAGGAGGAGAGAGGAAGAAGAAGAGGAGGAGGAGAAGAAGGAAGAAGAAGAAGAGGAATAGGAGGGAGAGGAGGAAGAAGATGAGGAGAGGAAGAGGAGGAGGGGGAGGAGGAAGAAGAGGAGGAGGAGGAGGAGGTGGTACTTTTCAAGGTCTGGATACCCTTTCCAAGAACATCTCTGGGCTAATGTGGTTCTGATGCTGGTGCTGGGTAGCCACAATGTGTACGGTTAAGATCTGGTACTTGCTGTCCTGTGTGTCTGTAGTTTTGGATATGACCCAGCGTCCCCGGAGCACACATATCCTATGTGAATGGACAAGTCACTGAGATGTGGAGTTAATCTCATTGTTTGCATTTCACAGTTTATTTAAATCCATCATTCTTGCCCTTGGTCTATTTAATATCCATTAAAATCATAGCCTTTTCAGGACCGGAAGGAATCTCAGATAAAGCCTTGTCTTCAACCAGCTTATGACATGTTTGAACATAAAATGTATGCATGGTCTACCCTGCCTCTTCATTACTCGGCAAAAGCACCCCAGGGTCTCCATCTAGGTCAGCTGCTCCTTGGACACACTCCAGAGTCAAGTGGAGTTTAATGCCAACTGGCGAGTTCGAGATGACAGCCAGGGATAATTTGCTGATGGGAAAATTGTTTTGGAAAGCCAGGGGCTTGTGCATGGGGACTCACATGAAGTGTGGCGTCTTCTCTTCTCGCCCCTTGGCAGACACAGGCTTTCAGCTGCACATCTGTGCCAGCCCTGGGGTGGGGACAAAATCCAGAAAACACAGCCTACCCCTGCTTCTAAACACCACCCCCCACCACTTCTTAACCAGGGGACCCCTGAGAAAGGACAGAAATACTAGGGAAAGTTCTGGGAGAAATGATCAAAGAGCAAACAACCTTAATCAGAGGCACACCACCCACAGTGCAGGTTTGCAGAGAAAATTCTTGGGAGACTCAGAGAAAAAGGTCTACAGCCTCCACTGCATTTTCAGATTCGCCTGTGCATGATGCCGGGCACGCCATCCTGATCTCTTCTGTACCATGCCTGGCACTCCTTCCTGGACCCTGTGTACCATGCATGCCTGGCACTGTCAGAGCCAGAGAGCCTAGCATCCAGCAAGAGGCATTAAGCTTTGAATGTGAGTAGTATGATTAAGTTATAATGG
Source organism: Rattus rattus (assembly GCF_011064425.1). Classification (NCBI taxonomy): domain Eukaryota; kingdom Metazoa; phylum Chordata; class Mammalia; order Rodentia; family Muridae; genus Rattus; species Rattus rattus. The sequence goes on from NC_046169.1 coordinate 24,522,312, forward strand.
CAAGTGAGCAGGACGCCACCTTTGAGTGCGTGCTATCCTTCTCCCGAGCTACGGGGGCATTTGCTCCTCCCAGAAGTGGTCCAAGTTCAATGTCAGCTCATCTTTGTGCATGGCCTGAGATTCCTAAATTGTTTCTATCGGGGAACTGAGGGGCTTTGAGGCTTGCGGGTTGCACGGATTTAATACATGTGCATACTTAATACGAATGAAGGAAGAAGCTTATAGCTGAGCTAGGAGAAATGGTGCTTGCCTTGGGGAACCCGTCCTAGTCCATCCCCGATAAAATAGAAATGGGGACCCTCTACACACCACACTCCTGACATCTCATAAGAACGTATGTGGTGTCAGATCCCACTGGTAGATAAGTCTGAGAATCACTGTCCTCTAGCCACATGGGCCCCTCTGGCCTGTGGGATCCAGCCCCATTGTAACTGCATCTTGCCATCTCTCACTTCATTATTTCTAGAATATTCCAGGCTCAGAAACAAGGTGTGTAACCATCAGCCACTGGGATGTTCTTACCTTCCGCATCTCCCTGCTACTGTGGGAGTTTCAACTTTCAAAAATCAAGGGCAGGAGGCAGGGGAGAAGGTTCAGTAGGTGAAAATACTCCCTGTAAAAGTGTGAAGACCCGAGTTCTAATCCCTGGCCCTCATATGAAAATCCAGGTAAGGTGGGGGCACACTTTGAGGGTCACAGAGAAAGAGGATCCCAAATTTCCCTGACCCATCAGTCTAGCTGACTTGCCAACCTTCTGTCAGGTGACTGGGTAGCGTCAGGGATTGGAGTAGGGGGTGTCACTCAATTTCTATGGGAAATACATAAACATCTGTCCTGGAGTGGCCGAAATGGCCTCCAAGTCTTTCCTTCAGGCAAATGTGAGGACCACCATAGCCCTTTCACTTGGACCCTTTATTGTGGGAGCTGCTGAGGGGGTGGGATGGACTTGCCCTGTGTCAAGTGTAGCTCGAGGAGACTGATGGAGGCTCCTGGGTTGGTAATCTCTTCTAGCTCCTTAGGTATGGTCAAGAGTATGCCCTATGCACATATCACACTCTGAGATTGAGAGATCTGGACCTGGTTCTCTCCTGTTTCCTACACATCGAGTTAGTGGTGACGTGTTGGAAAATCCCACAGAAGAGTCAGGAGTTTTTAGCTTCTCTTGGGACCCCAGCAACCTTCCACTTGTGTTTATCTTCCTTGGTGACTGCAGGTGGCTGAGTCCTCCCTATCCTTCTGGTAGTGATGCCTGATTCAGCACCATGGTCGCTGTAGAAACTGCATCCTGGCATTTGCCTGTCCCCGATCTCCCCTTGGCCTAGACATTGTGAAATCCTGCCTGCCCCTCCTCTCGGCCAAGTGCTCTTCAGCATTGCCATTGCCATGGAAACCGCATCTTGATGTTTACCTCCTTCATGCTGGTCCCCTGGTTCATGCTCTGGGCATTGGAAAGCAGATGTGTTGATCAGATCTGATTGGTTGCTGTTCGTGCCCTGAGTTCTGAACTATTCTGAGCATCACCTTGGCTTATTACGTTTGAGGTCGCGATTCTGTGTTAGCACAGCAATAATAGACACCCGTTCTAAACTGTTTAAGGGGTTGTGCCTAAAGGTTGATCTAATTCTAGTGTCCTATGGGCAAGAGAAAGTCAAACCTGCATCGGGGCGTGCCAGGGGTCACAGTGATCCACGCTATTTACAAAGGAAATATGTTTAAACCCAGGCACATCAGCATGTTCCCATATCCCTCATATGCTGTTCTTGGCTGTCTCCTAGTCTTCTCTCTAGACATATGTTCTGTTCAGGTAGACATTCAAGAAGGATCTGAGAGCCTGTGTCTTGAGTTCCCCTGGCCCTAGCAGGAAACATCTAACCCTGACAGGAGCCCCATGTCCCCTGGATATGTGACCTAAGCAGGACCCTGCCAAGAATCATAGAAACATCTGAGAGTTTGCTGCCCAGGAGGAATCCCAGCTCTAGAGGAAGTCATGATACATTGGCATTCCCGTCAATGAGGGTGTGGGCCTGGGGTATGTAACTTGGATGAGTTCCTGTCCCCTGCCCCCAGTGTTTCTCCCACCGTCCTGATGATCATTAGTGTGATGTGTGAAGTGTCCCCATGATCCTTCAGACACACTTGTTCTGAAACAAGTGTCCCCAGATGCCAGAGATGGACCTAGAAGGCCCTCCTCCTTGTAGAAGTCCAATAAGAAGTAGGTAATGGGTGATCCTTGGAGGTGTTGGGTTGCCAATCATGTTTCTTTTTGCATTTGGTCATAGCTTACTCTATGCTTCCTGCATGCTCACCAGATCCCTGTAGGTCCTGGAGGCCTCTTCTTGCTCAGCATAGAGTGGTTGCTCTGAGCCACAGCCTGTGGGTCAGTGGCCTTGGGTTCAAATCTCAGTCCTGCCAGAATACTCTGGAGTGGGGGATGGCGCATGAAAGTCATTGTCACCTCTTATACCCCCACTAATTAATGGGTCTTCTGGGGCTGCAGGACTGTCTTAAGGTGAAGTCTCTTAGAGTTCAAGACTCTCTAGCACAGCCCTGCAGATCTTACCAGGAGTCTATTGTTTCGTGATTCAGTCTCTGCTTCTGCAGTTACATTTTGCTCTATAGACTAGGCTGGCCTCAGACTCACAGAGCTCTCCTGTTTCTCTCTACCTCTCCAGTGCTGGGAATAATAACGGCAGACACTACCACTCCCAGGTCACAGCTATATTTTGAATTTGCCAGCAAGTAAATATATATTGGTTTTCTACTTATTTACCCCCTCTTTTTGTTTTGTTTTTGAGACACGGTTTTTCTGTGCAGCGCTAGCTACCCTGGAACTCATTCTGTAGACCAGGCTGGCCTCAAGCTCAGAAATCCACCTGCCTCTGTCTCCTGAGTACTGGGATTAAAGGTGTGCACCACTGCTACTTGGCTTATTCTCTCTCTCTATCCAAAAGGTATGTGTGTGTGCACATGTGCATGTGTGTGCATGTGTGTGTATATATGTGTGTGTGCATGCACACATCTGTTTCTGTGTAAGTATGGGTATATATGTATATGTGTATATATGTGTATGTGTATGTGTGTGTGTACATGTGTGTGTGCATGCACACACACGTACACACACACACACACACACACACACACACACACACACACACGCTCAAGAGAGTAAAGAGGTGATAACAGTAGGAATTGATTCTCTCCTTTCTACTTTGTGGGTCCCAGAGGAATTGAACTCAGTCCGTCAGGCTTGGCAGCAAGCACCCTTATCCTAAGAGTCATTTACCCAGCTCCCCCACCCCAATGTCTTTTTCTCTTATTTTGAGATGGGATCTGACTTAGTCCAGCCTAACTTGCACTCCTAATTCTTCTGCCTCCCTCTTCCAAGCGCTAAGATTGTAGGCCTGCATGTTCTTTTAAAATAACTCTTACTGCTTATTAATCTCCATATACAACAATCTCTCCAAATGTTACTATGCTGAACAAGCTCAAGGCAGGGAACACAGATTCACTCACTCTCCCACAAGTGACAAAATGTCCCCCTTGGTGTCCAGTAGCAGGAAACATGGTCTCAACCCGCTGCCTTTTACTATCTAGAAGTCAGAGACGTGTCATTTTGAGACCAAAGCGGTCGTTTGTATCTCAGAAGAATCTACCTTCCTGACAGCTTATGGTTTTAGTGACACAGGGGAGCGGTGTCACTGTTTCTGATACTTGTAACTGTCACAACAAACCCTTATCCCCAGGGCCGCCCTGGGCTTGAGAACACAGCGCCAATTGCCTTGGCAAAGCTCAGTGATTTAGGAATGGCATCCCTCTTGCTGTGTGCCCTTTATGAGGATCATGTCTGCTGCTTGGGGGACGTGGAGAGCTGTCTGATAACTCGTGCGAAACCACAGAGCACATGCCTGTCTCTTTTCTATGCCGGGATAGACAGATGTGTTAATACCTGCTTTGTGGCTGCGACAAAATAGCCAAGAAAAGTGACTTAAGTTTTATTGTGCCTCACAGTTCAGAGGTATAGTCCACCATGGTGGGGCTGTCCTGGGGACAAAAGCAGGAGCACATCACATCCACAGTCAGGATCCAAGCAGAGAAATGGAAGCTGGTGTGCGATTCACTTTCTCTTTTTAGATTTTTTTAAAACATTTATTCATTTTATGTATCTGAGTACACTGTTGCTGTCTTCAGACACACCAGAAGAGGGCATCGGATCCCATTACAGATGGTTGTGAGCCACCATGTGGTTGCTGGGAATTGAACTCAGGACCTCTGGAAGAGCAGTCAGTGCTCTTACCCAGCTCTGGCCAACTTGCCAGTCCCACTTTCTCTTTTTCATTCAGTCCCAGGCATCAGCCCATGGGGACAGTCAGTGATTTTTCCTTCCTTGTCTTTTTTTTTTTTTTTCTTTTTTTTCGGAGCTGGGGACCGAACCCAGGGCCTTGCGCTTGCTAGGCAAGCACTCTACCACTGAGCTAAATCCCCAACCTCATTTCCTTCCTTATCTTAGTTAGGGTTTTACTGCTGTGAACAGACCCCATGACCAAGACAACTCTGATAAGGTCATTTAATTAGGACTGATTTACAGGTTCAGTCTATTATCATCAAGATAGGAGCATGGCAGCATCCAGGCAGGCATGGTATAAGAGGAGCTGAGAGTTCTTTATTTGAAGGCTGCTAGGTGAAAACTGACTCTTAGGCACTGGGTGGGTGGAGCTTCAAAGCCCGCCCCACAGTGACACACTTCCTCCAACATGGCCACACCTACTCTAACAAGGCCATGCCTCCAAATAGTGCCTCTCCTGGGCCAATTATATTTAAACCACTACACAATTAACCTAATCTAGGAACCCCAGCAGCAACCTTCCTTCTGGATGATTATAGATCCTACCAAGCTGACATCGATATTAACCATTGCACACTACAATCCCAAAGCACATGGTGTGCCCATGGCTGAATGGGACCCTAATATAAAGGTACACAATGGTGTCTGCCACATGAGCAATTGCACTGAGGGGTTTTCTTCTGTCTTCCTCTTGTAGAGAGATCCAAGGAACTGTGACGAACCTCTAGTTCATTGGATGGCGACACTCTGGGAGGTCAAAGGAGATGGAAACGCCTACTAGATTTCCCACGCAGGCAATCGAAAGCAACTTGGATGGGCGATCCCGGATCTAGAACACATGGGTTTTGGGGTTCTGATTCACCAGGGATACCTACACTGTTCAACCAAGCTGGGTGTGGGTTTCCGGATGTCTGGGAGACAGAAGGTAGACTTCTTATAAATCTTTAAAAGAGAGTATTTGTTTATTAACGTGCATGTGTGTCTATGTGTATGTGCACCAGGTGTCCGAGAAGGTCGGAAATGTGTGTCAGATTCCCTGCAACTGGAGGTGTGTGTAGTTGTGAACTGCCTGGTATTGGTGCTGGGACTTGAACCCGGGGCCTCAACAAGAGTGGCAAGTGCTCTTTACTGCTCATCCATCTTTCCAGACAGGTATTTTGATATATTCATATATCCATTTGATAATGGATATATCCAAAAGAAAATAAAACAGCAACACCCTACCTAACGTGCCCGAAGCAAAAGGAGGTCTCTGCCACACCCCTGGCAAGGCTAACGCAATGACTTCAGGAGCGGCTTGATCAAGAAGCTGGGTGATGCTACCAGGCCCAAATCTAGGCTCTTCTCCAGGGCTCACTTTGGAGTGGGGTTCCCCAAGGGATGTCCATGTTGGAGTGCAACATTCTACAAGGAAACAAATTTCTCCTGGCTGGAGATCTCTAGGTCTTTCTACAGTCGTGTTTCTTAACCTTTGTAATGCTGCAACCCTTTAATATAGTTCCTCATGTTGCGGTGACCCCCACAACCACAAAATTATCTCACTGCTACTTCATAGCTGTAGTTTTACTATTGTTATGAACTGTAATGTAAATATCTGTGAGGTGACCCCTATGGGAGTCTCCACCCACAGGTTAAGAACCATTGCTCTGGGCTGGAGAGATGGCTAGGCTCACAACCAAAAATATAAGAACCATCGCTCTACAGGGTCAGGTGCATATTAAGGTCAGTATGTACTAAGGTGTTAGGGCTTCCTTTTGCTGAGATGAAACACCCTGACCAAAAAGCAAGTTGAGGAGGAAAGGGTTTATTTGGCTTATACTTCCATATCACTGTTCTTCAAGGAAGGACGTTAGGACAGGAACTCAAGCAGGGCAGGAATCTGGAAGCAGGCACTGATGCAGAGGCCATGGAGGGGTGCTGCTTACAGCCTTGCTCCCCATGGCTTGCTCAGCCTGCTTTCTTATAGAACACAGGACCACCTGCCCAGGGATAGCTCCACCCACAATGGGCTGGGCCCTCTCCATCAATCACTAATTAAGAAAATGCCTTACAGGCTTGCCTGCAGCCTTATCTCAGGGAGGCATTTTCTTAATTGAGGTTACTTCCTCTCAGATGACTTTAGCTTGTATCAAGTTGACATAAAACTAGCCAGCACATTGAGCCAGCATCTATAGTTAGTGGGGTGCACCCATATGATCCCTTACGCAACCAGGTCAATTTTCCTTTGATGGCCCCATGCCAATATGTGGCCTCCAGAGCTAGGTCAAGTCTCCCTGAAACCATGGTTGCTGCTGTCCTTGTGGATGGTGATACCAGTGCAGCCTGACTCCTGTGGTTGACTAATATGTAGTACCTACCATAGGTACTGTAAGGACAGGACCAGATACGCAATAAGTGGTCAGTTATGCATCTGTCATTATTCCTTTTGGAGAAGTGTGGCCACCCTTTGGTTTGCTTTGGTGTGCTGGGTAGAACCAGCTTGTCCAAGCGGCTTGATTTTCAGTGTATACGATGCTGTTCTTCAGGAATGTTCTGATGCTGGCCTTGGCTAAAGGGGGATACAGATGTGTGCGTATCCAGGCCGCAGCTCGCACCGGGACCCAGGTCTTAGTCTCCTCTCTCAGGCATCAACATCGTTCTCAGAGTGCAGTGTGCAAGAAAGGCAGGCAGGAGCAAGGTGAGGCACAGAGAACTGTGGCCATGGGTCAAAGGTCACTACCCAGCTGACAATGCCTCACCCTAACCCAGAGTCTCTAGATGTCCTGTCCAAGCCAACTTGGGGAGATAACAGCTACCTGAGAGGGAAGATGGTGGTCAGAGTCAAAAGTGTTGGATGCCAGTCCAGAGAGTAGCTAACCTGTGGTCCAAATCACAGAGCTAGGAGGTACGTAATGTCCTCTGTCCCATCTGTAATATGCTGGGTCGTCACCACTTTAGCTTGAAGGCCCTTTCCAGGGTGGGTTTCCCTTCATAGTTATGCTCTCCCTATATTGTTTTTTAAGCCCGGGGGTGGGGGCGGGTCCTTGTCTTCAGGGCCCATGCCCAACACTCTCTGCCCGAATCTCACCATGGCTCTTTGGAGGTCCTTGTGTTATGACTTATCCCTGAGCTGTTACAGGCCTGAGCATTGTGAGACGCAGCCCCGGATGATGCAGGGCTTGTTCAACAGTCATAGAGTCAACTTAATCCATGGTTGATTGAGGGGAGGGACGGCCAGCTGAGGGAACTGTAAGAAACTGAAGCACCGCTGTAAGGAAAGGAACGAGCATGGAGAGATGAGACAGGTCCCATACTGACCACAGGGTTGTTTAATCAGAGAAAGTGAGGTTTCAGACAGGGCTACTGAGGTAACTGAGGCCACATAGCCAGGCTGGGGCAGATGCCAAGACTAGGAAGAAGTCTTTGTTGTGAGTCTTTCTGGGCTTGGGTAGAGCCCTGGGGCCATGCTGCTGAACCTCACCTGGATTGTCTGCAGTCTGAGGCTGGGGATTATCTCTCAGCTCTTTTGCTCTCCCTGACAGATGCCAGAAACCAGGCTTAAACAGGAAGGAGATTCAATAAGGAATTGAAAATCTCGTTCCCGAAGGATCGCCGTCTCCACAATTTTAACTTCAATATTAAGCCGAAAGCCTGGCTTCTGGCTGGCTGACCTCCTTTGCATTTTGTGATAACCTTCCCCAGTTCCCAAGGATTGCTGAGGGAGAGAATTGTGCAAGCATACTGCTTGTGGCCAGCCCCCTCATTTCCCTGCCAGGATCACCCCTCCTATTGGCTCCCTCGGCACACGGGATACTGGACTGCTTCCCCCTGACTCAGCACCTACCTGAAGAATGCTACTCGTCCGGGTCAGGCTTCTGTAAGAAGAATCTTTACTAGTAGAGGTAGCATGGTCCTCTTGGCCATGGTCTTCCTGTCCCTGGACCTGGAGAGGTTCTCAAGGTGTGGGTCACGACCCTTTGAAGGGTCGAATGACCCTTTCACGGGGGTCACCTAAGACCATCAGAAAACACAGATATTTACAATATGATTCATAGCAGGAGCAGTTATGAGGCAGTATTACAGTTACGAAGTAGCAACAGAAGTAAGTTCGGGAGGTCACCACAACATGAGGAACTGTAGTAAAAGGTCTTGGCACATATGTGGCAGAGGACGGCCTTATCTGGTCTCAGCGGGAGAGGACGCACCTAATACTATAGAGACTTGACGCCCCAGGGAAGGAGGATACAGGGGAGAGGGCAGCATCCTTTCAGAGGTGAAGGGGAGAAGGGATATGGAATAAACTCTGGGAGGGAGGACCGGGAGGAAGTCAACATTTGGGATGTAAATAAATGATTAATTTTTCAAAAAAAGATCTTGGCATTAGAAAGAGAACCACTTTCTGCCCTAGAGGTTGGGTGGACTGGGCTCTCATGCCAGTTGGTATCAGACAGTGTGTGTAGCAGGCCAAACTACGCCTTTGAGTGTAAGAGCATGTTCAGTGTAGGGGGTGGGTGTTGCTTTCTCAGGGGATAGAGGCGGATCACTTACAGAGGTTAGATTCCTTAGTTGTCTTTTTGACTATTGTAATCAAAGAAAACTAGGGGAGAAAGTGTTTATGCGTGATAGCAATTTCAGGTCATGGTTCCTCATTTCTAGGAAGCCAAGGCAGCAGGAACTTGAAAGAGCGGGTCACGGGATAGCCACAGACAGAAATGGATGAGGGCACACTTGCCAGAGCCTCAGCTCAGGCCCTCCTATACATTCAATTCAGGACCCAGCCTAGGGAATGGTGCCACCCATATCCAGGATGCGTTTTTCCACCTCAAACCAATTGGGAACATCCCTCACGGATATAACCACAGGCCAATCTGATCTAGACAATTTCTCATAGACTTTCTTCCCAGGTGATTGTACATTGTGTCAAGTGAACAATCAAAACTACCCATCACACCATGGACCAAAGCCTAAGCCTGGCACATTTAAGACTAGCATCCCATCTCTGAGCTATACCACATCCCTGTTGGGAGCACCCTAACATTAAGACTTGTTCACTGGGCTGGAGAGATGGCTCAGTGGTTAAGAGCACTGAGTGCTTTCCCAGAGGTCCTGAGTTCAAATCCCAGCAACCACATGGTGGCTCACAACCATCTGTAATAGGATCCGATGCCCTCTTCTGGTGTGTCTGAAGACAGCTACAGTGTACTCATATAAATAAATAAATAAATAAATCTTTAAAAAAAAAAAAAAGACTTGTTCACTTGTCAGTGGGTGGGGATGGCCATTTGATTGGTACTGTGGATGCTGATGGTCTCACCCAGAGAACATATGCTCTTGTCTGACTCTGAATGACTACCTCACGATGTTGCTTCGACAGGTACTGACAGGGTAGCTCATGGGCTGTGGTCAGGGTGATGCCAAGGGAGAGACCATACCAAGTCAGACATGGGAGAGAAGTTCAATGTGTTTGGCAGACAGATGGGACGTCACCAAGGTTTCCTCGTAAGGGTCCCCTACTCCACCTCATCCATTCCACCTGCCTCAGTTCTCTTAGGTTGCTGTAGCAACATACGTGAACACCATGCCTATAAACCAGGGAGACCTTGTCCAGTTGGGAGAAAGGAATAGCTCCCTAATATCGGTAGATTCTGGGTTCTGGGTCAGACTTGCTTCCTGGTTCAAAAAGAGGACGCTGCCTCCATATCTTCACATGGCAGAAGGGGTGGGGGTTGCCCTGAGTATCTCTCATCAGAACACGGATTGCACATCATGAAGACTCTTCCCTCACAACCCAATCACAGTCTAATACCATTCTCGTTATGTGTCCTGGCGTCAAATGGACTGAGAAGTTTGCAGTATTGGCAGCATGTAGCTGTGGGTATACCTGTGAGGATGCCCCCCAGGGAAGATAAAAGCTGAGGAGAAAGCCTGTGGACCACTGTGCCTTTCCCCTTTGCTCTCTGCGAGCCACCCCACTCTCCCACGTCCTCTTAAACATTGAGTATCTTTGGGGTTTCTATTGCTGTAAGGAGACACCATGACTGTAGCAACTCTTATAAGGACAACAGTTAATTGGAGCTGGCTTACAGTTTCAGAGGTTCAGTCCATTATCATCATGGCGGGAAGCATGGCAGCCTCCAGGCAGACATGGTCCTGGAGAAGGAATGGACAGAGAACTCTACGTCTGGATCTGCAGGCAGCAGGGAAAGACTGTGACGCACTGGGTAGGCTTGAGCATCTGAGACCTCAAAGCCGGCGACCAGTGACACACTTCCTCAAACAATGCCATGTATGCTCCAAGGAGGCCACACCTCCCAAAACCTCCCAATAGTTCCACTCCCTATGACCCTATGGGGACCATTTTCATTCAAGTCACTACCATGAGTCAAATAAAAAAAATTTCCTGCCCTTGAGTTGTTCTGTCTAGTAACACACACACACACACACACACACACACACACACACACACTTCCTTGAGAGTGAGGAACCAACAAATGGATTTTGGGGTACTCTCATTTGGCCCTTAGTGATATGATGGAACGTCCTCTGACTTGAGCAATCACTCCTGCCACTCTTTAGTCACTAGAAGGGATGGACCCATTGCAGGTTTCTACATGTCCCCAGGGTCTCATATCCCTTCTATGATCTCCCCTTGGTCATACTGTGTGATGTTACTGAATTCTTTTGCCGAATGATGTCTTTATATCCCCAGTGGATGTTGGAATTTTTCAGTGTGTGTGTGTGTGTGTGTGTGTGTGTGTGTGTGTGTGTGTATGTGTGTTGTGTGTGTGTATGTGTGTGTATGTGTGTGTGTGGTGTGTATGTGTGTGTATGTGTGTGTGTATGTGTGTGTGTGTGTGCGTGCATGCATATGCTGTTAATTTTTTGTTCTTTTTCATGACCCAATGCCAGGGTAACACTGACCTGATAACGTGTTCTCCCTCTTGCATTTTCTGGAAACTTTGTTTAAAGTTGATGCCAATTCTTATTAAACCTTTGGCAGAATACTCCAGAGGGTTCCTGGAAATTTCATTTGTAGCAATATTTGATTATATATTCAATCTTCAGCGGTTACAGAGATAACCAAATCACCTAATTCACAAGGGATAAGTTGTGGTAACTTGTGATTCTCATAATGACAAAAATTTAGAATACTTATTAATTTTACTTTATGCGTGTTGAGCATTCGGCTTGCTTTCTGTATGTACCTCACATTTATGCCTGGTGCCTGTGGAAGTCAGGAGAGGGCACAGGATCCCCTGGTACTGGAGTTAGAGACACTTCAGCCACCGTGTTGACTGGGAACTGAAACCATGTCCTTTTCAGAGGAACAAATGCTCTTATTGTCTGAGTCATCTCTACAGGCCCCAATTTGTGCTTCTTCATACTTTGGCGTGTTCCGTGGTGAGGTGACATCTGTGTAGCTAGCTTTCCTGTTCTCACCTGGTCCTTTCAGTAAGGGCACAGTCTGTAAAATATTTCCTGATTTTTGTCTTTATATTGATAAACGGTTTCTCCTCTGTTTTTGTTGGTTATTATTTATTTAACTTTTTTGAAAGCCTTTGCTGGAGTCCGTCAAATTCATTGATCTTTTCAAACGGCCAACTGTTTTCCTACAAGCTGCATTTATGGAAGCATCCTTCTGTGTACCATCAATACACATAATTTTTATTTGTGAATTGTCCCCAAACAAAGTTAGAGGAGAGAAAGAAAGAATCAACATTTCATTTTGTCGATTTTTGTTTTTTAGTTTGTGGTGCTGGAAATTGAACCTATGGATATCACACAGTGGCTCTACCATTGAGCTTCAACCCCAGGCCTGCTGGATGGATGTATTTAATGCGTGTGTGTTGCACGCGTGTGCCAAAGGACGTGGTGTATGGAGATCAGAGGGTTGAGGATACAAGTCAGGACTTTGTGATGGAATCACATGCCTAGCTAGTTTGAACACACAATACCAGTAGCTAAAATGAACAAAATCCCGCTTCAAAGGTTGATATGACCAAAATCTCAAGAACTAATTGTCCTGAGACACAGTATTGTGATTAGTAATGGCCAAGGCTGGGGGTCTGCTCTAGTATTACCTTTCCTTCAACGCTTTGTGGTGGTTTGAATATGCTTGGCACAGGGAGTGGCACTGTTAGGAGGTGTGGCCTTGTTGGAGTAGGTGTGGTCTTCTTGGAGTAGGTGTGGTCTTGTTGGAATAGGTGTGGCCTTGTTGGAGTAGGTGTGGTCTTGTTGGAGGAAGTGTGTCACTGTTGGGGGTGGTCAATGAGACCGTCCTCCTAGTCACGTGGGAGAGTCAGTCTCTTGTTGGCCTTCAGAACAAGATGTAGAGATCCCAGCTCCTCCTGCACCATGTCTACCTGGACACTGCCATGCTCCTGCCTCAGATGATAATGGATTGAACCTCTGAACCTATAAGCCAGCCCCGATTAAATGTTGTCCTTTTAAGAGTTCCCTTGGTCATGATGTCTGTTCACAGCAGTAAAACCCTAAAACACACTTACAGTATCATTGTCTTCGTGGGGTTCTAATTCTGCCACCCATGCTGTGTAAGTTAGGATTCTCTAGAGTAACAGAGCTTATAGAATCTCTGTCTGTCTATCTGTCTGTCAGGGATTTATTAGGATGACTTTATGGCTGTGGTCCAGCTGTTCTAACAATGTCTGGCTATGAACACAAAGTGCAGGGGTCCAGTAGTTGCTTAGTCCATGAACCTGGATGGCTCGGCTGGTCTTCCATTGATGCTAGAATCCTAAAGAAGTAGGCTCTAATGCCAGCGAAGGAATGGACTTATTAACGGGGTGAGAGCAAGCAGGCAAAGAACAAGAGCTTCCTTCTTCTATGTCCTTATATGGGCTTCCAGCAGAAGATGTGGTCCAGGTTAGCTCTGGATTGAAGGTGTGTCTTTTCCCAGCTCAGGAGGTCTGATGGAAGGAGTGGTTTCCTATCGCAAAGATCCAGATTGGATCTGGTCAAATCAACAGCCTAGAATAGCCATCACACACGCCCAGCTCTGGACCTGTTTGCGGATCCTCACCAGACGCTCCATCACTGTTTCTGTGATTAGGGGCCTGGAAGCTCTTTTTGGTATTGGGAAGTTATATCATGAGAACTCCCTAAAAAGAAAGAGAAATGCATGCATGCAAAGGCTTGGGTGTTAGAAAAGGCTTTCCCAAGACTGAAGCCTTCAATGTTGGGGTTATATGTTCATTCCGGGGTGAAGCTATCCCAGAGTCACCGATAGAGTGACATTGAGCAGCATTGACACAGGGCTGGAGAGATGGCTCAATAGTTAAGAGTTCTTGCTGTTCTTGCAGAGGATTGGAGTTCAGTTCCTAACACCCACGTTTGAGGTTTCTAGCCTTTTTTTTTTTTTTTCGGAGCTGGGGACCAACCCAGGGCCTTGCGCTTGCTAGGCAAGTGCTCTACCACTGAGCTAAATCCCAACCCTATGTTTGAGGTTTCTAACACCCTGTGCTAGGCTTCTGGCTTCCTCAGGCATCTGCATACAGATGAGGATGTCCAAACACAGAGACACACATGCACAGATTAAAAACAACAACGACAAACCTAAAAAAAAAAAAAAATCCATCTTGGTCACAACTATGTCTGGGAAATAGCAGGGATTTTCCTCGGCTCAAGGTGTCTTGCGTGGGTCCAGGTGACTCCAGGTCAGAGTCTGGAGCTCAACACTCAGATTTACAGCCCAAGCGGAAGTGAATTGACTTTCACAAAAGCTAAGCCAGGAGCTAGAACGCCCCTGATGTGTTTGTCATACCAGCATCCCCAGACGCCAGAGCACAGGGCAGCAGCTTAGTAAACCACACCATCATAAACCTCACTTCCCTGCAGGAGCCAACTTGGTTTGAAAAACCAGACCATTTTCCTGTAGGCTGAGTGGGTGGGACCCCCGGGCTGCACCTCCAGTTGAGAGCCTGATTATCTGCAGATTTCTCCATCCTGGGAGACAGGATGGGGAGGTCTGTTCTATAGCTTGTGTTATTAAAACAGTATTTTTCCTCTTTGAAGGGGGAAAAGAGAGAGGCGACCAGAGAGGGAGCTATCCATAATTTACTCATATTGATCATAAACTCTTTTGACCAGACTTACGCTGGAATGATAAAAACGGTTTGATAGCATAGAAAGGAGGTGAAAGACTGCACCTCTGGAGAGATGGCCCCCTGGGATTAAGGCCAATTAGGCTTCTGCCCAAAGGCTCAGGAGAGGCCCCCTCACTGTGAGTGGGCAGGCAGCCTCCTGAAGCCTGGTCTTAATAATGACGGGTCTGGGAAGGCCTGAGGGGAGACTCAGAGTGAGAAGCCATCTGGATTGTTTTAGAGGCCCCAGCTTGGGTTGTTTCTCCCCATGTGGAACCATATGGCGAACCCGTTATCATGCAACCTACATATCTTAGGGAAGATAGAACCAGGTTGTCAGAGACGGATGACTCACCGGCCTGGGGTCGGGAGGGAAGACTTCAGATGGAGGCCCAGAGGCAGCTGTCCCACCAAGGACCTTTGAGCTGAAGGCTGGCTGGAACCCAGCTTCGGGAGCGCACGTAGGGCTGTGGGGTTGGGCGGGAAGAATGCCTCTCAGGGCCTGGCCCGCATTACAGCCTGTGTATTTGTTTCTCAATGAAATCAAACTATGTTTGCAGACTGCAGGAGGACGCAGATGGTGCAGCTCGGGAAAGGAATGCGGTGGGGTAGAGACCTAAGCTGGTGGGCCATGTCAGAGGCTGGCCGGACACCCTTCTGCCATGGTCCGTGCTCGGCACGGGCATGTGGTAGGGTCTGAGCCACATGAGGGACTGATGGTGGCTAGGTGGCATTGTCTGCCTTGTAGCTTCATGCCAAATAAGAAAGGAGAGTTGGTGGCACAAAATGTGTGTGGTACTGAGTTGAGAACTCTGGAGAGGACCCTAGGCCTGGGGTCTGGAGAGCTGGGCTCTGTGTATATGGGGAGCCTTGCCTTCCTAGGCTTCTAGGAGTGAGTTTAGTATGGGCAACCTGTCCTGACAAGGCATGCTTTCAGAACAAAGGGATCTTGGGAGGGAACTGACTACAGAGTTACGTGGTAGAGGGCACATTGCTGTAGTGGAGCCCAAGCATGGGCTGTGTACTGATTTGTCTCTCATTGGGTAAGGAAAGAGTGGAATCCTGGATGCTTCTCCTCCTAGGGATTCCCTACACAAAGGACTCCTCTTCCTAGGGAATCATTCCTCCCAGGGCCCCCTATTCATGAAGGACCCATCCTCCTGGAGGCCCTTCCTTTTATGACATGTGTTTTATACCCTCTCTCCTGGGGTGTGCTGATTGGACAGGCCCGGATTATCCCCTGACATTCATTATGTGAATGGGTTCAGGTCATGTATTAATGACCCCCTCCTTCATCTTTGTCACAGACCTTAGTCCAGGGAGGCTCATAATATCAAGACTGTACCCATGAGGAGATCCCAGTATCCCTGACAAGCTCTTCCTAGTGACATAGGACTGTGAACAGAAGGAAGATAAAGAAGAACGTTTCAGGTGATTTGCAAGAGCTGAGGACCGAACCAGGGCCTTGCGCTTACTAGGCAAGCGCTCTACCACTGAGCTAAATCCCCAACCCCTGAAAGAACTTTTGATGAGAACCATCTGACATTCAACAATCCATCACCCATTGTGTCTTTGCCAGCTCATCTGGTGAATAAAAGGAGACTCCAACATGGAACCCAGCTCATCATAATGGCCCTTCACTTGAAGTCCAGGAAAATGGTGGAGATTGGATCTGTCTACTGCTCGGTTTTCCTCAGGCAGAAGGGATCGACTTGGGCAAGAGTTTGAGGTTGGAGGAGGAAAAGAGGGGGTTCTTGCACAGACAGGAGAAAGATGTAGTGTCAGCCACCCGGACCAGTGTTCTCATGTCAACACATCTGACTGACACCTCCCCAGGAATAGGCTATGAACTCCCCACAACTGGAGATAAGTCCACCCGGATGAGCTTCAAGGTCACAAGATGGCATTTAGCTGATCCGGAGCTTGCCTTAGCTCTGTGTGACTCCAGTCTCATTAAAACCCACAGGGACCTCTTTAAGGAGGAGAAAAACATATGAATGCTCTCCACCTGTTATCAGTGATTAGAACATTACCAGGGGTATCAACACTGGCTTAGTGGAAATTCACTATGGCAATGAATGAGTAGATGGATGGATGGATGGATGGTTGATTGGTAGATGGTAGATGAGTTGGTGGATGGGTGAGTGGGTAGATGGATGGGTCTGTCTGTTTGCTAGGTAGAGGTTAGAGAGATGAATAGTAGATGCATGAGTAGATGGAAGCTAGATAAATAGATGATAGATGGATAGATAGATAGACAGATAGATGATAGATAATAAGTAAATGGTTTGATGGGTGGTGGCTAGATGGTAGATGGATATTGGATGGAGGGATGGATGTGTTTATATTGCAGTTTGGATGGCTGACCGGCTGATGTGTGGATAGATGAATAGAGGGTTGGGGCATGAGTGGACAAATCGATGGAAATTAGTTAGAGGCCACATGTGAGCCCTTGGCCCTCCCATTTCCCCCCTAATTTGTATTTCCTGACTTGGACTTTCTGAACCAGATCTGTGGGTCTGTGGGCACATCTAAAAGGAGTGCAGAGTTGGAAGGCTATAGGAGGCAGGCAGGGAACCCGAATGAAGGGATTGGGGGAGGGGCCAGGCGCATGCATGCACATGCCTCCTGTAGGGCACTCACCCCAGATTAAAATGGAACAATCCACTTAAGATCCAGTTTGGAGGCTTGCCCAACGCACAGTGGGCACCCTGTGTCTCCTCAGTTGCCTGCTCATCTTTCTTGTCTGGGAAAGGCAAGGGGCTTTTATTTGCAAACCTTGTTCCTGTTCAAAATGGTTGCCAGGGAACCCCATGATGCACCTGGATGCACTCATACCACGTGCTGCCAAGGAGTCTCCCCTCTAGGGGCAGGGAAGGGAAACACATTATATGACAACCAGAGGGTTTGGTTGCACGACTGTCCCATGCTCGTGTGTGCTTGATGAAGCACCAGCTTGCTATACGCCTGGCAGTTGTTGTTGTTGTTGTTGTTGTTTTCTTTCTTTTCTTCGGAGCTGAGGAGTGAACCCAGGGCCTTGTGCTTTCTAGGCAAGCGCTCTACCACTGAGCTAAATCCCCAACCCCTGTTGTTGTTTTTTTAATGTTCTGTCCTTCAGTAGAAACAAAACAAAACAAAAAACAAGGATCTGGGGTTGGGATTTAGCTCAATGGTAGAGCGCTTGCTTAGGGAACCTGCAAGGCCCTGGGTTCGATCCCCAACTCAAAAAAAAAAAAAAAAAAAAGAACCAAAAAAAAAAAACAAGGATCTATTTCTTCCAGAGAAGACATGAGTTCCAATATGTTTCCATTGCTCATCCAGCACTAGAAAACGAAGTCAGGAGTCCTCTGAGGACCAATGAGCTAACATGTTCCCGAGAGGAGAGGCCCATTCTCCTCACAGGGGCTGATAGAGTGAGACAGAGAGAGCAAGGAGTGTGGATCATCCTACTGGGGACAGACTTGTCCCATGTCTCCAAAGGGGCCTGTGAGTGGGTGTCTCCAAAGTGTCCAGTTCCTGTTGGATAGTGGATAATTATCCTGTTGGATAATGCAAGGGAGATGGTCATGTGTTGTCCCCCAAGGGGCAACAGAGACACTGACGGCAGCCATGAAGAAAACATCTGTGGAACACAGCAGGAACAGACAAAGGGGTGAGATCGGCTCACTAGAAAAATACCCATTTACCAGGAGAGACCTCAGCAATGGGGAATAGAAGACAGAAGCAAGAAAGGCAGTGTCGTCAAATGTGTGACTTTGTTTGGAAGAGAAATGTCACACAAGAGCAAGCACAATGGGGTGAATGAGAGAGACAGAACCATCCCGGTCTGGCTATTTGCATAATAGAAAACAGCTTTTCCATCACTTACCAAGCATCTGCCTTCTGTTCACTATTTCATCTGCAAACATCGCTATTTACTGTAACTGAAGGCCGCCCTCAGCCCGCAGCCTTCTAGGATTCTGCAGCCCTCCCCTCTGTGCAGGACTGAGCACCCACATTACCAGAGGGAGCTGACAGAGTCCTGCCCACTCCTTCCTCTCAGATTTGTCTCAATTTCCTTCCTGTAGCGCGTTCCTTTAATTAGAGGGTAAGGAAGGGGACAGAGCTGTGTTGGGTGACAACATTTCTTGCTTAATTAAACAGAGGTTTTCCGCAAGGAACTCCTGGTGGAGGTAAGTCCGTGGGCACAGATGAGACCTCATCCACTGGATCAAAGGATGAACACTGGAGGATGCCCAGTTCCCTCGCCAGGGGATGCTCTTTGACCTCTCCTTGATGTAGAGGGGTGTCTCTGGTGATGTAAATTCACAAACCCAGTATTGATCAAGGGGAAACAGACGCGGTCAATAACAAACATTTGAACACTTTGGTCACCTGTGACCCTGGGTCTTGGCTGACTCTCCTTAGGACCCTGCCCATCTGGGATAGTTATGACCTAGGAGTAAGTCCCTTCCCTGGACTGTGTCATCCTTTTAAGGGGAGCACCCACTCACCACCTTGTTGTGGGTCTTGCTCACCTCATCCAACGCAAAATGCTAAATGGAGTCGACTTCGGTGGCTCAAGCATCAACTCGGTCCCCGACCCCTCCCAGGAATCTTGTCCCTTGACCCATCTCCGCTGTCGAGAACCATCGCTCCTGGCAAAGAGAACACGTGGTCAGCATCCAGTTTGCTACATCGTCAGGAGCACTGGCCCATCTGCATTGTGGGTGAGCGTGTTCTTCTCTTGTACTAGTGTCCACGTGTGTGAGCATGAAGCACAGAATGTATGTTGAAGTGTGTGGTTTGTACGTGGTATGTCTATTTCTATGGACACATGCAGGTTTCCATAGACGCCCCTGCCGTCGACAGTATCCAGTTGAGCAGGGGCCATCAATGAAGCTGTCATCTTCCTGATGAAGAGTCATCATGGCTCTCCACCCTTTATTTCAGGTCCTTGCGCACCACCTGCCCAGGCAGGAAGTTTTGGGGAGCCTGGCTACCCTGTGAACCCCACAGCTACATTCCTGAAGCCACTAGCTTGGTCACTACCCAGAGCCCCATGGGATACTGAGTTAGCCCAGGGGAGGGGCTGCTGGGCTAGGAGGCTGAGGGACTCTGGACTTGCGGGAGTACATTCTGCTCTAGAAGTCTGTGAGCTAGGATTTGATAGTCTCACACACCTGGAAGGATTCACGGAACCACAGAACCCATCGCTGGATGGTTAATTCGCAGGCCCGCGGTTCTTACTTTGCTTTTGGCCTCAGGACCGGCTGAACTGATGTCAACCCGAGTTGCAGTTACTGTGTTAGCGAAAGGAGGACAGTGGGTAGGAAGGGAGAGAATGCAGAGGGACAGCCATCAGATCGTGACCACTTTCCTGCTCAGAGGAGGGCTGAGGCCTTCTGGCTTAACCTGCGGCTTCTTGCTCACAGACATCCTAGCCCAAGCATCTCTGGAGATATCTTTTGCTGACACCACTTAGAGAAATCAGCCTTTGCTTGTGTGATGGGAACTCCTAGAGCCGGCCTGAGGCTGAATGCCTGAGGATGTCTAGTTTTCTCACCAGGGGACTCTTCTTGGCTTGCCAGCTGCAGGAGATGTCTCTGGTAATGTAAATTCATAAACCCGGTATTGACTGAGGGGAAGTACAGACGGATCCCACAGCAGACATTGGAACACTCTTTAGCTGCGGTTTCTACCGGTTTGAGGAGGCACCACATCCAAAGCTATTTGTGGAGAAAAGGCCTTATTCTGTTCATCACCAAAAGCAGTGAGGGCAGGAACTCTCACAGGGCAGGCAGGAGCAGTTGCAGAGGCTATGGAGGGATGCTGCTTGCTGGATTGCTCCTCACGGCTTGTTCAGCCTACAGCTTGATCTTATGAGGTATTTTCTTCACTGAGGTTCTCTCCTTTCAGATGACTTCTGCCAGTGTCAAGTTGACATAAAAATTAGCCAGCGCCTTGGTCAATTTCATGACAACAGGGTCAGAAGGGCAAGCATGATAAATGCCAGGTGAGCCCAGCCAGCAGGTCTGATGCCAAGCTGATGGGCCCTGCTGGCCGGACCAGTTCTCATCGCCTCTTCTCCTCTCCCCTCCCCCGGCTTCGTTTTCTTGCTCACTCATTCTTAATAATGAGACAGGGTCTCATCACGCAACCCTGGCCGCCTCAGAACCGGCAATGGATCCAGGCTGGCCTTTAAGTCAAGGTAATCCTCCCGCCACCGCCTTCCCAGTGGGGGCGTGTTAGTTACCACGGTTGGCAGCTACATTCTTTTCTATCCAAACTGAGCTGAAGGATTTTTTTTTTTTTAATGACAAAAGGACGGGTGATTTCTGTCGGATGCTCTCTCTGTAGCTTCTGGAAGCAGCCTCTTTCTCCCCTCCAGTCTATTGATACAGGATAATGGAGTGATTGATTTTCAGATGTGTGCCCCGGACCTCCCTCCCAGTCTAAATCCCTCTCTGTCAATGGCACTGGATTTGGCTGCCTTGCGGTGCGTGAAGATGCCTGTATTTGTATTCTCAGGGAGTATTGATTCGTCATTTTCTTGTGATGTTTTTTGTGTGGTTCCTGCACTTAGGTAACGGCGACTTTAGAGACTCAGCTACGGATCCTTCTCCTCTATTTGCCAAAGGAGTTTGGGAAGGATTGGCGTTAATTCTTCTTTAAATGTTTGATGGAGCTCACCAGGAAAAAGCCTCTGGGCCTGGGGTTTTCTTCTTGTGGGGGGTGGGGGAGTTTTAAACGATGAATTTAATTTGTTTGTTATGAGTCTGTTCGTTGTAATTCTTGATTCAGGTCAGCAGATTTTGTTTGTCTTAGATTCTGCTTATCTGGTCACGGTCAACCTACTTGTTAGCACGAAGTCACCAGTGGTATCAACCTCACAATTCCTTTGCTTCATTTTTCGCTCTAAAGATCGGCAGAGAGTGATGTCACTTCTCAGTTGACCCTTCTTTCCTTTCCCTCCCGGTCACCCTAGCCAAATGTCATTTTTGTTGATCCTCTCGAAATATCAACTTTTTGTTTTATTGATTTTCCCCCTATTGATAGTCCGCGGCTCGTCTTGCGTCTGGTCTTTGTTACTTCCCTCCCCTGGCTTGCTTGCGTTTTAGTTTGCTCGTTTTTTCTCCCCTAAACTTTGAAGGTTCAAGACATCCTATTGATTTGAAATCCTTCCTCCTCCCTCACATTGGCATTTAACACTGTAAATTTCGCCCCAGGCGATGGGCTGGCAGTGTTATAGAAGCTTTTGCTAGCCCCTGTTTGTATTCTTGTTAATCTCGAAGTATTTTCTAATTTTTTTGCTATAGTCTTATTGATCTGTCTGCTTCCTCTCTTGGTTCCCTCCTTCCTTCCTTCCTCCCTCCCTTTCCCCCATCCCTCCCTCCTTCCCTTCCTCTCTTCCTCTCTTCCTCCGTCCCTTCCATTCTGGGAGTACTGGGCTTGAACCCGGACCCTCAAGCTTGCTAGGCAAACACTCTACCACTAGGCTCTCAGCCCTCTATTGGCATTTAGGGGTATAGTGGGGGACTTATATGCATCTTTGATTTAATTTAGACATCTTCTGCTGTTGATGTCTAACTTATTTCCTTTCCATGGGAGACTCCATTCTATGTCTATACCTTCAAAGTCGTTCTCCAGGGTTAGTTATAGGGAGCCTGCTGTTTTCTCTTGACAAGAGACTTGTATTTTGCTATTGTTTGGCTAGCTAAGTTTACTTTAATTTGACATCAGTTTATTTAAAACGGTATATAGGTTTATTTACTTTCCTTTCTGCACATGACTGTTTCGTCTGCATGTATGTATTTGCACCACTTGTGTACCTGGGTCCTGTAGAGGGGAAAAGAGGGCTTTGGACGTCTTGAACTAGATTTACTGATGGTTGTGAACCACCATGTGATTGCTGGGAATCGACCCGGGTCCTCTGCAAGAACAAGATTTCTTACCCACTGATCTCTCCAGCCCTACCAATAAGTAACAACTTCAAAGAGACACAGATATCCTAGTCTCCCAGCGTTTCCCCCCCCCCCCGGACTTTTTGACAGTGGAGTTACATTTGTTACAGTTGGCTATCTTGTGTTCCATGTGTGTTTCTGGTTTATACAAGCCAGCATTTGAAGCAAGCCCAAGGGAGGAGAGGGCAGAGCAAGTGTATTTTTCCAGGTCTGCTACTTCAATCTTTATTTTTTTTCTCCTGGATTACTTTTTCCATGGATTTGATTTCCACCTGCCATCTTTTTTCATCACCCAATACAACCGCACTCCTATCTGCCCCTTCTGTGATATTCCATTAAAACAGAGCTGGCCTGACGGTACAATTATGCAGACAGTGAGACACACTATTGCTTTAAAAGTGAGCTAAGATCGGAAAAGCGAGGACTCTGTATGACCAGTCTGCCAGCGGTAGCTCCTTTGTTTACTCCTCCTCAGTTTCTGAAACAATGTTTCCCTGGATCTGTTACTCCCATTAGTCCCCTTTTACTGTGGGACTGGGCCACCCTTTGCCCTGGCCTCTGTAGGTCTTCATGATAAAGCAAGCGTTAGTGTTACAGAGGCGCCCTTGTATGTGAAGGGTTCACTTTTAACTCGCTCCTTTGAAAATTCTCTGTTTTGACAGTTTGACGATAGCTATGGTGTGCATATTTCCATTCCTTTTGTAGTTTGCTGAGCTTGGGAAATGTGTAGACTAATGCTTCTTGTCAAGCTTGGCAACGTCATGGCTATTACTTCTTTCAACATTCATCTCTCTCTCTCTCTCTCTCTCTCTCTCTCTATATATATATATATATATATATATTCTCTTATAATCTCTCAGTTCTTAATCTTTCTTTCTTTCTTTTTTCCTTCCTTCCTTCCCTTCCCTTCCCCTTCCTTCCTTCCTTCCTTCCTTCCTTCCTCTCTCTCTCTCTCTCTCTCTCTCTCTTTCTTTCTTTCTTTCTTTCATGTGTGTAAGTGTTTTTGCCTGTGCACACATCTAGGCACCACATAGGTGCTTGGTGCCTGCAGGGGCTAAAAGAGGGTATCAGGTCTTCTGGAATTAGAGTCATAGACCCTTGTGAGCCACCATGTGGGTGCCTCTGCAGGAGCAGCCAGTGCTCTAACCACTGAGAGGTTTCTGAAGTCCTGGTCCTTGTTGTTGTAAAGAATTCAGTCAAGAGACGAGGTAGTTTAAGCAGACATCTATTTAGCAAAGCAAAATAAGGGCTCCAAAGTGTGCTATACGAGAGAGAGAGAGAGAGAGAGAGAGAGAGAGAGAGAGAGAGAGAGAGGAGAGACAGAGACAGAAACAGAGACAGAGACAGAGACAGAGAAAGAGAGGAGAGAGAGACAGAGAAAGACAAAGAGACAGGAAGAGAAAGGCAGGCATTTGTGGCACAGTCTGACGTTTTCTGTGCTATGGATCATAGAGAAATTTTAATGAATATTCTTTAGGTGGCTACCTATTCATGGGTGAATATGACTTCTTTTTCATTTTAAATCACCATGCACTAGATCTCACATTTCTCCTCATGATCCTCTAGAAAAGCCAACAAAAAGAGCGGACCTCTAAACCACAATGCTAGCGATATTCTAATTAGATCTTGGAGGACGTAGATGCATGGTTACTGCACATGTGTGGTGGCAGCTGAGAAGCTGCTGAACATGGCAGAAACAACCTGACTGTAGCAGCTTCAGGGGGCGTCTAGCCACAAAGAGGGGTTCTGACTGTCAGGACGCACAGCCTCTGAGATCTGGCTGCAGTGTTCTTGGTTCCCTTGTAACTCACTGATTACCTGGTCACGGTCCCTTCCTCAAGGACCAAACCTCTAAGATCTTTAAACAAACTGGATGCCGGTGTCTTGCTGCCTCCAGCTGAAAGGGCAGCAAGCATGGGGCTTAGAGGTTTGCAGCTTTTACTGACTGTTAGCGGAGGCCAGGGCAATCCAGGGCTCCTCATAAAAGAAGGTGATTGGTATCCTGTAATTATTATTACTTGAGCTCTGAAATCCAGAACACATCACTCATAGCAGAAGACTGAGTGAACCAGGGCCAAAGACACAAAGCAAAATTAAGACAGTAGGGAAGGGGATACAGGAGCCTGCCGATGTACGTAATGGGAGAGATATCTGTCTAGAAAGTCTCACAGAAGTTTTTGTCTCATTTTATCCTATGTAGGATAGGATGGCTCAAGATCCATTCTGAGAGAGATGAGCCCATTTATTTGAATTTGTCAAAGTCTGGAAGAGATAAACTTGATCAGACACGTAAAGATAGATACTGGGAGTGAAAACAGAATAACACCAGAGGCTTTATTGAGGGATGAGGAGAGGCAGCCATGGTGTGGTGGTTTGAATATGCTTGGTCCATGGGAAGTGGCACTATTAGGAGGTGTGTCCTTATTGGAGGAGGTGTGGCCTTGTTGGAGGAAGTGTGTCACTATGTAGGTGGGCTTTGAGGGCTCCTAGTACTCAAGCTCTGTCCAGTGTAGAAGAGTGAGTCTCCTTGTTGTCTTAGGATCAAATGCAGAACTCTCAGCTCCTCGTCTGGCACCATGCCTGGATGCTGCCATGTTTCCCGCCATGATGATAATGGACTGAACCTCTCAAACTGTAAGCCAGCACCAATTAAAAGCTTTCCTTTATAAGAGTTGCCTTGGTCATGGTGACTTTTCACAGCAATGGAAACCTTAACTGAGACACAGGGCCATACTCATTCAAGCATAGCAGCCCTGGCATTAAGGGAATCTTCTACCCATTAAGGAAGATGCTAGAAAGACGAGAACTCATTACGTTACGGAGGAAGAGGATTTACTTTGAATAAACATTTTTGATTTTTATTTACTTGTTCTAGACATCCATTTATATATTGTCTTACAGTGCAGAAGTGGGAGTCAGAGAGCATTTAGCAGAAGTCAGTTCTCTTCTTTGACCCTGGGAGTTCGGTCCTGGAGGTAGAACTCAGATCATCAGAACCAGTGGCAAGCACCTCTACCCACTGAGCCACCCTCTCACCAGCCTCCATCACTGGTCAATTTGTGTCGCATCCTTCCGTTCAAGATCATGCTGGTCACCAAAATATGACCTTTTGTCTTTTAACCATTGAGGTCAGTTGAGACTTGCTAGGGGTAGTTCTTGGGGACATAGATGAGACCCTAAAGCAACATTAATGCCATCTTCTGGGAAGGGTCAGGATCCTGCTGGCCATGTGACTTCCTTTGGAAGAGCAGGGGATATTTCCTCTCCGGGGACTCCTCTCGCAGGATATACACTGGTTATAGAGACAATCTCTGGAGCATCCATGACCTCTCTGATCAGGAGGGTCCACGGATTACCAGACTTACAGGACTATTTCAGGAGGACTCCCATCACCCTCTGCCCAGGGGTCCTGGCTGACTTTGGAAACTGTAGAACAGACAACTAACTGTTCTCTTTATCTTCCTTAGGACTCAAAGTGAGGATTGTTGAACATGCAGAAACACAGTCATTTAGTTTTAACTTTTATGTAACATCTAGACCAAGGTCAGACCAAAATAAATAAATAACAAGTTGAAAAGGTTTTTAAAGTAAATCCCAATTTTGTTACCATTCGGTTTCCCAGCTAAACACCTGGCAAACTTTGCAGAAAATGTAATCATCATCTTGATTAAGGTTCCTTTTTAGAAATCAGTTCTAAATTAAACATGTATTTTATGTGTCTGGGTGTTTTCCCTGTTGTGAGCCACTCTGTGGGTGCTGGGAATTGAGCTCAAGTCCTCTGGAAGTGCAACCAGTGTTCTTTTTTTCTTCTTCTTCTTTTTTTTTGGAGCTGGGGACCGAACCCAGGGCCTTGCGCTTGCTAGGCAAGTGCTCTACCACTGAGCTAAATCCCCAACCCCGCAACCAGTGTTCTTAACCATTGGGTCATCTTTCAGCCAATCAGTTTCTAAATGTTGCCAGAACACATCAATATCTGACAAGAGCCTCATTAATTTAAACAGTGGACTAGCGCCTAGGTTTATAGCAGTGTTTTGACCTTAAGAATGTAGTATATGTGTACATACTTGTGCATGCATATTCATGTGTGTTTGTGTAAGTAAGCACACCCTTGTGTGTCACAGAGTGAGAGAGGACGTCCAAGGACTACTTGGAAGACGGTTCTGTTTTTCTTTTCCCAGAAGGGTGGGGTTCTGGGCATTGACTTCAGTCTTCCCACCTTTAATAAGCACCTTACCCGCTGAGCCATCTTGCTGGCCTAATGCTTCAACTTTAAAAAAAAAAAAAACCCTTTCATTGTTTTTCCCTCAGTTACACGCAAGCCTGAGAGCTACATAATCTTACATTCTAGCAAGACCTTGCCAAGATCGCAAAGTTTCTAGTAGCCTTGAATAAAAGAAGTATCTTAGAATAGGCACAGTCAAGGAGAAAAAAAATCCAACAATCTTCATATGTCAATTCTGTAATTGCAGTCATGGACATAGAAGGCATCTGCTTGCTCCCGTAGAGAACTAGAAAGAGTGAGCAAAGAGTCTTTCCTTTATTCCTCCCTCCTCCCTCCCTCCTCCCTCCCTCCCCTCCTTCCTTCCTTCCTTCCTTCCTTCCTTCCTTCCTTCCTTCCTTCCTTCTTCCCTTTTTACTGGAGAATTGAACAAACAAAAAGAGAAAGAGAAAGTGCAAGCTTGTACCAGAGACTCAGGGTTGGGCCAAAGATGGCAGGCCAGACCCAGATCTTTGTATTTGGGACTGGGGAAGGGGACACATGTAACAGGATGGCTCTTAGGTCCTTGTGCTATGATGAGCCCAGGCTATACTTCATTTCATCCCCTGTAGATTTTGTATGCATGACAAGTGTGTAATTGGTAAATCACATTGACCCAGAGAACTGGACATCTGAATTGGGCTTGAATTTAGTTTTTACAGAGGTCAGGCTTGCTCCTTACAAAGAGAGCCTAAAGGTCCGGGAGAGATGGTTGGATCAGTAAAATTCTCACAGAAGCACGGGGACCCAAATCTGATCTTGCAGAATGTACACAGAAGAGCTGGGTGTGGTGGTACATAGTTCTGATATCAACACTAGGGAGGCAGAGACAGGAGATCTATGAGGTTCACTGGCAGCCTGCCTAGCCCACTGAACTGTTTCCAAAAGCAAGATGCAAGGAACGACATTCCAAGTTGATCCCTGGCTTCCATTCGTGTCCACGTGCACCCACATACGTGTGTATCTATACACACATGATCATGTGCATGTGGGCATATACATACAGAGGGAGAGAGGGGAAGTGAGAAGGAGAGGGAGGAGGAGAATGGGAGGAAGAGGGGAGGAGGGAGATGATGATAATGAGAATGGGGAGGAGGGGAAGGAGGAAAAGGGGGAAGAGAAGGGGGAAAGGATGGTGATGAGAGTGGGGAGGAGGAGGGGAGGATGAGGATGAGGGAAAGGAGGAAGGTAGGGGTAGGAGGGGGAAGAGGAGGATGAGGAGAATTGAGAGGAAGAGGGGAGAATTGAGAGGAAGAGGGGAGGAGGAAGTAGAGTGGGAAGAGGAGGAGGGGGAGGAGGAAGAGAGACAGAAAAGCTGGACACTGAACTCTTCTTATCTTCTTTCTCACCAGCAGAACAGATCTAGCCGGAGGACAGTGCCATCTTTTGGCCATCCTTCTGTTTGCTTGGTAACACTGGCTAAGCCGAAGTGTAAAAGAAACTCCCTGGTCTCCTTTTGAGAATCTCGGGGTCAAACAAATCATTCCTAGCTTTTCAGGATGCCTTCCAAATAAAAGTCCCCAAGGACGGGCACCTGATGCTCTGATGCTAAGAAGAATCAGAGGCCCAGAGGGCAGGCAAACCTCCCAACTTCTGGTACCCATGTTGGTCGGGTCTGCGACGCAGGACCGCCTCATGTTGCAGCATGCGCGAAAATCTAGAGCCAGTGGTGACAAGCACATCCTCTAATCAGCATAGGGACGCGGTGCTGACAGCCAGTCTGAGTTCCCTCTTCTCTCTCTCTAAATCATTTTTGCATCCGTGCGGAGGATAGTCTGGGAGAACACACATAAAGCAATCATTCACGTAGTCCTTAAAGTCCCTGTCTTCCCTATAATGGATCCCAAAAGGCAAAACAGGGCAAGGGACCTTGTCTGTGTCGGTGGCGGGAGTCACCCAGAGGCAGAACTAGAGGCAAAGGAATTTGGAGTGGAGGTCCCAGGAGTTCTCTTCCACCCCGTGGGAGGACCAGAGCTATATTTAATATTTAAATTGCTAAAAATATGTCTGGAGCCCGGTCTCTCCCTGTCCCGTGTTACTGCTCGAGCTGTTTTCTTGATTTGGTTACTTCCCTGGACTACTTCTGTTCTGGTTCCCTTTGGAGAAGATGCTGAGATCAGCTCCATCAGCTCGGTGCTCAGTTAAGAGTCCTCTGATTCCTCGAACTGCCGGAGAAGTAAGTCTACATCCAGGCTCTGCTGAGGAGGTCTGCAAGTCCGTGGCTGGGCAAACATTCTGTAACTCAGCCAGGAGTCTGCTCTATGCTATTCCTGAGTCTCAAGGTCAGGCAGAGGTGAGGAGTGAGGCCAACTCTGGTCCTCTCTAGACACACCACCCTGCCCCCACGCATGTCTTCCAAGTTTCCAAGAATATGACAGAGCTTTTGAAAGCCTTATAAGGACACCGCGGCTTGCTCTGTGTGTGTGTGTGTGTGTGTGTGTGTGTGTGTGTGTGTGTGTGTGTGTGTTCTGTTTGCTTTCTGTTTCATTCCCGAGGCCCTCAGTTTGCATTCTCGTGTCATTCCACAGGGTCCTTCCTTCTTTGTACTCGGAAACATAAAAGCGACTATGCTGTGTTTCCCTCTGTATAGACTGTTTATGATGTGAGAGTCGGGAGTCTGCAGGGTGCTGTTCTTGGGAAGCCCTTGGGATGTGGTTTAGAATTTAGCTCACATTGGAGGCTGGGTCTGGTCTCCAAACCTCCCAGTCTCGCTTTGGCGATGAACGGAAAGAAATTTAAGTTTCTTGTTACTTTGGAAATTCATTATTTCCCAAGGCCTTCTGCATGAGGAGGCATGCTTGGGTTTCTTTGTCCCTAGTGTGTCTCAGCTAGCCATGTTTTGTTCGTAGCACACCTCTCTGGTGTATGTGTGTGTACCCAGCTCCTCACTGGGCATGTTGTGGGTACAGGGGATTAGGAACAGGGGGGCACCCTGGACTCTCTATCTGCCACCCTGCTCTGACTTTTGAGTTTGTTCTGTGAGGGATAGAGGGGTTGGTACTGTAGCCATTGGAGTCCACCACAGCTGGATGTCTGCAGGAAATTTCCCCAATAGAAGAAACTGTACAGAGCCAGAGGGCAAACATGAAGGGTCTCCAGTTCACATTCCACCCGAAACAGATCATCAACATGGTCTCTCAGCCCTCAGGACCCCTTACCTGTGGTGGGACTCAGTCCTTCTAGTTGTCTATAGAACAGCCCCTCCCTGCACCACTGCCCCATTGTATCTCCAGGGCCCGGTGGCTTTACTGGCATTGCTAAATACTTCACGAGGCCCTGCGCTACAAGGGACAAGGCTCTGCCTCGTACAAAGCAACTACAGGATCCTGAGCAGAGGGCAGTCAGCGGCTCAGTCACCTTCATTTTCCTCCCGTAAGTCTGGGAGCATACTGCCAACCCCTCGTATGGCCCCTGTGTGCTCTGTTTGGGGCAGAGAACACCCCCCTCCCCCCATGGTGATCTTCAAGAAAGTATACACCTAACCGGTGACCCCTAACTCCATTCACATTGAACCTGTGACTGTGGTTTGATCCCCAGTATCATGTTTAAAAAAATAAACAAATACAGGAAGATTATACAGCCAAGGCTCTCCTGCCTAGGGATAGTGCCGCCCACAGTGGGCTAGGCTGTCCCACATCAATCATCAACCAGGACATTCTTTCATAGACATGACCATAAGCCTGTCTAATGGAGGTAACTCTAGGTGTGTCAGGGGGACAATAAAAACTAACCAGGACTCCCCATTTTGGAACATCTAGCTTGACGGCGAAAGTTGGCAGTGACATCGGTGTACCTGAAAAGTACTTGGTTTGAAATTGTGGCCAGCAGCTTCCATGCTATTTCTGAGGCAAACGCTATATCCACGTATACCAGAAGTGAGACCAGCATGCTTTGGGGGGCCTCAGTGGCAGATGCTGTTATATTTGACCTAGCCAGGCAGCTCTCACACATGGAGAAATTGGTCTGGCAGACCCAGCCACGAGGGCTACTACCATCAAATTGACATCAGTGATCCAAGATGTATCTTGAAGCTCTGTGGTGTGTGACTGACTTTTCACCCACTCTAATTGAGGTAGCATACCAGTGTTTGAAGTTCTACAATGCCTCAGAGCACAAGACACTACTAATGCAGACCTAAAGTCATGACACCATCAAGTTCTTGAAAATACTGTTCACTCACCAGATCAGTGGCTCTCAACCTTCCTAATGCTTCCAACCTTTAATACAGTTCTGGGCACTCATTATGAGGTTGTACCTGTATGTGGGCAGATTTGCCCAGAGACCATCAGAAGTATGTGTGTTCTGATAGTGATTTTTTTGGTGATTCTCCATGAAAAGGTCATTTGACTCCCAAACGGGTCATGACCCACAGGTTGAGAACCATTGTACTAGCTGTTTCCAGACTGGAATCACAAAAAGTTATAGTCCATTTCCCACAGCAGATTTGATCTTGGTGGATACCACTTCACAAATGTAGCTGTGATTAATCCTCATGGGATCCCTTCTTTTGTTTTGTTTTGGTGTGTATGCGTGTGTGCATCCATTCCTCTATGTGTGTGTGTGTGTGTGTGTGTGTGTGTGTGTGCGCGTGTGCATCTGTGTACAGGTGTGCATCTGTGTATACATGCACCTGTACATTCTGTACATGTGTGTGCATCCATGCATGTGTGTATGCATGTGAGTATGTATAGGTCAAAGGTCAACTTTGGTGTCATTCTTATGGAGTTATCCATACACTTTTGGGGACTGGGGGGTGGGAAGTTCTCTCATTGGCATAGAGCTCACAATTGGAATAGGCTGGCCGGCCCCAGGGATCTGATGAACTGTTAGCCCTGGAATCATGAACACCACAGTTTGTTCCTTTGGATTTGCATTTAAAAAGCCAGCTGTGGTGGCCAAGCTTATATTCCCAGTGCTGAGAAAGTAGAGTCAGGCATCAATGTCTTGGATCACAAGCTTAGATTTTTGTGAATCACCCAAGAAAACTTTAAGGCAAGGAGATTTGTCTCTCTGTTTCTGTTTGACTTTACTGAGGGCTGGCCCACCACCCCAGTGGTCTGTCTTAAAAAAAAAGCCCTCACTTCTTTGTTGGGGATTTAGCTCAGTGGTGGAGCTGCCTTCTGACCCTGCATCTGTGTCCTGACATGCCTTTCAACACCATGCATGAAGTGGAGCTGCATACAGGGGTAGTTTATAAAGTAAGATGCTTACTGAAGACATCTGCTAAGTGTGGAAAATTCAAAGAATGCTGGGGCTTGCTGAAAGCTTAGGGAAAGTGGTGCCTCAGAGTGGGGTCTGCGGGGACAAACTGGCACCTGCAAGCTTTCCGCTCTCTCACCGGAGCATCTCTACCCCAGCCCTCATCTCTCACTGTCTCTACTCCAGCTCCCACTGTCATACTCAATTCTACTGCAACCTCCATGATCCCGCCCATGTCTACTCAGCCTCCATTGTTTCATTCATCTCTACCATATACGTCAACCCTAAACTCCCATCTTCAACCAATCCTACCTCATCTCCATCATCCCCATCATCTCCATCATCCCCATCATCTCCATCATCTCCATATCCTCATCATCCCTATCATCCCTATCATCATCCCCATCATCTCCATCATCCCCATCATCTCCATCATCCCCATCATCCCTATCATCCCCATCATTCCCATCATCCCCATCATCTCCATCATCCCCATCATCTCCATCATCCCCATCATCCCTATCATCCCCATCATCCCCATCATCTCCATTATCCTCATCATCTCCATCATCCCTATCATCCCCATCATTCCCATCATCTCCATCATCTCCATCATCCCCATCATCCCTATCATCCCCATCATTCCCATCATCTCCATCATCTCCATCATCCCCATCATCCCCATCATCCCCATCATCCCCATCATCCCCATCATCCCTATCATCCCCATCATTCCCATCATCTCCATCATCTCTATCATCTTCATCATCCCCATCATCTCCATCATCCCCATCATCTCCATTATCCTCATCATCCCCATCATCCCTATCATCCCCATCATTCCCATCATCTCCATCATCTCCATCATCCCCATCATCCCCATCATCATCCCCATCATCCCCATCATCCCCATCATCCCTATCATCATCCCCATCATCCCTATCATCCCCATCATCCCCATCATCTCCATTATCCTCATCATCTCCATCATCCCTATCATCCCCATCATCCCCATCATCTCCATCATCTCCATCATCCCCATCATCCCCATCATCCCCATCATCTCCATCATCTCCATCATCCCCATCATCCCTATCATCCCCATCATTCCCATCATCCCCATCATCCCTATCATCCCCATCATTCCCATCATCTCCATCATCTCTATCATCTTCATCATCCCCATCATCTCCATCATCCCCATCATCTCCATTATCCTCATCATCCCCATCATCCCTATCATTCCCATTATCCCCATCATCCCCATCATCTCCATCATCCCCATCATCTCCATCATCTCCATCATCTCCATCATCCCCATCATCTCCATCATCCCCATCATCTCCATCATCCCCATCATCCATATCTTCTCCATCATCCCCATCACCTCCATCATCCCCATCATCTCCATCATCCCTATCATCCCCATCATCTCTCTACTCCAGCCCCCACCTCAGCCATCCACCTCCACCCTAGCCTCCATCTCCCATCTATCTCTAGCCCAGCCCCCATAGTCTGATCCATTTCTACTCCAGCTTCCTCTGAGCAAAGCTGTGGCTGTTATCACAGTTAACTATGGTGCAGCTCAGGAGAATGGAAACTCAGATAAGTCTGTGGTGTCATTGAGCTCAGAGAGAAATACAGAGCCATGTTGGGGGCTCCCCAGGATGAGTTCTTGAGCTCGATATGCTGTCCTGAAGGAAGACATCTCAATCTCAAAGATAGCCTAGCCTGGTCTTCTTTCCTCAAGGCCGACCTCCCTGTCACATGCAGAGTCATTGGCTAGTTTTAGGTCCTTCAATGTAGCTCCTCAGAAGACCCACTGAAGTAAAGTTAGTCAGAGAATCCATGCATGCATATACATATGCCTGAATACATGTACACACAACACAGCTGCACATGTGCATGTGCAGATGTACCATGCAGTTGTAAACAGACACATGCACACACATACATTCTATAGTGGCACATATGGAGACGGCAGTATATGTGTGTGTGTGTGTGTGTGTGTGTGCACATGTATACAATGCATACCCTGTTGGTGTGTATATACATGTTATACCACCATTTTGTTCATGTATATACACATATATAATACAGCTGCACACACGTACACACAAATGCACTGCATAGTTTATATAATTCACACATATGCACACATACACACATTGCAGATACACATACATGCAAACATACATACATGCCTACATGCATGCATATAGATGATCCACATGATCCTACATAAATGCAATGTACTTAAATGCATATGCACTCATCACACACATATACACGTATGCACACACTCACTGTTGCATGTATGTGCATGCACACATACTATATCCATTCACACAGATGTGCTTCAGGCATGCACACATGCGTATGTTGACCATACACAGCCTGCAAACAGCAGTGAGCTCAGCTGACTTGAGCTGGGACCCTTTGTGGAATTCCTCTGTCACTTGCATCTCTATGGTTAGGTTGCTGGTAGGACAATGTCACCGAATAGCAAGCTGGCAGTCTGGTCCAGTCCGGGTTTGCTTGGTTGGAGAATAGTGTAGGTGAGACGCTGTCATCTGTATTTGGCATCTCTGGTGCTGGCAGGACCAGACACAGAGGACTCCACTTCCTCCCAAGACTTGGTAACAGCAGCTTACGCCACTAACGCAGCCTCTGTAGGACACTAAACTTGTGGCCCTGGCACAAGCTCTCTGAAGAGAGAACCCCAGGCAGCTCTGACACCTGCAGCCACCATCCATCTTCCCGTCAGCCTGCCCTTAATTAATTTCGTCAGGAGCCTGTGAACTGTGTCCTTCATCTTGCCCGGGGAAGGTTGGCTTTGGGCCTAAGTAAAGAGAGTCTGCAGGCAGCGGGCTCTCTTACTCCTAGCCATTAATTAAAGAGCCGAAGCTGACCTAGCATGGAGGCCTCGCTGTAGGCACAGCCCCTTGGATACACAGACTCTTCCTTGCAGAGTCTTCTCTGGCCGCCTTCCAGCCTGTGAGCAATTGGAAGATAGAGTGCCAAATGACCACTGGTCAGTGACTCCAGCGGGTGCCAAACCTGTGCCAGGAGGGACACAGTGAACAGAAGTGCATGACGGGTCTCTCCTTCCATCCATGAGGATCCTACATGGAACCTGGGAGGGGAGCTAAATGACAAACAATTGAGACTTAGCATCCACCCAGACACCATGGAGAAGTAACCAGTCATCCTGGGACGCTGATGAATTTCTTCTCAGAGCTCAAGTTCGTCTGGAAAGTAGATGCGTCACAGACAACTGAGTCTCGTTTTCTGAGGCTGTGTCTTAGTTGCAGGAGGGTTAGTGATGTAGTACCAAAATGTATCAGTCAGACACACTGCGCTGTGCGGGAGTAACAGATGGCCTTGATGTCCAACTGGCCAGAATGCCAATATCTATTCTGCTCATACTTCATGCCCTTTCGTGGGTGTTTAGGAAGTTCCATCTCTTATTTTAAAGATCCAAGTGAGGAGATGCCTCTGGAAATTGAGAGAGAAAGCTTAACTCCCAGGTGTACTCTCCCAAGACAGGATGTTAGTGACCACCTCAGCCCTTCAGAGTCTGGTTATAAGGAAAGTGGGTGGAGACCACACTGCTTGGGTTCTTGCCTTGACTTCCTTCAGTGATGAACTATGACCTGGAAGTGAATAGAACGATAGAAACTATCATTAAGACACCAGCATTGCCACCAGCATTGCTCCTATGGCTTGACTATTACCATTATCAAAACCATCACTGGTTGGGGATTTAGCTCAGTGGTAGAGCGCTTGACTAGCAAGCGCAAGGCCCTGGGTTCGGTCCTCAGCTCCAGAAAAAAAAAGACAAAAAAACCATCACCACTGTCATCTTCAAAATTAGTTATCTGTGGGACACTTCAGTCTAGAAGGTGGTGGTATATAATTGTCTGCATGATCTTGTTTAATAGCTCCCATAATGCCTTTTGAATGAATGAATGAGTGAATGAATGAATAAAATAACCCTTTCGATATCAATAGTGCTGAAAGAGTTGATTTATCTCAAATTACATATACACAGCACAACTCTCCAGTCTCCGTCACCCCGCCAGTGCATGAACACTACCGAGTGCTTGTTGAGCCGAGATAGTGAGTTATTTCTTTCCCATCATGACTATTTTCTGGTAGGCTCTATCGTTATCTGTAGTCATTACTTTACTTCTGTGACGGTTCTGTAATAAGATACCATGACCAAAGCAACTTACAGAGCCCATCACCATGGTGGCGGGGAAATGTTTGGCAGGTAGGCATGGCAGCCGGAGCATGGAGCTGAGAGCTCACATCTCAAACAACAAAGCGCAAAGCAGAGAGTTTAAACTGGGAATGGTACAAAGCTTTGAAACCTCAAAGGCCACCAATGGGGATGTCCTTCCTCCATCAAGTCTGCATGTTCTAAACCTACCCAAACAGCCCCACCAACGGGGTACCATGTTTTCAAACATGTGAGGCTATGGGAGGGGGGCAGTCTCATTCTAACCACACCATCATCTCTGTTTTATGAACCAAGTAGCTGAAAAGCCTCCCACTTAACATCACCCCTACCTGGCAGCAGAGAATAGACCTGAACCAGGGATCCCATCCATGCAGTTGGAATCAAACAGGACCATGCTACTGCCTTGTTGACCTCAGGACCATGCTATTGCCCTCCCATCTGGACAACCATCCTTAAATAGGTTCCCTTCCCAAGCCTCTGGAGACCCCCACACCCATAGTAAACTCATGGCTATCACAGTCCCATGTGAGAGATTTTCCTTGTCTCCTGTATTCATAATTATTCTCTGAGCTGGAGAAACGCAGACCGATCACACGGGAATTGTGGTGTCTGTGGAGCTGGCTTATTACCCTTGTGGCTCCCAGGTTTCCTTTAGACACAGTAGCATCCGGCCCTGACTCTCTGTATTTCCTTCCTCTTCGCTGTGGTGACACATTTCTAACTAGTGGAGGGCTTGGGAGGCTCTAAAATGGTCTCCACTACAAAGAGACAATCTTGTTCTAGACAGAGAAGATGGAAGAGAATGGATTCCAGGAGATAAAGCTCTGTTGAAAAGCGTGGGCTGATTTTCCGAGAGCCCCGATTGTCATCTCAAAGCTTTGAGTGTGTGGCCCTTTCCCCTTTATCTTTGTCCCCTGCACTCCAGTAGCTGGGAAATCTCTAAATTCAAATGGAGGCAGCACAGAGGGCCAGGCCCAGAGACTGCAGGAACCAAACTCTAAAAGCCAGCAGGTACCCGATGCCAGCATTTACTGAAAGAAAAGAAATGAGGCCTATTTGCTCTTGCTGGGCCGGTCGGCATCAGAGAGGAAGGTTTTGTGCTCTGAGGGTTTTCAAAAGCTACAGTGCATGTGGAGTGTAGTGGTGATGGTGAAAATTGTCGGCTTAACAGGAATGTAGAATCACCACGGAGACACACATTCTTAGACTTGCACTTGCTACGTGGGAAGATTCACCGTCCCTGTGAGCAGCGCTGTTCTGCAGGATGGGGATGAAGACTAGGTAAAGAGGAGAAGATGATCCAGGCACCAGCATTCATCTCTCTCTGTTTCCTGACTGTAGATGCAGTGTGAGAAGCTGCCTCACACACCCGTCGCCATGATGGACTGGACCCTCCCGCCGTGAGACCGTAAACCCTTTATATAACTTACCTTTGTCGGGGATTTTGTCACAGTACAGAGAGAAGCCCTGAACTCATGAAGGATATGGGGAACTTAGGTTCCCCCAAGAGCGAGACCTCGGAGATAACACCAGTCTTGTAGGGAGGATATGGGGAAAAAAACAAACAACAGTAACAACAACAACAACAACAACAACAACATCATCATCAACAACAAACCCATCTCTTGGTGCTTGTTGAGGGATCTACCCTGCATGGATCAGCTCTGGACTCTGTGCTGTGCTGACCCTCCAGATGTCCAGCAAGAAAAGTACTTATCAAGTTCTCTGTTTATGAGTTCCGGAAGTGAGATGGTGCCTCAGGAAATGAGCGAATTAGCCATGAAATACGTCAACGATATGACATCAGACATCTTTGCACAGCAAGCAGATAGAGAATCGGCCAGAGCCGTGCAACGGGATGACAGCCGTGAACAACGTCTACTGCAACAGACAGTCATGGCAGGCAACAGATAGCAGGATACTTAGCATTGGAGTCACTTCAGACACAATGTCCCCTCCGTCCCCTAGACTTCCTGGAAGAGTTTGTCCTTGGTGCATTTAAAGCAAGCATGTTGCAAGGCGACAGGAGCGCCCCCAGAGCCTTGTTTTCCAGATGATGAATCAAATGTGACTTTCTGAAGCCACTTCTGCCACGTCAAGGATTCTGAGAGTCTCAGCTTGGAGGAGCGGAAGGCTCAGAGCTTGCAGCAACCCTGCCTTCCTTTTCTCCCATGCTGCCACTCAGAGCGGCCAGGCTGACTTGCCAGAGAGTGAACATCCCTGGTCAGGGCCAGCGTCAGAAGCAGCTGTCTCCTCTGGATGCTTGCTTTCGCCAGCTCCCTCCTCAGGACTGTTTCTTCTGAGCCATCCCTTTGGAGGGGGATTCAGGGGTGGGAGTTAGGGAGCTGTCCCCTTGCTCTCTCTCTGCCTGTTTCCCTCAGAGTGGACAGAGGGTAGAAGCTGTCCTGCTGGGGCCACTGAGCCAGATGGGATCCCGAGGAGGAGACTCAATTATCTCGGCAGAGAGTGTGTTTGCAGAATCAGACTCATGTCAGATCTGCCTTAAAATCTGAGCACGCTTTCACGTGTGCACTTGTGTGTGTGCCTGAGTGTGTGTGTGTGTGTGTGTGTGTGTGTGTG
Source organism: Rattus rattus (assembly GCF_011064425.1). Taxonomy (NCBI): domain Eukaryota; kingdom Metazoa; phylum Chordata; class Mammalia; order Rodentia; family Muridae; genus Rattus; species Rattus rattus. The sequence continues at coordinate 24,560,959 of NC_046169.1, forward strand.
TGTGTGTGTGTGTAAGTGCATACCAGAACCTTATGGACCCAGCAACTCCCTGGGTTAGCATAGTTGTGGAGTGTTGTGCATTTAGAGGGCCGCACTGCACCTAGGCCTACGAGACCCTCTAATCGACTGGAGGGACACCGTGGTTTTCTCAGGGTCCCCTGGGCTGGTATTAAACACACAGCCCTCTCTTTTCGGTGGCAAGGAGCTCTGGCAGCAGTCACCGTGGCAAGCTCTGAGGCTTCATTTGTAGTATGGAGCTCTCTTCCAGCTTGAAGTCCCCAGAAATCCTCACACGGTGCCACACGAATCGGGTGGATTTATTTCCTCCTAATTCAGCCTCAAGTGGCAGGAGCACAATCGAAAGCAGATTGTTCAAAAGCCGACATTCACTGGCTGGTATAACAGGAAAACGCACAGCGAGTGTTTCTGGCCATCTCGCAGGCTGGGTTTTTCTGTTGGTGCCTTGGGCTGTCCCCATGTGGGACAAAGCTACTTGGATGTAACTCTCATCATCCCTACATCCGGAGGCCTGAATTCTTTCCCAACAGTTTTGATAAAAAACTTAGGACAGTGTTACTGCTCTCCCCAGGGCTATGGGTACATCGGAGTCTGTTTTTGCCATGTCCGTGGAGCCTCACCTACAGACATCCATCAAGATGTGGGAGCAAGTCACTCGTGTGCTGTGAGTAGGCTTTGAGAGAGTAGGCTTCAAGCTCTTGGGAGGGCTGAGTCCTGTTTCCTGTTTGTCTGGCCCTGGCCCTTTCCTTAGCATGTAGCACCAGCATCTATTCCCAGTTAAACTCATGCTTACAGAATACCAATACGGAGAAGAATGACTGACAGCAGACTTGAAACAAATCAACAGTATTTTTTTTTCCTGTCCTGAGGTTTCACAGAATCTCTCTGGCCTAAATCATTTTTACTCCATCTGCCTTGGGGTGCTAGAGGGAGGGTGTGAAGTGGGGAAAAGGCATTTGTCTTCTTCATAAGCCCCCGATTGTCAAGACTTCTACACTCAGACCGTGCTCTGAGTGGGTCTGGGTTTGCTTTATCCCAGACAAAGCGCTGTCCCACGTGGACAGGTGTGAACGGGCAGGGTTGCATTTGGGTAGGAGGAACTGAGGCACAAAGCCAGCTCTGCTTCTCTCAGGTGCACAGCTCTGCCCACTCATGAAGCCCAAGTCTGTGACCTGTGGGTCTTTCTTGGGCCATCTGCAAGAGCATGGAACATAGTAGGTGACAAGGTGCGGCAGAGTGAGTGCAGCCGTGTGTGTGTGTGTGTGTGTGTGTGTGTGTGTGTGTGTGTGTGTGTGTGTGTGTGGCCTGCAGTGGGTCACACAGGAGGGCAGCAGATCCTTTGCTTGGGCAGGAGGGGAAGATCTGGTCCAAGATCTGCACTGTTCCTCTTGCTGATGCCTTGAATAGGCCCTGGTAGAGTTAGTGGGTAAGGGATGGAGGCAGGGCCCAGAAAATGCTCCTGTTTCAGGGATTTAGGACTTGCTTTCCTTTGAAGGAAAGGGACGGTAGCCCCAGTGTCTCAGGAGATGCTCCTGACCCAACTCACTAAGACCTGTGCAGGGGAGAGGCTAAGCAGGAGAACAGGTGACAATCCACAGCTCTGCCAGCTTCCCTTGAGGGACATTGGAGAATGCACTGGGGACAAGTGAACATGGTAAGGCCGGCCACTGGCCTCCTCAGCTCTGCTAAGCCTGGCGGAGGCATGAATCAATGGTGGCAGCCTTTCTCAGTGTGCACAGACACCACTCCATGCTACCTGGAGCTCACGGAGGGGTGGTTTTCAGCACAGGTCCTGTCTCGAACTTCAGCCTTTCCTAGGAGCTCCAGGGGGCCCATGAGCTCACTGGGCTTCAAGATTAGTTGGGTTGGGGAAGCTTCACTTACTCTCCCTTCTACACGAGAAGCTAGGAGTGTAGCTTTCATTGCTGCAATGAAACACCATGGCTGGAGGGCTGAGTCCTATTTCCTGTTTGTGTCACCCAAAAGCAAGTGGAGGAGGAAAGGGTTTATTTCGCCTACACTTACACAGCATTATTCATCCCCGAGAGATGTCAGAATGGGAACTCAAACAGGATCCTGAAGGCAGGAGCTCATGCAGAGGCCATGGAGGGATGCTGCTTACTGGCTTGCCCTTCAGAACTTGTAGCCTGCTTTCTTATAGAACCCAGGTCCACCAACCCCAGCAATGGCTCCACCCACAATGGACTGTGCCCTCCCCCATCAGTCACTAAATAAGAATGACACAATGCCCTATATAGCCGGATCTCATAGAGACATTTTCTCAGTTGAGGTTCCTTCCTCTCGGATGACTTTTGTTTGTGTCTCGTTGACATAAAACTACCCAGTAGAGGCTCCTTGGAGGCGGGGGTAGGGATCATCCCTTCTTGGGAGAGCCTGTTTGAATGGTACACTTAGCATTCCCCAGGCAAAGCAATTCTTTTCTTTATATAGGAAGTGTCACCTGTTTGGGGGAGATTTAATGTCTCCTGACGCAAGAGGGCTCAGGGAAGAAAGGGGACAGATGGTCAGCATTCCTCCGAATGGCTTAGGGTCACCTAAACTCTCCGAACCCGAGTCTCTTCATTCTTGGGACCTAACAAGGGAGTCAGGATTCTGGGAAGATGAGAGGCAGGACGTACCAAATGCGAAGCAGACCCGCTTCCACCAAGCTGTGACCGAGACATCCATACCACATGTTGGCAAGGCTGAGTCACATACCTTGGAAATGGTCCCTGGAAACATGCTCTGAGTTGTCCACATGTCCAGAGAGAGGAACTGCCTCAGGAACCCCCAGGCTCTGGACAGTTCTGATCCTCTGAAAACGAGCCGGTGAGAAACAGATGTATTTTCTGGCCACAGCTCCTAAACCCTTGATACTCATGGTAGTCTCCTAGCTACCTTTCTTCTCAAGTCTGTAGATGTCGTCAGAGGTCAGAGGTCTCACGCCAATCCTATATCTTCCTGCAGATTTCCGAGCTGGGCAGGATGGCGGTACAGAGGTCCTGAGGAAGGCTCCACAGCCCTGGGGCCACTGCAGAGCCGCACAGCCAGGCTGCCTGATGCAGCTGGCCAGCATTTCCAGATGGTTTGAGGCACTGATGGCTCATGTGCTAGCACAGATCTCCAGTCGTCACAGCTGCAGACATGTCACTGGCCCTACAGATCAATGGTGACTCACCTGAGGTCACTCACATCAGGTTCTTATAAAACTCAGAGAAAGAAGTCATTATACTTTGTCCTGACCCAAGTCCTATCCTGATAGTGACCACGAACTATCCCCATGCTTGGAACAATATGCTGGACTTCACGGTAAGAAGAATGGGGCAACCTTTAGGGAGGGAGGTCTTGTTTGGCATCTGAGGTCCACCTTCTCTTTCTATTCACACATATATTTGGGGAGAGGCCATGATCCCTAACTCTCTTAACTTTCCCTGACTATGCCTCTGTGTGACCCTCCCTATTTGATGGCTCTTGTGGAAGCTAGCCCTAGTGGTTAATAAGGAAGAAATCTGAACTTACTCTTTTTGTTGAAATGCTGCCGATATCCTTATGCTACACGGGGGTCACAGTATAGTCCTTGCTGAGAGATTCTCGAGGGCAGAGAGTGAGCATTGGCATAGAGACTGTTGTCACAGTGCCTTTTGGGATAGGGAAGCCAGGTGCTGTCACTGTGTGTGGTCTCCACGTCTCCACTGTGCATGTGTTGGACTCAGTGGATTCCCTGTACACACTCCCACTGATGAATCTACTCGGAGAGATCCACAGACCCTGGAAGTGTGGAGGATAATTTCCTCTGTCCCTGAGGGAAGGGATCCTGGCAAGTTCAAGCTCACCAGTTGGGGTGTGTGCTGGTTGAGACTGTCCCTTGGCCCAGGTACCACACTGACAGGTCAGTCCCCTGAGATGGTGATTTGTGGCTCTGAGGGCATGACCAATGTCCTGGACTAGCTTAGACCATGTATAGCATCTTGGGCAGAACTCCTCTGAAGAACCAGAGGCCATGACTCACCTGAGGCAGAGGTGGAAGAGAGGGGGTCATGGGGTTCAGGGTGGGTCTCATTCCGTATAGGAACCATCCCATTAAGGAGTGACTGTGAGGTCACTCAGTCTAGATATGGTGGACTCAGTGTCTCTGCTCAGTAAGTCCACAAAGAGTTCTGATTCTGCTATTTTTCTTCCCTTTAGAAGTTTTCAACATGGAAGCCGTTACATGTCAACAGGCTGTGGAATAATAGTTCATGATAAGCCTATGAGGCATCCAGGTTTGTAGGAGGGTTGATCACAATCACACATCTTTAGGTCTAGTAAGGCTCTTCTTCAGAGATGTTCAGAGCAGGAACCTCCCCACCCCCCAAATCCCAGCTCCCACAAGTACCTCTTGGCTCAGAGGGTGACATTAGGAATCTGTGAGAGAGCCGGAGTGAGAAGTAAAGTAAGGATGTTTGAATGAGAGCGCCTGTTCTTTCTCTCCTCGCTCTGGACACACACAAACTCTTGGCAGAGCCTCTGGGCTCTGAGTGACTTTGGCCAGTAACAGCCAGGTTCCTAGATACTACTCTAGCACCCATCCCAGAATCCAGGTCCTAGTGCCTCTGAGTCTCCCAGGCACATGGAATTCTCAGTGTCACTTCTGAAGGGACATTTCCTCCACCTAATCACAATGTCTGTAGCCACCAACCTTGGGCTATAGAGAAGTCACACTGCCCAGTCTCTTGGGAAGATTTAAAATCTAGGTCAGTAGTTCTTAACCTCATAAAATGATTCCATTGCTACTTCATAAGCGCAACTTTGCTACTCTCGTGAATTGTAATGTAAATAACTGATATGCAGGATGTCTGACATGTGACTTCCAGAGGGGTCACGACCCACAGGTTGAGAACCACTGATAAGGAGGCTCCCACCTGCAGACTTACTGTTCCTTGGCCCTCGGTCACCAATTTGTGGATGGATAGATGAAGGAAGCTCATGGAGATTGTGGAACACATGCTCTAGGAAGAAGATGACTCCCGCTGTCATGTAAAGGCAAGGTGAGTTGAGGTCACCCTCTAGGTGACAATAGCAGGAGCTTGTCGGGCCACCGCCTGCCCTTGGCAGCAAAGACTGCCTCTAGGGTTTGGAGATTGGTTCTAATGTTTTGATTCAATCGTGAATCTGTGTGTCCCAAATGTTAGAGGTCCTGGTCCCCAATTGGTTTTTGATCGATCAGTAAAGATGTCAATGGCCAATGGCCAGACACGGGGCAGGACCCTTAGAGTTGCTCAGACAAAGGCAAAAAGAGGAGCGGGACAGATTCGCCATGACTCAGGAAAGAAAGATGGGACACAGTAGCCACAGGAGATAAAGCCAACCAGCCATGTGAGACTTTAGGTAAGTGGCCACTGGCCACTTCCATGATTAGACCTGGGGTAGCAGAGGAAGGTTTAGGAGTGTCCAGCCTTTGTGGTAGCCAAGGCATTTATAAACAAGCTAATGTGTGTGTGTGTCTTTCATTTTCAGATCCAAAGATAGTTCCTGGGCAGGTGTGTGATGCGATCTGCCGGAAGTCAGACTCACTGCTATACTGGAGCGTGTAAAAACCAAACCAAACCAAACCAAACCAAACCAAACCAAACCAAACCAAACCAAACCAAACCAAACCAAACCAAACACCCAACAAAACCAAACAAACAAAATCCAATATAACTGTCCAGCCAGAGGAATCTGAACCCGACCTTCTATGCTGGAGAAAGGCTGCTCTCTGTGAGGTCCTGAGAGTGCTGGGCCAGATCCAGGTAGCAGAGACAGCAGGGAGCTCCAGGTGTGGGGCCAGTGTTCCCCAGGACTTCCAGGCCAAGGAAAGAACAAAGAAGGTCACAGCTGCTAAGACATTGGATCAAAACAATCAAAACCGTGCGACTCGGGGTTGGGGAATTTAGCTCAGTGGTAGATCGCTTGCCTAGCAAGCGCAAGGCCCTGGGTTTGGTCCCCAGCTCCGAAAAAAGAAAAGAAAAAAACAAAAACAAAAACGTGCGAGTCAAGGGCGGGCGGCAGCCGCTGCTCAGTGCTGACTGTGCTCACTGTACAGCCTCGGGAAGCAGACATTTGGAATGCTCAGGGGACACCAGAAAACTGGAGTTTGATGTAGAATGCAATTCTTAACCTCAGGAAGAAAACGCAACAACAACAAAAAAATCAGTAATACTGCACAGATTTTCTAAGAAATTGAACACCATTGCTATTTTGTTGTAGAGAGCCTGCCTTAATTAGAGTTTTACTGCTGTGAACAGGCACCATGACCAAGGCAACTCTTATAAGGACAACATTTAATTGGGGCTGGCTTACAGGTTCAGAGGTTCAGTCCATTAACATCAAGGCGGGAACATGGAAGCATGCAGGCAGGCATGGTGCAGGAGGAGCTGAGAGTCCTGCATCTTCATCTGAAGGCAAACAGGAGAACACTGGCTTCCAGGCAGCTAGGATGAGGGTCTTACAGCCCATGCCCACAGTGACACACCCACTCCAACAAGACCACACCTACTCCAACAAGGCCACACCTACTCCAACAAGGCCACACCCACTCCAACAAGGCCACGCCCACTCTAACAAGGTCACGCCTACTCCAACAAGGCCACACCTACTCCAACAAGGCCACACCTACTCCAACAAGGCCACACCTATTCCAACAAGGCCACACCTACTCCAACAAGGCCACGCCCACTCTAACAAGGTCACGCCTACTCCAACAAGGCCACACCTACTCCAACAAGGCCACACCTTTTAATAGTGCCATTCCCTGGACCGAGTATATTCAAACCACCACAGGGGACCTGGAAGGAGCTTGTGACATGCTCCTTCTCTGATGGGAGCATTTTGTTTCTGAGTAGATGGGGGAAGGTGGTTTCTCTTTTAGAACTGGATGGTGCCTGTTTCTTGCCATTGTTCTCTTGGGAGAGTTTTACTGGTAACCCTTCTTGAGTTTGTATTTTCTGGTGATCTGGGCAGCTCCAGATGTTTCCCAACAATATAACAACAACAACAACATGTCCTGTCAGGAAGAATGCACAGGGCAGATGCTCAAGGGACCTTCAGGTCCTCTGCCTCCAGAATTTAATGGGGATAGATGTGCTGCGAGGTGGGACAGAATGCTTGGCTGCTGTCCTGGAGGAGACCATTCACAGGAAAGTGCAATGACTGTCCGCATCAGACTTGACCTGTGTGGCTTTGGAGGAAGGTTGACTGCTGTCAACTAGCTTAACCTCTGGTTTTACTTTCAAAGATCCATTTTGCCACTTTCTGTTTCTGATATGGTTCTGGGAATGGAACCCAGGGCCTTACGCATGCTAAGCAAGTGTCCTACCACCCAGACACACCCCAGACCCTTGAGTTTCACCTTAAAAGAGAGAGCGCTTCTGGGAAAGGACTGATCCACGCTGCCCTTCATGGAAAGACTATGCACAAATTCCAGCTTACAGGCTCCACCAATCATGGTTTCCTCTTTTTGCTGTACCTGTTATTATCTGAAACTCCTGGTAAGTATTGCTTTAAACACAGCTCACATGTTGGGGCATAGAATATTCTAGATGTTGTAGAGATACAAGAGAAATGTAAACTTAAATGTATGTATTTCATTTTTTCAGGACCTCTTGTTTGGCTTGTGGGTAATACGGAAACGTGGTTGTTCAATTTATGAATATCTGGAGATTTTCCAGATGCCTTTCTGCTATTGACTTCTGCTTAAATTCCATTATGGTCCAAGAAAACGCTTGTGGGATTTATGCTCCTTAATTTTTGTTGCCCAGAGTATGAAGGTCTAATCGGTGTGCATCCCGTGAGAGCCTAGGTGAGGCACACTTGCTCTTGTGGTGACGATGCCATGGAGAAATGTCCCTTAGGTCAAGCTGGTGGATAATGTTGCCCGGGCCATTGATAGTTTCACCGATTTCCTGCCTCAATGTTTTATCAATTACCGACAGCGCCCTGTAGAAGTCTTGGACTCTAATTGTGTATCTGTCAATTTCCTCTTGCAGTTACATCAGCTTTCACCTCATGTAATTTGGAGTTCTGTTGTTGGGTGCATAGATATTCAAGGCCGTTATGTCTGTTTAGAGAATGAACTCTTTTATCATTGGGCAATGTCCAACTTCCCCCCACAAACATCTGTCTTGCCTAAATCAATGTTCCGGCCAGCGTGTGCCTGGTACACCATTCTCCTTTTAAACTCAGCTCGGGCGTGCTTTTATGTAAGCATGAGTTTCTTCTAGACAGCATACATTTAGTTCTTGCTCTGTTTCATCCTGTTTGATGATCTCTGTGTGTTTGCTGGCGTTCGTTCGTGCCCATACTTAAAGTGACTCCTGACAGAATGAGATTCTAACTGCCGTCTTGTTAGCAGTTTCATGCTTCTCCATTTGGTCTTTGGTCTTTATTTCTTCTCTCTCGCGCTTGAGTTCAAACAAGCATCTCTTATGACAGTCAGGCTTTGCTGAAGGACGAGAGGCTGTGTTCTGAGGAATGCCTTACTGGGTGACCGTGCATACATCAGAGAATTCACTCAAGCTAAGTTGGCCAGGTCTCACTGGGTGCTACAGTTACTGGGACCACAGTCCTCCACGTGGTCTGTCCTTGATGGAAATGTCACAAACACATCCTCCTTTTTGTTCATCATTGATTTAAAAAGAACTAAATTAAAAAGTTAAGTTAAATGTAAAACATCTGGTGATTGGATTATTTTTCATAATCCTCATTTTTAAAGAATTGGAATCCATCTTTGAGGACAAGAACACTGGCTTGTAACCAGTGTGAGTACTTGGTACCACTACTGTTACAGTCCAGGGTTTTTTGGATTTTTTTGTTTGTTTGTTTTGCATTATATGTGCGCCGTTGCTGTTCCTGTTGGTCTCAGCCTTGTCTTAGGGTCTCCATTGCTGTGAACAGACACCGTGACCAAGGCAACTCTAATAAGGACAGCATTTAACTGGGGCTGGCTTACAGGTTCAGAGGTTCAGTCTATTAGCATCAAGGTGAGAGCATGACAGTATCCAGACAGGCATGGGGCAGGAGGAGTTGAGAGTTCTACATCTTCGTCAGAAGGCAGACAGGAGAAGACTGGCTTCCAGGCAGCTAGGAAGAGGGTCTTAAAGCCCACACCCACAGTGACACACCCACTCCAACAAGATCATAACTACCCAACAAGGCCACACCTCCAAATAGTATTCCCTAGGCCAAGCATAGTCAAACCATCGCAAACCCGTTTGAACCAGTGTGACAAATAACATAAACAGAGTGACTTTGTTGTAAGCCACTATTCCTCTGAGCTAAATTGTGTCCGTGCTTGTGAGATTGCAGTATGGCCTGTGGATTGTTGACATTCTCTAGGAGAAGGAGGGGTTGGGGAAGGTCATTGGACTCTTGATATTCCAGCCCCTCGTCCCAGCCTTCTTATATGCAATTTTGCCCTAATTGCAACATGGTCTTAGGGTCTAAGGGAGGGGCTAGAGTAGTGGTTCTCAACTTTTCTAATGATTCGATCCTTTAATACAGTTCCTCATGTTATGATGACTCCCGACTATAAAATTATTTCTGTTCCAATTTCATAACGGTAATTTTGTCAGTTGTGAATCAGAATGTGAATATCTGATATGCAGGATGTCTGATATGCAACTCCTGTGAAAGGGTCATTTGACACACACACCCCCAAAGGGGTCACGGCCCACAGGTTGAGAACCACCGTACTAGCACAAATAGAATGAGAAGCTCACAAAAGGGGACTCTATTTATGCAGCTATGGGGAAGACTTGCTGGCTGAAGACTTTCCAGTGCTTTGGGGTCACGCACGCTCCCATCAACAAATCCTCAACTATGCTCTGCGAATAGACCCAATAAGCTCATTGGTTCTCCAGGGTGAACTGTGATAGAAATGCATGCTAGTTTGTCATGAGGACCTTTGAAGGAAGCTTTAGTAGACATTGCATGTGTGCATGTGTGTGTGTGTGTGTGTGTGTGTGTGTGTGTGTGTGTGTGTGTGTGCTTGCCAAGACTTGACGCTGCTAATTCTGCCCAGGGAAGGATTTTAATGACACCCGTGGATAACAAACAGTTCTGGGGTCTGAAAAGTTCAAGGTCAAGACAGAAGCAAATGTGTGTAGTACAGGCTGTCTGGGTCCTGGCTAATTTCCTGCTGTATCTTCCTTTGGTGGAAAAGAAGAGGCAGATCTCTGGGATTCCTTATAGGGTGTTAATCCTCTTCTTGAAGCTCCACCCCATGGCCAATCACCTCCCAAAGGCCCCAGCCCTGATGCCATCTCCTTAGGAGTGAGATTTCTGGCATATGAATTTTGAAGGTGTGCTGGACAGTTTTATGTTGAGGAGGGAACCTCAAGTTAGAAAATGCCTTCCTTCTTAGGAACCGTAGGCAAGCCTGTAGGGCATCTTCTTAATTGGTGATTGATGTGGGAGGCTCATTGTGGTTGGTGCTACCCCTGGTCTGATGGTCCTGGGTTCTAAAGAAAGCAGGCTTGAGTAAGCAAGGGAAAACAAGCCAGTAAGCAGCACCCTCCATGGCCTCTGCATCAGCTCCTGCCTCCAGGTTCCTGCGAGTTCCTGCCCTCATTGCTTTCGATGATGAACTGTTGTGTAGAACTGTGAGGGAAATAAACCCTTTCTCCCCAAGTTGTTTTTGGTCATGGTGCAATAGTAACCCTAACTAAGACAGAGGAAACACAAACCTTTAGTTCACGGGGCACTACTATTGCCTAGACATTGATCTTTCCAATTTCTTTTGAAAAAAAAACAATTTCAATTTTCTTAAAAATAAACTTATAATCTCTTATTTGTGCTTAGCCCATTTTTAAAGACTATTCATTCCTTTTTGTAGATCCACATTTTGCCCTACATTATAGATCTTGTGCTGGGGAAAGGTACTCTGCCTTTCTCATTGCCTGAAGAGGAGGTCTGGGATGGAGGCCTGCTGACAGGAAATAGAGGAGAGTCTTGACAGGAAGTGGGGGAAGTCTGATGGCAGGAAGTAGGGAAGGCCCTCTGACAGGATATTAGGAAGTACATAAAGGTAAAGACCTTAATGGGCAGTAGAAGAGGCCTTCTCAGAAGAAGAGGAGGCCAGCTGACAGGAGTAGAAGAGGTCTGAGGAAGGCTGTTGATGGGAAGATGGGAATGCACATGACAGGAAGTGAGGGAGATACTCTGACAGGAAGTAAAAGAGACCTTCTGATAGGATGTTGGGGATGCCCACTGATGAAGAGTAAAGGGGGTCTTACCTCACAGGATGAAGAAGTATACTGACAGGAAGCAGGGGAGGTTCTCTGACAGGAAACATGGGAAGACTGCAGATAGGAGGTAGGAAGAGCCACTGACAGGAAGTAGGGGAGGTTCTCTGACAGGAAACATGGGAAGCCTGCAGATAGGAGGTAGGGAAGAGCCACTGACAGGAACTTCCTCAGTTTTCCTTCACTTTTATTTTTGGTGGACAAGGAATTCTGGATCTTCTCCCTCCCGTAACAAACTACAGACATCCTGTCTTCCTTCATGGATCATTTCCTTGAGGCACGGTCTGAAGCACTCACTCTGTGTCTCAGCTCTGCGTCCATGTCCCATTCTGGCTGCCCAATCTCTTCTCATCATTTTGCAGTTGAGTAGACTTTACCCACATTTATTTTTCTTGTCCCTTGTTTGTCCTCTTTGGGGATGTTCCTTGGATTTGTGACTTACTATTACTAGTTTTTGGAAATTCCCAGCAATTATTCCTCCAAATATTGCTTTTCTTTCTTCCCTCTTCCCGATCTGGGATTTTCGTAAGGTGGGTACTTTATATGTTTGGGTTTTTGTCCCAGGGTCTGTGGAAGCTCTGGCTGGTTTTGTCTTCGCTATTGTTTTAAGTTTCTACTCACGTGGCTTGGCTTAGTCTCTCTGCGTCTGCCACTGGGAAATTTCCCTCTGTCCTGTCTCGACACTCGGTGACCCACTTGGCGGCTCTGCCAAGTGTGGAGTCTTCGGGGTTGACCTCTTCATTTCTGCCTCTGTAGTGTTTCATATCACGGCATTGTTCCTTCTCATAGTTTCTTTTCTACCGAAATTACCTACCAAACAGTACATCGGTTATCTTTGCCATTGGAGCCTTTAACATATTATTTCTAAGTTTTTAATTTCCTGTCTTCAGGTCTAGCACTGTGTCCGAGTCTAGCTGAGACGATGACTCTGGGTGTTTCTTTTCTTTCTTTCTTTTTAAATCTTGTCTTGTATATCTGAGGACTTCTGCTGGAAGCCATAAGTGTTATCTGAAGGTTCTGGTGAGGATCATTTATGCTTGAGATGAGCCGGCATTCTGCTCACCTCCAGTGTGGGGACTGTATCGATAGGGACAAGCTGAGTTGGGTGAGGGGGGGTCACTGTTGCTATGGCTATCCTGTCCCTCTTAGACCCCGCTTCCTCCAGGATGACGTGGTATGACTCAGTGAGCCTTCCCTTTCCTAGAAAGACAACAGCTGTAGTCACTGTGGGCTATAACGATATGTGACTTCATGCTTCAGTGATAGGTATTGGGGGAGGAGGATCCCCTGATTTCCAGTGATACTCTAGGTCTGGCTTGGAGTATGGCCTATGCCTTGGACCTCACCCAAGGGGATCTTGACATTTCCTGAAAATGCCAGCCAGAAGCAGCCTGACCCCACTCTCCTCTCCACTCATCCTGAGTTGTGCCCACTGCGAAGCACTCCATGTTCTGGTATACCTCAGAAAAGGGGTGGCCTGGTGCTCTCGTTTCTCTCCCAGAGACGAGGAGAGGCAGCTATGGGCCCTGCTCTCCCCACAGGGAATATCTCAGTCTTCTCTCTTGTGGATACCTAGTAGATTTCTTAAGACAACTCTAAACAGAACCAGCAAGTTAGTGCGTAAGGCAGTGTGCAGTTTGGTCTGATCGCCAGAGTTTAATTACTGGGGCATGCATGGTGGAAGAAGAGAGGTGGCTTCCACAAGTTGTTCTATGACCTTTATATATATGATCACACACACACACACACACACACATACACACACACACACACACACACACACACACACAGAGAGAGAGAGAGAGAGAGAGAGAGAGAGAGAGAGAGAGAGAGAGAGAGAGCGCAGATATAAGAAAACCTTAAACAAATCTGGCATGGAGCCTGCGTCCAGAGCCCTGAGCTTCCTCCCTTGACTGCCCCCACACACTCTCATTTCTTCTGCTTTATCTTTCAGCCACCTCGCTTTGAGGACATGCCCCCCAATCCTTCCTCTCCGCAGGCAGCCATCTGCCTGTAGAACTGGGCTAGTTGGCCCTGCAGCTTTCTCCCTGGCTCTCTCCCTGCTGTCTGGGTCTGAGGCACACATTCTTCTTCCTCTGCACTTCTCCATCACTGGAGCTGAAGCTCAGAACGAGGCTCTCACACACATAGCTTGTTATGAGGGGAAGAGATCCAGTCAAAAGGCAAGAATCCCACCCGGTTTAAACCAGACCAAACACCGGCATCATGGCTTATTCTTCCTCAGTGGCGACCCCACATTTGCCTGACGCTGGCTCGTGTGTGTGTGTGTGTGTGTGTGTGTGTGTGTGTGAGAGAGAGAGAGAGAGAGAGAGAGAGAGAGAGAGAGAGAGAGAGAGAGAGAGAGAGGAGCACTTATTCATAACACACGATCTTCCCTCAGAACCTTGTCTGGGGTGTAGCAGATCACGAACGAGTCAGCCACAAGCTCAGCAACAACTGGGTGAGTTAGGAAGGTGCATGGCCAGCCTGCTTCTGGTTTCTGGAAGCTCTCTGGGTTTACTTCACTCAGCCTCCGTTTTATTCCCAGATGCCAGACCCAGTGGCTGCAGCATCTCCTGAGGCCCTGCTAGCTAGTGACTGTCCCACTTTGTGAACAAACCCTCCTGGCGGAGGCTCTGAGTGTTGGGAATTGGATCCGTTCTAATGAGCAGCAACGCCAGTGCTGGCACTGCAAGCTCACCTTCACAGTGCTGAGCACAGAAGCCAAGGGCCAGCCAAGGGCCTGAAGTCCCGTCAATCATTCACATGCCGCGTGCTTTGAAATGCATGATCTCATTTGTGAGTCCTCCCATGGCCTGTTCCAGAGATCCCAGGAGCCTGTGACTTCAATCCAACTGCTCTTGGCAGGCTCCCTCACTCCCTGCCCCCTGAGGGGTCAGCTTGTCTTCACCGTGGTTCTGTCTTGCTCATTCCTCTTCTGTACAGCTTGGGCACATGGAGCTGGCTTGGAGGTATACATGCAGATATCCCATTATTCCAGAAGCTTCCTTGTGTCTAATGCCATGGGTCTCTGTTGTGGTTCTAAATAAGCTCCCTATGGGCATGAGGAGTAGAACTATGTCATTCGGAGCTTCTCTTTGTGTGGGTGGTGCCCTAGATGGGTGGGGTGGTGAGCTGCGGCCCCACCCTTTCTCCAGTAGAGCTGGTGGGGAAGATGGGTCTTCATTCTGTAACTAGCAGAAAAGCAGGTCAAGAAGAAGGGCATTGAGATACAGCCATGCACTAAAGGTCAAGTCCCCTCAAGTCCATTGAGCCTAAGTCAGAGTGAACTTAGGGAAAAGAGGGGCCAGGTAAGGCCAGTGAGGGGATGAGGGAGAAGCCTCATCCTTGGGGAGGTGAAGGATGAGGCCCGTGGTTTACCCACGGGACTGGCTGCTGCAGAAGGAGACCTTCAGACCGCCTCCCACGGGAGACATCCTGGGTTTTCTTCACATCCCAACAGTATACCTAAATCTACTTCCTTATGGGGACAGGTGTCAGGAAGTGTATGGACTCCTTTTCTTATTTTTTATGCTCAGAGCCGCAGGATCTAATTCTGAGGGGTAGACACTGAGGCCAAGTGGCTGGACGCAGAGTGACTGGGGAGGGAGACACTGGTGGTATCTGAGTTCTACAACCCTCATTCAGCATGTCTCATTGATTCTGTGCTCCTGGCAGTGCAGACAAAACTGGGCCAATTCTTCCACTTGCACAGGGCTAGAGGGTAAGAGAGGCTCCTCGTCGGGAATTGAAGGGCTCTTACAAATATTTAGGGCCTTGAGGAATAACTCGATGGCATACATGGGATCGGGCCTTTACTCTCTAAAACTGAAGGGCAAGCCCACCCAGACACCAGTGGACAGAGTTCACAGTGACCATTACTCTGGATGGGTTCAGGATGTGACCTCCCAGGCCACTGGCCCCACAGTGCTAAAATTTTGTTGTGGATGGTCACTTCCGGTCCCCCCCCCAATTTAAAAATATTTGAGGTGCCAAACTTTTCGAATTTCTCAGGCACTAACATAATTAAAGTTACTTTAGCTTCTCTATATCTTTTCTGATCTGAGAGCAGAAACCATAAACACGCCAACAGCAAATCGATGAGATAATTATTCCGTAATGAATCCAAACACTGTAAATTAACCTGACAAGTGGCCGCAGCTCTCTTGGACTTCTTGGAACCTTGCTGGCTGTCCCTGAGTGAAGAGGCCAGTTCTCGGGGTCTGCATTCATTTCTTCTCCTCTTCCACCAGAGTTGATGGAAGGGGCAGGAAGCTCTGAGCCTAGTCTGTCCCCTAGGCTACTATAGCCTCACCAGGAAGGCCCCATCTTTGGCCTACCCTCAAGCCTGAGGCTCCTTCAGTGTTCAGGGCTGTCAGTCTATCCCTAGCTCTTGTGCCAAGCCCAGCTTTTGCTCTTGCCCAGATTAGCACCTGCAGGACCACGGCTGCCGCTGTGCATAGAACATCATGCACCTGCTACCCTCTTTCTTCCTGTTCCCCTTCCCACAGCCCATACAGGACACAGAGCCATGCTGGGTAGGTAGGTAGTACTGCCCACAGCCCTTTTGACTCTGTACAGAACAGCTTGGTGACAGGTGACCTTCCTCAGAGACTGGCCATGCAGGTAGCTCTCTGGCATACATCCAGTACATCCTTTTTGATTCAAGTACCTCTTCTCCAAGTGTTGGGGTCCACTGTGGGTATGTCTTCACCGCCTCCCGGTGTCTGTGGGTATCGCTCATCTCTTACTTGCCTCTCAGGGCTGGTAGGGGGTTAGAAGGGCAGCTGCAACATGTTTGGTGAACTTGGCTGCTCCTAGTGCCTGTGGCGAGTGCAAGCTGTTGACTTCCTGTGCCAAGCGTCTCTCTTCAGTAAGGAACAAGGAGCCTCTCCCTCAGCACCCCCAAAGGGGCTAGGTTTCATTCTGTAGACATCTCTGTTACTGAACGCCTTGCCAAACTCCTGAGAGTGAAGGAGGGAGCATCAGGCGTTGCAAGTGAGAGCTGGGGCTGGAAACAAAATGAGTCCACAGGGAGCCAGCAATCTGGGCCAGGTGGACACGGAACGGAGACTCAGTGGGCACTGACACCTCCCTTCCCTCTAGTCAGGCTGGTCTTGGGGTTTTGCAAGTTTCTGGTAGCATCAGGGAGGGAAATCCTATTGCCCTTGTCTTGTGTTTGACAAGGATGCCATCAACCCTGGCTATGCAGAGTCCCCTGAGGGCTTCAACCTGCTCAGTCACAACCCTATTACAGTTCTGTTGTCCATGAAGTGCCTACAAGGACTGCCTCTCTTGGCTGTTCTTGCAAACATGGGTCCTTGGGATGTGAAAGTGGGGTTAGGTAGGGCGTGGTGCTTCTGTCTCCAGGAAGGGGATGTGTTTTCATTTCAGCATTCTGTGTGCAGGGCTGTGGCTCTCTGGGATCCCACACTCCGGGACAGGGACAGCATGTATATGTGCATGTGTATGTATATATAATATATGTGTATATGATGTATATGTATATGTAAATGTAAACATATATGTATATATGTGTGTAAATGTAAACATATATGTATATGATATACACATAAATATAAACATATTGTATGATGCATATATGTAAATGTATATGTTTATGATGTATATGATATATATACATAATGTATATGCACAAGTCTATGTATATGATGTATATGTATATGTGAAAGTAAACATAGTATATGATGTATATGTATATGATGTATATTCATATGTATATGTAAATGTATATGTATATGATGTTATGTAAATGTATAGGGTGTATATGTAAATGTGAACATATATGTATATGATGTGTATTTATATGTATATGATGTATATGTATATGTCCATGTACATATATATGCACATGATTATGTACATGTAGATGTACATGATGTATATGTAAATATATGTATATGATATATACATGATGTATATGCACATGCACATGTATATGTATATGATATATATGTATATGTACATATATACACACACACAAAGGGACTCTCAGTTATGAGCTGGAACTGCATTGGATCTGTAAAGAGCAGAGCAAACCTTGAGTTAAGTCCTGGGTGAATGTGCTCTGTTGACAAGGACAAGACCATGTTGAGGACCCTAGAGTCTCAGACCCACAGAGTAATGGCAATGCCTTACCCCTGGATGAGGCTTAGACGGAAATGACAAAGCCTTCCCTTCAGGTCTATGTGTGGATGTAAACAGTGCAGACAGAAAATATCCACCATAGCTTTCTCCCCCAGGATAGTCACGGCCAGAGACTGCTTCCTACCAAGATCAGCTAAACCTGTCACCTTAATCAGGCTATATACCGTAACCCAGCCTCCTTGTTCAGCTGTGTACAATAATCCCACCTCCCTGTTCAACTCTATAAAATAAACACACTGAGCTTCCAGAATCCTGTGGCTTCTTCAACTGAGAACCCATTCCACTCCTGCCCCAACTTTCTGTCTGTGTATCTGTCCATGTCTGTCTTTTCTTCATTCCCTTGCTACCCTAGTCAGATCTGTCCCTGGGATCATCTAGTTGAGTCTGTCCCTGGGATCATCTAGTCAGGTCTGTCCCTGGGATCATGCTGGATGTGAACAGCACAGCTCCTCTATAAGCACAGTACATGCTCTTTGCTGCTGAGCCATCTCTCCAGCCCCAGTGCCAACCCTTAGGTCTTCATCTTCTTTTCCACCCTCTCTACTCAGTGGCAGAGCAGTTCTGCTATGGTGGGAAGCGGCTTATGTTGACCTGTGGGAACTCCAGGCACCTGGAGTATACCATCTCTAACAGCTGAGATCATCACCAGCCCAGCGAGACTGCCCATCGCACCCTTACTCTGCACAGAGGAGCCCAGCCCATGTCCCATGCCACAGTGGAAAGCTGTTCTTGTCCCACTAGTCCGCGGCTTCTAACTGTGGAGTCCACTGAACTGTCATTGTCACCCAGGGCTTTAACACACAGACAGACCTTGGACCCGGTCCAGAAGCCGGGGCAGATTCTACTGATCTGGCTCTAATTAAACCCTCAGGTGATCTTCATGCATGCAGACACTTGCAATTATCTACTGTAAATCTAGAAGGTTCTTTTTAAAGAAAAAATTTAATTATATATATTGGACTGGCTGGGTTTGCGTGTCAACTTGACACAGCTGGAGTTATCACAGAGGAAGGAGTTTCAATTGAGGAAATGCCTCCATGAAACCCAGCTGTCAGGCATTTTCTCAACTAGTGATCAAATGGGGAGGACCCAGCCCATTGTGGGTGGTGCCATCCCTGGGCTGGTGGTCTTGGATTCTATAAGAGAGCAAACTGAGCAAGCCAGGGGAAGCAAGCCAGTAAGTAACATCCCTCCATGGCCTCTGCATCAGCTCCTGCTTCCTGACCTGCTTGAGTTCCAGTCCTGACTTCCTTTGGTGATGAACAGCAATGTGGAAGTGTGAGCTGAGTAAACCCTTTCCTCCCCAAATTGCTTCTTGGTCATGATGTTTGTGCAGGAATAGAAACCCTGACTAAGGGGCTGGAGAGATGGCTTAGTGGTTAAGAGCACTGACTGCTCTTCCAAAGGTCCTGAGTTCAAATCCCAGTAACCACATGGTGGCTCACAACCATCTGCAATGAGATCGGATGCCGGATGCCCTCTTCTGGTGTTTGAAGACAGCTACAGTATAAGTATATATATATATATATATATATATATATATATATATAATAAATCTTAAAAAAGAAACCCTAAGACATATATAACATATAACATAACATATAACATACAGTATAGAATACATTATATAATATATAATATATAATATATAATTATTATATAATATAATGGAATATGTTATATAATATAGAATATAGTATATAATATGTTATATGTTACGTGTTGTGTGTTATATGCTATGTATTATATGTTGTATAAGAATATTTTGCCTACGTAAATGTCTAGGCATCATGTGCATGCCCAGTGCCCACAGATGCCAGAGAAAGGTGTTAGCTCTCCTGAAACTGGAGTTACATATGGTTGTGACCTGTCATGTAGGTGCTGGGATTTGAACCCAGGTCCTCTAGGAAGAACAGCCAGTGCAATCTCTCTAACCCCAGTCTGGAAGGTTCTTCATACTTCACAGTTGCAGGACAGATCCTGACAATATTGTGACCCTCTTGGAGAGGGAAAGGAAAAGCCAGTTCTGTTTTGACATCTTCTGTTGCCCTTGGAACTTTAAACCTCGTTCTGGGTCCTTGGACACCGTTGGGGGGAGAGACAGGGAGCAGAGAGTGCAGCACAGAAGATGTATATCCATGCCTCCTCCCAGCCATTTGGATTGTGGCTCTCAACGACAATCGATTGACCATCAGGATGAGGATATAAACGTGTGCAAGAAAATGAGTGTCTCTCCGTGGCTGTGATACACGCTCCATCTGCTAAGACCATCCCCGGCCTCTAACTCAGAGAGCTTCTGTCTTTGGCCAGAGGCCATGGCCCTCCAAACTGCCTCTGGGTGCATTTGTCCCCATCAGCCACTTACTGACTGAGGGCAGGGAACGAAAAGCAAATCTGAGGTCTGCCTGTGGCAGAGGGCTCTGCATCATGATTACTGAGCTGTAGGACGCCTTCCCCTGACGCTGACATATCGCAGGGCCACTGGCATTAACCCAGCCACCTGCCCATAAGAACCGCACGACTAGCTGCCCTTCATGGAGGTCACGTGCCTCCCAGAAGCGTCACGCACTTCACCCTCAGATGTCTGCATGCTGGGAGCTGATAATTTGTGTCTGCTAAGTGACCACCTGGATGAGAGAGGTCGAAGTGCTGAGACACTGCCTTCGCCTGTCATACGTTCTTATGGAGGTTGGTTTGAGGTGGAATGGGTCCCCGGGAATACCGGGCTCTGTGGCAGGAAGCAGCCCTGATCTTCGGTCCTGAGGATTCTCTTGCTCTTGAATCTGCCGCTCTCAGTGACGCCTCAGCTGTCTGGGACAGACCCAAGAACCATTGGCCTTGTCTCCTGTAGAATGGAGGGCTCTCTCTCAGTCAGGGAGGACACTGACCCAGGAATAATGGAGGAAGATTGAGGAGGGCTTCAAGCCCCGGATACGAATACCTCAGATGGGAACAACAGGCTCCCTTCCCCCTCAACCTGATGCCTGGAGGTCAGCTTCCCCCAACCCTCTCTTACCCCCAATAAGAATTTCTTCCCCTGGCAGTTATCAGGGCTCACTCCTTGTGGTATGTGTTGGGGGGGGGCAGCTATGGTTCCGTATCCTCCGCTTCCTCCCTCTCAGAGTATCCGGATGCCACTGCACACAGACTTGGCTCGGGGTGGGCTTGAATGCATACCGTTTATTTAGGGTGAGCCAGGGGTATATGTGAACCTTGGAACGTGGGAAGGGGTAGTTTCATGAGCTAGAGTTTGAAGTACTGGGAATAACTCTTTTGGATGGAGAAGCATTCAAGGAATCCCAGTTACTTGCTGGGTGGGGTCTTACTGGAAAAAGAGGAAGTTGAACTTGTCGGTCTGCCAAAGACTACTCGACCTTCTCCAGGTTGAGGGTGTAGGGGTTCAGGCTCCCCAGACAAGGTCAGAGAATGGGAAGGCCTGCTGAAGGGAGTCTTCCATCGTATGCCAAGCTCAGAGAAGTTATCCTGTCATCGTAGAGTTTGATCTTAAGTAGGGTTTCCCCACACGAACCCCCCAACCCCTGAGTATGCAAATGAAGGATCTTCCGACACCCTTGTCCTGGCCAATTGTACACAACTACATAAACCTTGCTCCAGAGACCCTGGCCACCTCCCCAGGGAGATAAATACTCCTTTCTCCCCCAGCCCATTAAACAGAATCAGTTCTCCAAAGCTGTTTCATATGTGCGAGCGCGTGCGTGCGTGCGTGCGTGCGTGCGTGCGTCCGTGCGTGTTCTTTACACACTGCCAACTAATACCCTTATTGCATCCACCCTCCCTGGCCAAGCTTAAAACCCCAGGGTACAGCAAAAGTCCTGGGGATGGTGTCTGCTACCCTCATAAGCCTCATAAGCCTACTGTTGGCGATGAGAGCTTTTTCCTCCCCAGGGGAGGCTGCATTTAGAGGAGATTTAATCAGAAGAGAAGAATGGGCCTAAGAGGGTCTCCAGGGAGTTGGGCTCTCAGCGCCCCCTGCTGGCAGCTCGGCAGCTCTATAGTAATTGGCTGGGCGGGCTCCTACCGCGTTAGCTAGCGGCTGTGCACTCAGCCACGCTAAGGGCCCACATGTCTCACTCTGCCTGCTTTCATGAATCTCCCGCGCTTCCTCACGGTAATCCTAATGGAACGGCCATTATCTTCTCTCTCCCTGCGTACTTTAGACAGACACTGGCCAGGCCCCTTTCTCATGAGCTGGCGTCTGGGGCACACAGGGTCTTTCCTTTCATCTGGCCCTTGTTGGGAGAACGACTTTGGCTTTTCCAGGGTACGGGGCATGGCTACTGTGGCTGGTGCTAAGCTGGGAGGGAGGCTGGGGGCAAGCCAGGTGGGATGGTGGCTTTTCTATCCCACAGTGGTGAAAGGTTGATATAAAGGCTGGGGCTTCAGCAGCCGTGGTGGAACATTGAGGGAAGTTAAACAGTGAGGAAAGCACCCCAAAACAGGGCAGAGAAGGCCCTTCTGTGGTGATCGCAAGGCCAGCTCTGGACTCTACTTTCCACCCTGAATTTGATGAAAGATGGCTTCCATCTTGTCTCAGAGCCCTCGACTTGAGATTCCTCACAGTCACCCTGACCCATAGGTCCCATGAAGAGTGTTTCCCTGTAAGCTGTGAGGTAACTAGGCGTGCATCCCCCATTGCTAGAACCTTAAACATAGAGCATTCCCAAAGTCCCCATGGTGCTGGTTCTGCCTGGTGGCGGGTACTGATTTGGACCTCTGCTGTTCTGAAGGATGTAGGGGAGGGACGCTTTGGGCAGCAGCGCTCAGAGTTCCCTTGCCTCTAGCCCAGCCAGATGTTCCTAGCGAGGACATCCACCCATCCATCCATCCATCCATCCTTGATGCCCCCGCCATCAAGGCCATTGACATAGAAGGAAGCAGGGGCTTTGTCAGAGGGTGTTCTGGGTGCTAATGCACCCTCTTCAACCTCCAGGGACAGTTGAGCCATTGCCTCCCCGTGGCTGCCTGAGAGCGTCTTCCCAGGACATCGACCCTAATGAGACAAACAGCTGGATAGGAGGAGATGCTGGCAGAGGGGGACAACGGCCTTGAGGGGATGCCATTTATTTCTCCCGAAGCTTAGCTAAACTCTATGGAAACTGGAGGCTTCAGGAGAATTGGTTGCATGTAGGTGTTGTTGTAAAATTATATTAAAATGCTGTCTTCTACCGCTCCCCCACTAGGTCGGGTATGTACAGTGCCCCAAGGTATCTGCTAGATATCTTGCCAGAAACACACATCCCAACTCCTTGGCGACCCAGTGTCTCTGCCGCCACACACTCTCCCAAATTCAATTCTCCACAAGAAAGAACACAAAAACAATAACCTCTGATCCAATTGATAAGGTATAATGGCCCACCTAAACATACAAAGCCCTGTCCACATCCATCCCTTAAGAACATTCACAACAACCTGTAAATACACAGAGTGGAATCTAATGTCAGTCTCCGTGTTCTCCCTGCTGCTTCTCTGCTGTCTCCCCTAGTCTCCTGTCCTTTCCATTCCAGTCTCGTCCTCTTCCCTCAAGCTTGTCTCCTGCCCATCCTTCCTTCTCATCCAATGACAGGCCTCATTCTGTCTTGTACCTGCCTAACTTTATGACATCATCCCACATCCCTCCCTTTTGGGAGGCATCTTCTGGCTCAGCCCAAGTTACTCAACACTGCCATTGTGGCTAGGAAGTGCAGGTAACTTGTGGGAGGGAGGGATCTCTGTGGAGTCCCCAGTCATCAGCTGCCCTGCAGAGACCTGGTGACCTTCAGTTACACATTTGTTTGTTTGTTTGTTTGTTCTGAAATAGGGTTGCTCTGTGTAGCCCTGGCTGTTCTGGAACTCACTCTATGGACCAGGCTGGCCTTGAACTCAGAGATCTGCCTGCCTCTGCCTCTTGAGTGGTGCTGGGATGAAAGATATATACCACCATTGCCTGGCTTATATCTGGATTTTTTTTTATTAGAAAAGCTGATACTTAGTCAATCTTACAAGCAGCCACAAACCTGTAAGGTTTGTTTCTTTAAATTAGCTCCCAGCATTCAAGAGCCCTGGCTTTACTCTGGCCTAACTTTAGATATCTGGTTCTGATTTATTCTTTCTTTCTGATCTGTCTATATTTCCCCAGTATGCAGCTATCAGTCATTTCAAAGGTATCTGTTGTTGGGGTTTTTTTTTTTTTTGAAATAACTTCTTATTGCAAAATATATTTACTGTAGAAGAAATTTAGTCTTTATATTTACTGTAGAAAAAATTAGTCTTTTTTTTTAAAGGAAAGGCTGAATCTATATAATACATGAGGGAGGAAAAAAAATCACATTTCCGTCAGCCAGCAAGAACCCCTAAACATGGTTAGGAGCAGGGACATTAGGTGACAGCTCTGGGTGTGCCTAGAGCTTGCTGCTCTTCAAATGGCAATAGCCATCTCTATGACCACTCACTGGGACTAGTGTTTTTGTTCGGTGATATGTCTTAATTACTAATTCATTAATCATGTTTCATCTGCATGTATGACTCTGAACTCCATGCTCTCCTGTGCTTGAACAGACCAGAAGATGTCAGAGCCCCTGCACCTGGAGTTAGAGGTTGTTGTGAAGGGTCACATGGGTGGTAGGATTCAAACCTGGGTCTTCTATGTGAACAGTGAGTGCTCTTTTTTTTTAATGTATTTATTTATTAGTGTATGTATATGAATACACTCAGATCCCATTCCAGATGGTTGTGAGCCACCATGTGGTTGCTGGGAATTGAACTCAGGACCTCTGGAAGAGCAGTCAGTGCTCTTAACCACTGAGCCATCTCTCCAGCCCCGCAAGTGCTCTTAAGTGCTGAGCTGTCTCTAACCCTGAAGCCCTGTCTTTAGGGTACATCTTCTTTCTCGGTATCATTCTCTGTGTTGTAAACTTGACAAGAGATGTGTCTGTTTTGCCAACTTGAATTTTCTTTTTCTTCTTCCTTCCTACCTATCTTTTTCTTTTTAAGGTTTATTTTTACTTAAGAGTACAGGGTTTCTCTGCGTAACAGCCTTGGCTGTCCTGGAACTCACTCTGTGGACCAGGCTGGTCTCGAACTCAGAGAGCTGCCTCCCTCAGCCTCCCGAGTGCTGGGATTACTCCCACCATTGGGCTACCTGACTTTGAGTTTTCAATGCTGAAGATAGAGTCCAGCCCCTTGGGAGATGAATCCAGGGTGAAGTTCAGCTGTCTGGCCACCCCAGGACCAGTTCTTTACCAGGAAAAAAGTTCCAGAGACTGTGGCTGACAAGTTCCAGAGGACCTTGAGCATGGTGGGTAGAATGGCTGGTCTGGGGCAGACAGTCATTACTGACTGGAGTGCAGTGTGGAGCGATGCCTTTCACCTCATAGATATCAAAGACTCAGGCAATCCATATACTGAGAGCTGACTAGTGTGGAGTCCTGGGAGCTGGGTACACTCAAACACTTGTAACTGGTGACAAACTCCACTAAGACTTTTCTGGGCGTGTGGGCCACTTTGAACACACACCATGAAACAACAAACGAGCTGTAATGATCACATGTCTACCCTCCAAGGGAGCCCCAACCCCTTTTCCTCCCGACTATGTTTGTGTGTTATAAGCTTGCAATTAAAAACGAAGGCAGGTGTCACCGCACGGACCACACACAGGAAGTGAGCGATAGAGGCGGCGCTGGAGGGGGCTGGGCTGCTTTTAATGCTGAGAACTGCAATGCATCTCTGAGACAGGCACTTTGCTCTTGAAAACCAAAATTGACTTTGATGTCTTCTGAGAGCCTTAATACAATTTTAATTCACACCGAACCCTCTTCTCAGCTCTCCGCGCCCCTCAGAGAGCATCAGATGACACAGCGGGAGAGTCAAAGGAAAGCTTGGGGTGGCTGAAGGGTTAGAAGTGATGGCTTAGCTCTCAAGCTTATCCACAGAGCACAGTCACGAGGACATCTGCAATCCATATAGTGCAAGAATTTTCCTCTGGTGGTGTCTTGCTAGGGTTTCACTGCAAATAGTGCCACTCCCTGAGCTAAGCATTTTCAAACCATGGGAACAGGGTGGGAGTGGGAGTGCATGGGAATTAAGTAATATATACTTCCTCCTCATAAGGTCTTAGTGACAAACCGAAGTTCAATTCCACCTAAGTTCACCCTGGGGAACCAACTAGTTTATTAGGGTTCTTACGGAGCAGAGGTGAGGCGTTATGAGTTGGCGTATGGGTGATCTGAAAGTAGCTACACTGGAAGGTCTTCACACCGCACGGATGATGGCTTCCCCAAAGCCGCATAGATGGACCCTCCCTCTATTAATGTTTCCCAGTCTACATACTGGAGACTCGCTGGCACTTGCAATTAGGGTAGAATTGCATATAAACAGCTAAAGGCCAGATACTCAGGTGAAGGTCCAATGGACTCTTGCTCCCGAGAGAGAGCATCAATAATTAACAAGGGGCGTGGCTTAGCGCTATCCTATCACTTGAAGGTGGTCGCCTGGAGGGTTCTGTGGAATGACACCATTGTCCCCAGTTTGACTAGTGATTAGCATGCTGTCCCACAATGGGAAGACAGGGTGTATTTATCGTAAAGAAGAGACACATTGCAGGCTGTGGTCCAGGTGAATCATCCCCATACCCTCCACCTCACAAGATCTCTGGCCTCATCTCCTTTCTGAGCTCTGGGATGGACGATGTCAGCTCTATTCTTGAAGATCCCCAACCCTCCTAAATCCCTGGTCCCCACAACCAGCCTGTCAGTTACACCACCA
Organism: Rattus rattus; assembly: GCF_011064425.1. Taxonomy (NCBI): domain Eukaryota; kingdom Metazoa; phylum Chordata; class Mammalia; order Rodentia; family Muridae; genus Rattus; species Rattus rattus. The sequence goes on from NC_046169.1 coordinate 24,587,166, forward strand.
CATTCAAGGTCCGCATCTGACGTGGGGAGGCACGGGGGCAACCTGGGTGTGTTGTAAACCGGGAAGATTTATGAAGTAAGTCTATATGGAATGTCCGTGTAAGCTCTTTTTTTTTATCTCAGAGATAAAGGCATCACTGCTAGAGATTTATTGCTCCCAAGGAGCTGGGAAAGCAATCGATTCAGGAGGGTTATTTTATTTAAACTTCTTGATACTCCCTGAAAGAGTAAAGGATGATTCATTGTAATGTCCAGACACACAGGAGGGTCCGGGGTAACTCAACAGAGCCCGTTTCCCTCTGAGGATCAAGGAACAAGCCAAGCCCCACTGGCCTATCTACTCTCGGTTCCCCCAGGGTTTCTTGTGCTCAGGACTAAGAGGAATGGGCGTGGCTTCTTGAAATACTATAGCAACAGGTCTGGCTTCAGCTGGGGCGTTCAAGATTCCGTGATACCATCAAAATCGAGTTAGGATTTTTTAAATTTTCCGTCTCTCTTGTCAGTGTGGCTTCTGACTTTGTAATGGCGCATGCCGGCCATCCTTATTTTCGTTTGGATTGGTCCTAACAGCCCTGGGGCGGGCTTGAGCCTCGTCCTGATTGCATAGGCAGAGGTCACGTGACTGGCCATGACCAATCCCCGGAGCCAGGGCATGGCAAGGGGAGAGCATAATAACCTTCTCCATGGGCCGTATGTCAGGCTCTGACGGTCACAATCCCTTGAGCCAGGACACAAAATTTCCATGGACCAGCGACTTACAGGTGACCAGCTTGTTAGGATTGTCATGAAGTCTGTTGGAGTTCCTGTTCTCTCACAGTGTTCCTCGAGGTCACCTCCCCGTATCCTTGTCCTTGTTTCCAGGGGCACATTAACTAGCGGAAGACCCTGGAGGAGAGAGGAGATGAATCAAACATGACCAATGTCTACACTCAGCAGCCTGAACAAGGAGGCAGCTCATCGTGTATCATCACAACTCCACTGGAGGGTTTCCCAGCACTGAAGAAATTCCTGGAAAATCATCAGGAAATACTCTTGACCTCTTTATGGGGAGCCCCGTCATGGCTGTGGATAACCACTCAGCCTCCAGGACCTTTCTACGTTAGCCCTGGGGGACCAGAGAATCCCCCCATCCTCCCCACAACCGATTTACATCCCCGGAGCGCCCCTTGCCTGTGCGTTTGAACCATCCAGACACTCTGAGAAATAATTTCATTAGCCACCTCATTTTCAGCTGTACATGGCTTTATTAAAAGCTTCCTCTTAGGAATTAAAATTTTCATGCTTGATTTCCACCTGATGGTGAATTCATTGCAGAATTTAGTTAAATTCATTCCAATGCTCTGGGAGTGTAATAGGGTGTGCACCGATAACCGGCAAATGGGTCTCGTCCACTTTTCTGGTGCACACACCCAGGGACTGTCAAAGGTACTCTGATGGGCACGTTGGACTTTTTTCCTTCCCAAATGTGCACACCATAGGAAGCAAAGGGGTGGTTTGGCAGAAACTGGCTGGTTTCGTTTCTGTCTGGTAAGTTTATTAAAGTCTAGTGGGCTCTTTACGGCCCGTCCTTGTTATTCTTCCAGCAGGATAACCACTCTCAGCTGGACGAGTAGGTTAAATGACTTCCCATGGTCCTGACGCCCATCCTATAAGGGTTTTAGAGAATACCAGTTTAGCGCCTTTATTCCTGTTGTTATCATAAACTCGCAGCGTTACCAAAGAACTCTGCAGAAGTAGGCTGGGGTCCCTGCAACAGATGGGGGGAGGGAACACCCCCCGTCCCCGCCCCCGCCCCCGTCACCCACATACATTAGCTTCAGGCTCTTGTAGCTGCTGCAAAATACAACCTCGCGTATCTTTTTTTTTTTTTTTTCAAAATCATTTCTAAGACATGAACATATTTATGGGGACCATGTGGCAATTTGACATATGTAAATGATGCTTAATGAGCAGATCAGGATAATTAGCATCCTCAACTCTTTACACGTTCATCATCGATCTATGCAGGGAACTTTCAAACTCTTCTATGGTTTTTCAATGAAAAACCATATTTAGCATATTTAGCAGCTCGAGTGAGTGGCTACCAGGCTAGGGACTACATTTCCCATATCCCTTTGCGACCAATGGAAGGTAAACAGGTGAGCACTAGTTTAGCTGGCTTGAGTAAAAGGAAGTCAGAACTCTTGCCTTTCCCATTCCTGGTCTTTTCCTAGATGCTGAGGTTGAGTCCTGGTTCAGCTACATGAATAAGGGTGGTAGCCAGGGAAGGCACAGTATAAAGAAAACAGCCTCTGAACTCTACCTGCAATGATCCTGTAATGTTGCCAGCGCAGTGTGTTGATCCAGCCATAGAGACAGCAACACCAAAATCCAATCTCCAATGAAATGTGTCAGAGCGGGGAGCATCAGAGTTGGAAGAAGGGTCTGGAAGGTTAAGGAGCCTAGGGTGAACCTGGAGACTCTCCATCCCTACCTCCTCCTCCCCGTTTCCACTCTAGTTTCCTTGGAGGAGTCAGCCCACGCTGAGAGCTCTCCATCTCTATCACTTGCACTATTGGGTCGCTTTTTCGCATCATTGTGTCTGTGAGCCCGTTCGTGTCTTGACTACCTTTGGAGACTGGCTGTGATCTTGAGAAGTTTGACTTCAAGTCAGAGGAAGTGGACAGACAAGTTGGCAATACGGAATCATATCCTTCATGGAGAAATGGGCTGGAAGTCTATGGGGGTGTGGTTGTCAGGATAATGGTTTCCAGGGTTGTCCATCACCTATCTAGGGCATGAGACTTTGTGATTATGGATATGGGCCTTGAAGTCATAGGGGATCTACAGCTTAGGTGGCCCCACTGTGACCATGTTGTTAAGGAGAAGGGGCAGCGGGTTTGGGGAAGGAACTGACGGAGGGTGGGGGTTGGGGGGGCAGGCCTCATAACTATGGGGGGACATGGCTGGACTTTGTGTTAAGAAAACATAAGAAGGGGCCATATATTATAGGAGAGGCAGTGTGCAGGTGTTGTAGGAATATTTTAATAAATCCTGGTGTGGGGTTCTTTCCCACCTTAGACCATTTATGTTCTCAGATGGAAATGCCATACATATAGCCTTATATTTTAATATGCCTAAGTAGCACAATAATTGGGCAACCATCTAACCTCCATGTTGTTAGAATCTACATTCTTATTGGTAACTCCAAGTTATTATATTAATTTCTATGCTTCATCGTGGCTGCTCTTGGCCCAATTGAGCAGCCCTTTGGGCCATGTTCTCTTGACCCTTTTATACTGCGACTCTTCCTCTCCCTCCTGTATGTTCTTCTTCCATGGCAGCTCTGTCTCTCCTTCCTGGTCTCTACCCCAGGAAACCGAAACCCTGCCTATCTCTCTTCTCCCCAGCTATTGGCTGCTGCCATCTTTATTTACCAATCAGAATTAATTTGGGATGGGTCCTAGAAGCTACATG